>NW_024373256.1:7503786-7977873 GCF_014805655.1 Passer montanus
CGGGGTGCCGGTGCCGCGGGGCCGTGCCCAGCCCGCCGGTCCCGTGCCCGGGCGGCGGGGCTGCCTCGCCCGGGGTTGCCGCTGCTGGTTGTTCCGTTCCGGTGTGCGCCCTGCGGGCTGCCAGGGCGTGCCCGGGGCGCGGGCCCCGCCGCCCCCCGGCCGGGGCAGCGCCGCTTTGTTCGGGGCCGCTTCGTGCCCAGCCTGCTCGCGTGTCGCGCCAAACGCGAATGTTCGACGTGTTTTCAGCAGAAAGACAGAAATAAACTGCCAAGCGATTTATTGCCTAGGTAGTTGTTGCCATCTGAGCGTACCCCCTTTGCACAGCCACTTCTTTTTCCTGCTTCAGCTCTCCCTCCCTCCCCTGAGCGTGTTTACCCTTCCTGTGCAAGCTGCAATCTGCATTAATCGCTCTCCGGGGCTGTGGTGGTACTAATAAGCTACTCATAACAACTTAAATTGTAACTTGCACAATCAGTGTTTTGAGCAAATATTGGTTGGAAGAATGTGCCTGCCCTATCAGTGCTGTGGTTGCTGGAAAGAATCATTGATTATCTTTTAAATAGTTAACACTGCTGATATGCTGCCCTTCAAAATGTTACATTGATAACTGAGCAGGCTGATGCCAAGTGTCAGAACACAGCATTGATCCACAGCTGGTAACTTTTTTTGAATGACAGTGTCTGTCACATAATTTAAAGGGGCAATGAGTTAAGTGCTCTGGAAGGAAAGGAGGCATAGGTGTACAAACAAAGCACAGAGCTGCCCTCCCTTTTTGAAAATCACAGGCCTCCCTGGCACGGTGTGTGTGTTTTTGGGAGAACAGTTGACCAAAAGACGTTATCTAAACAAATTCTTACGTGTTTAAAAACCTCTGTGGTAAACAGTTTACGTGTAGCTACAGTATTAGTGCTTTATTTGGGCTGCAGCAATAGGAGGAGAGAGTGTCTGAGTACTTGTGTCCCTTGCCTGCATCTGAACACTGCTGCATGTTTCCCTGGTGAAAGAGAACCCTCAGAAATGGAAACACAGTCCCTTAGTTAAGATTGCATGTGAAAGTAGAGATCTCACCCCGTGTTCTTGTCAGTTCTGTAGTCTCTCTTCAAAGTCTCCCCCACACAGGTGTGTCGTGGTGGTCTGTGGAAAACATTCACTTTTACATGACAGGCAGCTCACAGTCTGAGCAAAGCTTTTCTGCACATCAGCAGAAAAAGGAGAGCTTGTGATCTGTGTTGAATCAGTTCAGATTAGCAAAGTGCAACTGGCTTTACAAACTTGCTGCAAATACCGGCTCTTGTAATGATTTTTAAAACTCAGATTATTTCCTAATAGCAAGTTTTATGTAGGCATGAATACTGTAATTCTGTAAAAAAAAAGTAACACAACTAATAACAGGGGAATTACAGCTTTGGTACTACTTGGCTGCTTTCTTTGTGAGACTGACAGCCTGCAATATGAGCTGTAATCAGCTCGTGTAATCAGGAGCTTCAAGGCTGTGTTAGGTGCCTTTTCTGCCCAGATTCTTGCTTTATTTTGAGGTTTAATGTTGTGTTCATAGCAAGTTCTTAATTATTTGTGTCAGTAGTTCTTATAATTTGTTGTCTTGGAAGTTCATTAATAATTACATCTTGCTTCCATTTAGCATGAATTGTGTTGAAAAAAGACAATCAGATGAAGGAGTGGCTTTGAGAGAAAACTAAGAACAGCTCTTTTGGAAGACCCTTATTGAAATAATTTGAAGAAGTATATATTGGGCAAGAAGGGCTGCCAGACATTTTGACAGACTTCTGAGGTGTGTTCTGAGAAATTTGTGTGTGGATGAGGAAGAGGCCTGGTTCTGCTGCTTGCTTTGGTTCAGCTTAAGGAACAGGAAGAAATCCTCTGTGTTGGGTATGTGTGTGGGGGCAGTGGGGTATAAGGTAGATGGAAAGGGGATGGAAGAAGAGGAACAGGCATGGCCTCTGCTCTTGCATTTCCTCATGGCACAAGGGAATGCACAGAGAGTTTGGATGCAGAGATGCACGGCTGCAGGTCGGGAGGAGTGAGAGTGCCCCAGCACTGCTCAGATCTGTCCCACACTGAAGCACTTGATTTTCTTTACTGGTGCCAGGGGAATGTTGGTAAATTTAATTTAGAGCCTTGGAGCACTATAAAATCCATCATGATGGGGTTTTGGCAGTTTGTAAGAACTTGCAAATTGCAGAAACAATGTTATTGTTCCATTAGGCACTTGGGTCTGTACGAGAATGTAACAGGAAAACTGCTCTGAGTAAGAAGAGACTATAAAAATAGAAGCATGGGATATTAGAAAAATTCATCCTCAAAACTACAGAAGGAGCTGAATATTGGTAGCCAGAATTCTTAGAAGGCTGAGAGAACAATCTATAAACACTCGAGGGACTTGGTAGTCACAGGAAGATAAGGGGGAACCCCCTTAACAGTTTCATCAGAGTTCCCTGGCTGGGCTCCTTGTCTTTGGCTGCTTCTCCCTAGGGGTCTGCATCTTATCTCACTGGCTTCCTTTCCTCTATTTGCCTCTGACTAATGGGCTTTGTCTTCTGGTTACTGGAAGTCTAATAAGTTCTTTTGTCTCTTAACCCTTCCTCCTTTTTAAAAATACTAGATTAATGGCTGTAATGTTTTGCAGACTATCTGCATTGGTGACATGGATTAATTGTGTGCTTGACTCTTAAGTTACCCAGCAGTAATGACATAGTAACTTGACTTGAAACAATGGTAATTTCATGGCAAACGTTCAAGGCAAATGTTGCCTTCTGGTAAAGTGCCAGCTGCAATTTACCCCTTGTAAACATGTGACACAAGTAAACTGGCTGTGCAGATTTTCTCAGTGTCTTTTGAAACAGTCAGTGATCTCTCTTTTCTCCTCCCCCCTTTCCTTTTGACTCTCACTTGAGTCAGGTAATTACAGATCTGGGTTGAAACCTTCCCAGGGAGTGATCAGGAAAGCCAGGAGTTGCAGACCTGCTCCCATTGCTCACTGGCACCTTGGCTTCCCCCTTCCCTGAGGAGGGTTTGTGGCTGCACGGGGCTCCTGGCAATGGGCTGTGGGTGAGTGAACTGGAGAGCCCCAGGCAGGTGGGGGCTCTGATTTCCCCTGCACAAGTGCCAGTGTTCTCTGTGGTGACATGAGGAGGTTCTCCTTGTCATGTGTGGCTTTGGTGTGATAGTGTGGTGATGTTTTTATATTGTGATCTCAGTGCTGAACATAACAGAGCAAATAAGGAATCAAAGCCTCTTGCCTAAAAGATAATTTGAGAATTGACTCATTTAGGTCTCCATTTTATCCATTTTGTCTTGGGGGACAGCTCTCTGGTCCAATGATCTGCATCTAAAGGAAGTAGAAAATCTGGATTTTAGTTAAAGGTTATTTAATGGCAATATTTTGCTGCTAGAATAATTAGAGTTAGGGGGCTACTTAGATGTAAGTTTTAAAGAACTCTCACAGAAGCAGGACTATTGTAGAGAAACAAACAAAAGCATAGGTGGTGAGACAGGATTCCAGTAAAGAGAGTAAGCTAGTATAATCTTCTGGTGTCTCAGAAAGAATGGTTATAAATGCTGTTCTGTCTACAGCATCTGTTTTGTGAAAGACAAAACTTACTTTGCAAAATGTGAGAATGCTGTTCCTGACCTCCTGTCACAGTTTGTTATTCCCACAAAGTCAGACTGCCAGAGACAGTATGACAGTCATAGTTGTTTGTTGTCTCACTTTTTCTGTTTAGTGAACAGAAGTGGGTTTTTTTTGAACCAAAAGGATTATGTACTCCTGAAATATACCAGTCTTATTTTTGCATCCATGTTACTACAGCAGAAAGTGATGGTTTTTAGTTTTTTCTTTGAAATTTTTTTTGTGTGATGCTTTTCCTCCTGCAGCTTTGGAACTTGTAACATAGTCTTATCCTTTTGTTTTAAAATGGAAAGGGAGGGGGGAAATCATCTTAGCACCTATGATTATGGGAGGCACGTGTAGCTTAGTAATAGACTCACAAACACACGTTTGGTTTTGGTCATATGCTGACTGTTCAATATTTTTTTTGCCAGTGAATCTGTACAGAAAGCCTCGAGTATTCTGGATCAGCATATGAATGGGTGGCCTGGAGTGCCAAAGGTCTGATGTGTTCCAGCATCCAGCAGTCACCTGTGCTTGGAGTTAGTGATTATGTCTCATGAAGCACAGGGTAGAAACCTACACGCCTGGGCTCTTGTGGGCACAGGATGTCCAGAGACATCAAGAGTATGTGAAAACTTATGAAAAAAAAAGGTGTGTGTTGGTTGAAGCTGCCATCAGATTTCTCAAGGAGAGGTGAGAGTCTTTGTTACAATTGATGACCAAGTTTGAGTACTCAAAGGAGCTCCTTTGAAGCTACTGGTACAGTTAGCATCAAAACACTGCAGCATCCTTTGTACAGTAGGAAATGTTGGTGTTGTTTACTGAAATAGGGAAGTTGCAAATCAAATCAGGAGAGAGAATTAGGGCTTCTGCAGGTGGCTGTGTGTATTTTCTGCTTTAGAAACTGCAGTCAGTTTAAAAATCCAAGCATATGCTCTTCAGGCACTTTCATATGTCAGTGCTTTCACTTAGAACAATTTGTTGTACATAACTTAGATATGATTCCAGTGTTTATGTGGTCAGCTGGTGCTGAAGTTCCTACACAACTGTGTGCAATGAGTGATTCTTTTGGCTGGCAGCCTGTAAACTGTGTTACACTCACTGAGACACCAGTGGGCCTTCTGTAAATTCCTTATGAGCATCTGCTGCCAGCAGGGATCTTATGAGGTGGTCTGGCTCTTGTCTTTAGACTTGTCCCTTCAGTGTTGGGTGCTGTGTGGGTCACTGTTCTCACAGCTGCTTTCTGCTGGAGAAGGGAGACTGACAGCCAGAGCTGCTGGAAGGGCTTCCTTTTTTTGTGTGACTGCTGTCTTCATTGATGAGAACAGCAAGAAATACGAAGTTATTCACTTACTACAATTAGTTTAAAGCATATCCTATTATTACAGGAGTCACTTGATATATACCTGAATTATATTCGGCTGAATGTAATTGGTGACAGCACCTCAGACACTTCAAGGTGAAATCTCATAGCTGAACTCAGTGTAGAAGAAAATCTGTGCACGCTTAGATCAGCTTAAAAGTAAATGTTTTTCTTTCCATAGCCAAGTAGATTGTAGACTGAGGTGGTTTTTCAGTTATTCTGGTTTGGCTGCAGAGAGTTGCAATTTTCCATAGGTTAATTTGCAGAATGGATTGAGCCAGGCTAAGGTAAATATTTGTAGCACAACTGCTTTCAGTGGGATGCATCTCTGTCAAATACCCAGGGGCTGTGGTTTCTTTTGGTCCCATAATCTGCAGTTTTGCTGTAGAGATGTGAACCGGTTGTGTCAGCACAGAGTAGCTCTTCCCCTGGCATGAGCTGCTTTAATTATTCATAATACATACTGAGGTGTTAAAGGTCTGTCATGCTGTGCAAAAGTTGCAGTGGACCCTGGAAAAATACTGAAGGATTATTCTTTTACAACCCTTTGCACATGAAAAGAGAAAAAACCACACAAACTCTCATTAGGTTATTTGCTTTTTTTGTACGTGCTGGACCTTTTATGGCCTTTGACAAGGATCTTGAGGGAGAAGGGGAATATTGGTAGTTTTTAAATAGATGGATATAAATTGCTCAGTGACTGAACCTTTGTTTTTTGAAGGTGGTTGAATTATGTGCAGCGAAATAAATGAGTTTGTTCATGTCTGAGTATGTATGAGGTGGGGAGTTGGATGGAATCTGATTTGGGTTCTGGTTTCAGCTTTACTGAAAACTGATGGCATGGTCTTGAACAGCCCTGTTGTTTGGCTGTCTTGATTTCCCCTCTGCCCATTGTCTTGCTCATAGCTTAAATAGACTTCTCAAAACAAGTACTGCTGCTGCTTGAATTAGTTCATTAATTTATTTACATTACAAAAGCACCTGAAGGCACCCTTCTAAAATTATATTCTGTTTAGCTAACCGGACTTGGATTTGTTCTTTGAAAATACAATAATCCTAACAAATCATTCCACCCACCTAATAAAGTAAGATGAAGCACATAATAGGAAACAATTGAAAACTTTTAATGGGGCCAAATGGAAAAACAATGAGAGGTAATCAGTAAGTAAGGTATTATGTGGTTAGAGAATGTAAAGGGAAGGGAGGGATTCAAGGATGATGCATTTGTGTCTGCTGGAAAAGCTACTTAAGGAATGTATCTTCCATAAGAAAAAGTAGTAAGGTGCTTAAGTCTTTCTCTGCCTATCATTTTTCACATTATTATTTCTTTTTCCTTAAGCTAGCTTTACACAATTAGCTGCACACAGTGAACTACATATCTGAAACATCTGTTTTATTTTTCTTGAGACTGTTTGTTGAACTTTGCACATGAACATGAAATGTGGTGTCATGCTCCGTGAGTGCGTGCAGTCAGGTGCTCTTCTAGAGTGCAGAAAGCAGGTTTCTTCTACCCAGTCTTGAATGGAAAAATCTCCTTTGATGAGTAAGCTCTGGACTTGGAGTGACAGCACACCAGGTCAAGGCTCAGGTGTTAAGAGACTTTTGCCTGCATCCTGGTGACTGGGAGGGGGTTCCTCTAGGAAGAGACTTGGTGACAGCTCTGATTCTTGGCCCTGAGACCTGGCCCAGCATGATGGACTGTAAATATGGTGAAGGTGTTTGTGATTCTTTTTTGTATTTTTTTTTCTGTACCTGGCCTTCCCCTCCAAGGTAGTTAAGGCTTTCCAGTATAACCTTTCTCAGAGAAGTCCACTTCTCATTTGAGGAAGTATTCAGGCCCCCAGCATAGCTGTTGCCTGGCTTGGTTTTCCCCTAAACTGCCATGTAGCCTTGTGCCAAGAGGCAGCCAGAACTCTGCATGGTGCCTTTTCAGGTGGCTGTATAACTAGCTTCTGCTCTTTGCAGGCATGTTCTGTAGAGACAAATTTTACCCACTTTGATCACATTTCTAAAGCTGTTTTGTTTCCAAAGCTCAGACTGAGGTTAATCAGAAATAGTTTTGTTATCTTGTTTTGGAACATATTGGTAAAGTTCTCATGTATCTGCCCACAAAACCATTACTGTCTGCAATTCATTGAAAGGTTCTTCAACTGCAGGAAGCCTCACAAACTAATAATTCATTTTAACTAATTGCAGCAGGACTTTCCTGCTTTTAGACTTCCTCTTGAGTAACTTTGCATAAAAGTATTTGTGCAGCAGTGGTGTGGAGCAGATCAGCGTGACACAGGTGCTTGGTTGGGGCTGTGGTGAGGTGTGTTCTGGGCTCCTGAGAGCCCATAATGTGCCATTGTGCTGCACTCAGAGGGCTTCTGCTGAGAAAGTGTCATGGCAGGTTCAGACTTGAAATGAGCAGTTTCTGTAGCATGCTGGCTTTGACTGAAGTTTGGTTCATGCTGTAACACTTGTGCTCCAAGTGCTTGGTGCTGTGGTGTAGAGCTCTGAACTGCACAGTGAAGCTTCCACACAGAGCTGATCCTTTCAATTTCTGCCTGCAGAAGAGGGAAACAATACCATTGATCCTTCACTGATTCCCCACAGGGGCGCAAGGAAAGTTGCCTTTGCTGAGGGCTGCTCTTTCCTCTGGGAAAGCTGCTGGGAGTGTGAGGGCCTGCCCTGATCCTCCTGCCCAGTGCCCAGGAGAGCCAGGTCCCAGGGGTTAGGCACAGGTGTGAAAACAGCCAGGTGAGCAAAACAAAGGCCTCCATCATCCCATGGGCCCACACAATTCACTCGCTCACCTCCCTCCCCATGGGTGGCTGAGGGGTTGCTAATGAGCAGTGCAGGCTGTGTGAGTTCCTGTGCTGTGGTGCTGCTGCTCCACAGCAGCACAGGGAGAAGGGTGTTGGTGACCACAGCCTGCAGCTACACCTTGCAACTCTGTCCCCGGGACTGAACCAAAACCTGTGCCACCAACGTGCTGATGCTTCTCTCCTTGCTGCACCCACTGGATATGACTTAGGATGAAGTCAGTGCATTGCTGTGCTATGACAGCCTTTAAATACAGCCTTGAAGAGCTTGATCTTTTAACTATCTCATACTAACTTTTTGTTCCGTAGCCCATTATTGTGTTGTCAAAATTTACACATTCTACTACATAAAAAATTTTGAAAAGGTTAAACAGACAACTCGGAAGAATAGAAATATAAAGAAAAGGGAAGAATTGTAGTTGGAGGTTCTAACATATTAAAATTTCTGGCTCCAGTCAGTGTGCTTGTGTGTATAGGTCAGCCAACATGGAAATTACTTCAAATAACCTGAAAAAGTTTGGCTTTTGTTGGGTAAGGCTGATCTCCATTAGATTCTGCTTCTTTTGAACTTGAAATAAGTGTTTGCTGCCAGTACGTGCAGTAAGTCAACTGGAAATGTAGATTTGGTGGATCATGGGATCATAGATCTCTTCCAAAGAAATACAGATATGTTTGAAAAGTAGTTCATTGCAAAAAGTTGCCATGACAATGATTTTTCAAAATGTGAACTGTAAAATGTTTAAACAGGTTCCTGGGAAATGAGGTTGCACAGTACCCTGTGTTCCTCCCTGGTGATTTATAAAGAGAATTATTTAGATGCAGGAGGCCAAAAGAAATTAGCATAGATGTGCCAGATGCTACATTTTCTTAAATTCTTGAAATTCACGGGATGCTATGGTCAAATAGGAAGAAATTCAAGCTAGTACTTCCACCGTGAGACAGGCAGACACTCCTCTGCTCCCCTGCATGTTAAGCTGCCTGGTGGCTGTGCACCCACTGGAGTCTCTGCTTAAAGAGCTGAGAAGCCATGGAGGAGGGAGAAAGGGTGGTTGGTTGTGTGGAAGATGAGGTTTGGGAGCAGAGTATGTAAACCCAGTGTGAAGCAGACTTTTTGGTCTCCATCTCAACAGTAAATGCCTCAAAGTGATTTGGTGGAGATATGCTTTTGCTTGTGTGTGTATATGAGTGAAAGCACCACTCCAGAGTTTCCAGGCATTTTGAAATGTTGAGGCTTTTAAGCTCTATCAACAGCTTTGGTCTGAACTAGGTTTTATGTGTCAGTCAGATTTTCCTAATCCACATATAGGATTCAGGGTTGGGGAAAACTCTTGTAGAGATTGGCATGTGTGACAAGACATTGTTTCATGGTTGTCTTTCTATATTCACCCCCTCTTTCTGCTGAAGGAAGCTCTGAACAAGCTAATGTTTCTACTTGTTTCCTAAGAAGTAAATCTCATGTAAAAGGTAAGTATGCAGCAAGGCAGCTTTTGATCACCTGTCTGCTCCCTAGATGTACTAAGAGCTGTAAAAACGAGATGTTTTAGTGTTTATGTTAGTATGGTAGAGCAGGGGAGCTTTGCCAGAGATTTCTTGTTTGTTGTGTTTTTCTACTAGATCAGACACAGAGATGTTGATGAGGGGCTGCAGTTGCAGCTCTTGCTACACAAACTAGACATACCTTTGTCTGTCCTCTTGAGAGGCTCCTAGTTATACACCAGAGCTGTGAATTTAAGAGAAGTGAAGTGCAGCCAGCTCGACTGAACATGGGAAAACAAACATGGAAAAGAATGTGCTAGAGAATGAAAAAAGAGAATTACTCTCCAGACCCAAATTATGCTTTGCTAGGTAGCAGCTGTCTGGCATTCACAGATTAAACAGTGCTCAGCTAACATGCAGTGACAGTGATAGCATGTCCTCTGCTTTGCTTTGAGTGCATGAAATGAGGAATTAACTCTCCCATGCTGAAAGCCATGAAAGTATCCGGAAGTGTCTATTTACTCCAAACAAACATTTGAATTTGTCTGTTGTTTTCAGTACCTGTTCTATGGTTTATATGATAATGCAGAGTTAATGGTGTTAATGCTACTTCGTAAGTCAAAAAAGTGAAGTAATTTTTCATAAAATGACTCTTTGAACAAATGGAGTTTGGCTCTGAAGGGTTTTATGAAATACACAGTTGGTTCTTAGTGATTTGGTGCATTTCATGGTTTTCATAGCCTCTTCTAAATGTAAAGATTTGTGTGGTCTTTTGTCTTCCAGCATTCTATGTGGAACCCAGGGAGCCTGAAGGAAGCTGTGAAGCTAGTGGAATGATTCCCTGTGTGGCTGAAGCTGTGTAAGTATTAGATGTTTGCTTACAGGATCACTTGTCCAGCACAATTGTTAGAGCAGCGATTGCGTCTGCTGCAGCAGTGGCAGTGATCCTCTCCTGCCTCCCCCAAGGGAAGCTCTGTGTGTCTTTCAGGGCTGGAAACAGACAGGGCATCCATGATACTGTTCCCTACTCTCAGCTGTTTTTAAAGTCATGTGTTCCTATCCATTAAAAGGTAGATAGTGCATAGTGGAATTCTGTAAAATTCTTAGACTATGCTCAGGTGTTTGTGAAAAGCTGAGGCTGGGTTGAGGCTTAGTTAAGCTCTAGTTATGTTGTCTTTGCCTTAGCTGGTGAAATGCTACTTGGAAAGGGATTAAATGGTTGGCTGAGCTGTTTCCCCTTTTGTTATGAGATTTCCTAAATTTGTCTTTGAGGTCTTCTTGAATGTATGGAAAGCTTTTTCCTCTACTCTCTTGATACTTTCTGTGTTTTGAAACTCATTATAAGTACCTTCTGATGCAACACTTCATTAAACAGCATAATGCTTGTTTTGCTTGTTATTCTCTGGACATATCCAATAATTTCTATTACTACAATAACATCAGTCATTATAGAAAAATACTGGGTTACTTAAATATCTCCTTTGCATCTTCTCTCCTCCTGCCAGCTCCCCCCCACAATTCATTACTGCTGTTTTCAATTGTGCCATGGTGTACTTGTATGATTGAGAGTTATTACTGAGTCACTTTGTTTTGCTCCCTTCAAATTTTGGGTTATGTGTGATCTGGTCACTTGAAAATGGAAGAAAAATGCTGCAAATTCCTTACAGCACTTAGAAAAAAGTCCCACACAAAACCTCCACCAAATCAAAAAGCCCCCCCAAGCATTAGCCAGGCCTTTGTAATCTTATCTAGGTTTTCTTTTAATGTGTGGGGCCATATGGCTCTGCACATCCTTTGTCTTAGAGGGTGACTTTGCTTTAGCTGGCTGTATTCACCAGCACTCATCTTCCTGTGTTCCCAGCTGCCGACTCCTTTCTGGAAAGGTGCAGAGAAGGTCATTGTGGATCTCTGCTTTGAAAGAGGAAGATGGCCTCATGGGCATCTTGGTGATTCATATGTACTGGAGATTATTGCTCAATACTTTTCTGAGTAATAGACTTCTCTGGGAGCACTGCATCCTGTAGCACTGAGCACATTCCAACCTTAGCCCTGAATCTTGATCCTTTTTAGTAGAATAGCAAAAGCAGTGGTCACTGCTGCCTTTTATGTCTTGCTTTTATGCTGTACAAGCCTCTTAGTAATTTTGCTCTTGAGAACTGATCCTTTTGGGAATTGATGCTTTGCCACCAATCCAGTCTAACCTTTGCGTACACAATAACTTTATACTCATAGTTCCTGATCCAGCTGGGAAATCTCTCTGCAGATCCTTGTGCTGTGTGACAGTCACTTTGCTCTGCAGCTGAATGCACAGCTCTGTTCACCTTCCTGAGGATGCTCTCTCCCACTCCTTGAGCTCTGGCTTCACTGCAGCTCCTGATGCTGCAATTAGATCCTCTCTCCAGCCTTCCATAACAAAAGGGCCGGCTTCTCCCACTTGTTTCTGTCTCCTTCCAAGGCTCTTGTTCCTTTCATGCCTTGAAACCTGAGTCATGTAGGAAGCGGAGGTGACTAGTTAGTGAAGTGGATCCAGCTCACCAAGGCAATGTACAAAAGGGTAACTGATGGAGTGCCAAAAGACTTTTCTCTTACAAAACCAGATACATGCACAAGCTGCCAGCGGATGCAGTCTGGATTTTTTTTTTCCCAAGCTGGTTTTGCTATTTTTGGGGTAGAATGCTTCTAAGTATCTGGCACATGGCATCAAGTTTCTTGTAGAAGAAAAGTGAGGAATAGCAGCAACTGTACATCAGTATCTTCTAGTGTTTGTTCATAAGGAGTAGGACTGTGCTCTGAAAACTTCCTTGGTGGGGAGGAGGAAGGAAGAGCTGTGTTACTGCAGGGAAGAGCAGTGCTAGCAGTGCCCATGCAGTGGCTGTTCAGGAGCAGCATCCAGCTCTTTGTAAGGCAAGTAGGAGTACAGAAAATGTGTTTGTTAGAGGGGTACAATGTGAGGGAGGTGGATAACTTGCCCTCTAGGGGTTAATGCTGCTGGGATTGCTTGTCTTTGGAAACTGCCAGTGGGACACCTCCTTACATACAGGTGTCTAATAATGCTGGCAGATCTTCCCTCTGTGAATTGTAGTGCTCTTTTTGTGACAGCAAATGACTTTAAATCCCATCAGTTTCATCACATTGGTGATGTCACTTTGGAAACCTGAACATTAGATTGTTATCATCAATAATACAAGCTGTTGCTTAGGAAGCATGACAGCATGAGTCATTTTACTAGGAAAATTATGGACACAGTATGTCAGTCTTGCAAACTGCCTTTAAAAAAAAATTCAAATTGGGATGCCTCAAGTGAATTGGATTAATCTGTCAATTATGATATGATTTGACTACTTTAGAGGAAAGTACTGTTCACTAGCAGCTGTTCCTTAACCTTCCCCCATAGGAAAAAGCTGTTCCAAATCACCAATAGTTAATAACTGCTGTTAGATCTTTGAGAAGAAAGTTTTCTATACTACTCAAACTCTAATGCTAGTCTGTACTCAGGATTTTTTATTCTGTTCTCTTAGCTGCATACTTCTCTCTAAAGAAAAATTTGTCCAGTGTGGTGCTAGCTACCTCTGAGAAACTGATGGAAGAACAAGAATTAGTGTAGATTGAGCATTTGAATTCAGATGCATTTGAAGACTTGGGGGGAAGGCTGGTATGTGGGAGTTAATCACTAAGCAGTTTTTACACTGCCTACTAATATCCTGTTTGTTTTGGTGTAATGAAATAATGACTGGTGTAGACTGGAGAGGATGGTGTTGCTCAGGCACCTGGCAGCACAGAAATCAGTGCCAGGCTGTGCTTCACAACTCACAGAGCTGTGAAGTACTAAGGACCAGTGAAATTGTCTTGTGGATTATTTATATTGACGTGCATATTTTTATTTATCCTTTCAGATACAAATTATTGCAAATTTCTTGAATAAATTAAATCAGACTTTTCTTGCCTACAAAAATGATGCTGCAACGTTAATCTTGAAAGCATTGTGATGAAAGAATATTTAATACCTTTGTTCCTTTGGCTGCTTAAAAAATAGGTATTTGCTAGTTTTGTGTGTGTGTTATGTACTTAAGGAAAGGGACTGGGGAGGGAAGGGGAAGCCAGGTAGTCAAAACCAGCATCTTGGCTGTTGTAGTTCCACTGGCAAATTTTTTTGCTCGTGAAGCTGCACACGTGCTGTTTTGTCAAAACAGGTATAATGGCTGAGAGATTTATTTTTGTAATCCTAATATCTGAGAATTCATCTGTACTTGTTGCTGCTGTTAGTTTACAGCTTTAGAGAGGACTTCAGTCTCAGTAAATCTTTGCCCAAGAAAGAATACAGTCAAACTGACGTGACAGCTATTGTATTTCTTAATTTTTATCTCTCTTCTTTCTTGTTCTAATTCTAATCTGGAAGCTGTACACAAAGTCAAAGCAAACCCAATTTTTATGTTTGAAGCTTTTGCTTAACTGACAGCAGAGGTGAAATGCAAATTAGTGGGTAAAGGAGGACTATGATAAGCAATTGCTTTCTTGGAGCTGACATTTCTGAGAAACAGACTGTCCTTGGTGTGGCTGCTTGCTGATAGGGCAGTGTCAGAGTGTTAGCTTGGTTTTAACAGGGAAAATTGGAGAACCCTTTTCTCTGGGCAAAATATCTTTTCCAAACATGCAGGGCTTTGTGATTTATAAAAAGAGAGTATGATGAAATAATTTTGGCATTTTAATTTTTGTTTAAAAAAAAAACAAACCCTCTGAACTGGAATTACTACTTATCTGCATGTGTGTCTGTCTGAAGAAGTGTCATTAAGAAGGCCCCCTCCCTTTTCTGTCCCCTTACCTGAAGGGAGGAGCCCACTTGAAACAATTAACAATTTCTGAATACCCTCTTGCATAAGAAGTGTTGCCTCCTTTCTGCAGACACACTCTGTGTATGTTTTAAATACAAAACCTAGATTCCAAACTCTGTTTAAAAACAAACACACAACTTTCACTCTCTCTCCTCCTCCCCAGAACCAGCCAGCAGCCAGCCCCCTCCTCCCCTGCTCCCTGAGAAGTCCTTTTTGCTGATTTGCTGGAGGTACAGTCTAGATCCAATGCTTAGGTCTCTGCCAGGTTGTCCCATCAGTGTCCCTGTCCTCCTTTCCCTGCTTTGTTTCAGTGTTTTTATATTCTGTAGATAAAATGTGGGTATACTTTTAAAAACCATTTCCTTTAAAGTATTTCTGGGTTAGAGGAGTCTGTTGTGATGAAGCCTGTACATGAATCAACCTCTTTGTAACCTATGCTGCAGTAAGAATTTTAGGAATTTCCTTTATTAGGACCCGTTAGTATAGTGTAGCCACTGAGCGAGCTGCATTGATTTCTAGGTAAAACAGCCTGAAATTGCCTGAAATTTATGGCATATTCCAGCCTTGTGTACACTGCTCCTTTTCAGTATGCAAAGCTTAAATATCCTGAAGTTGGCTGTCAAGTGTTATCCCACATTTAATACTTCAGCTCTTCTTTACAGAGAGACAGCAGTTTGACTGTGAAACTGTTTTTCAGGTTAGCTGAGTGCTGCTAATGGCATGGTGAGATGTGTTGAAGAGCAGCTGCGAGGGTGTCCAAGGGCAGGGGGACCGTGCTAGGAGCTGGGCTTGCAACATCATGGGCCAGTGTGTCACCAAGTGCAAGAACCCTTCTTCTACCCTTGGCAGCAAAAATGGGGAGAGAGAATCTGGCAGCAAGTCCCACAGCAAGAGAAGTGCAGTCCACAAAGACGACCACGGCTCAGCTTGCGGGAAGGCTTCAGGAGACATTCTTGTGAATGGGACAAAGAAAACAGATGCTGCTGTAGAGTCCAGTCAGCCTCCAACGTTTTCTGGAGATACAAAGAAAGACTCTGTTTGCAGTGCAGAGGAATCTTCTCTTCAGAGGATTGGGGAGTTGTTCAGGAGGTATAAGGACGAGCGGGAAGATGCCATACTGGAAGAAGGAATGGAACGATTTTGCAATGACCTCTGTGTTGATCCCACTGAATTTAAAGTACTAGTTTTGGCTTGGAAATTCCAGGCTGCTACCATGTGCAAATTTACAAGGTTAGTTCTTGTAGAACTTGTAATTATTTTCATATGTTGAAGTATATCCTTTCAGCAGTATGTTGGAGAGACAGCCTCATTAGCTTCACTTACTTATTTCTTCTAACACTTGCATTTTGATCAAATTAATGCCTACCACTGCAGAAGGTAAGCTTTGTATTGTCTTCTTTTCCCCTTCTCCTCACACTGGATTTTAGAAGATGTCGTTTTGGCCATTATGCTGCTAGTGATGAACAGTGTAGTGAGATTCTGTAGACATCAATTTATTCTTGATTTACCAGAAGCAATTTACTGTATCCGGCATTATCTTGGTGATGAGATTGGACACTGAAATTAATTTTTCCTTTAAAGTAATGTGAGATTCTTTAGTAATTGCTACTGACTCTGTTAACAGTCTGTGAAAGAATGACAGAATTGTTCCTGCCCAGCCAATGTAACACTTAATGTCTTTTTCCAAGAGTAATCTTGTTAAAGCATAGAGAGGGAAGGAAATGTGAGGGTTTTGACACTTGTAGCTGTTTCATACTAGCTGACAAATGATTGCTGCTCAAAGTGCTGTGTGCCCTTCTGGACAAGGGGCTCAGTCAGCAGGCTGACAGCATGTGTGATGCTACAGGAAACAGTGGAATGTCTAAAACTCCCCCCACTAAGCAACAGGCAAACCCAAACTGCAGCAGAGTCCCCCAGCTTGATTAGCAATGTCCAGGTAAGAGCAAGGGAAGAGTGCCTACAAGGACTGGCAGGGAGAGAAGGAATTTTTTATTTTTTGATCTGTCTAGATTGGTTTGAGTAATGCTGCTTATTTTTACTGAGCTTATTACTTTGGTGTTCAGAGCCTTGACCCAAGCCTGTGCTGTGCACTGGACAGCATCTTCAGAGTCTTTGTGGCTGAGGGTGTGTGTCAAAGGGATGAGTTACTCTGGAATGCAAATGTGGATTTACTGGAGGCTGATGACACAGGTATTTGCTAAGATGGTAAAGGAATTGTAAGTAGTGTCTGTGATTCTGCACAACTACCATGAGTGTTATTAACATGGTGTTAATTTCCTTGGACAGGACAGATCTGGTTGTGAGAGGTTGTATTTGTTGAAGGGCACGCTCCATGGTACAGGTGCTGATGGATTCTTCCATCAAGGAAAGCGTTGTGGTCTGTTCTCCTGAGTGCTGCTCCATCTCTTGTCTTCCCTCCAGCCTGTCCTGTGTCAGCCTGCTGGCTCTCCTGGCTGCTTGTTACACCTCTCACAAGCATCAGAGAAACTGGAGCTAAATGTGTCCCACTTGGCCACCTGGGACAGGGCTGGTGCTTGGAGCAGTGTCCATACATTGTGCTGTAGTGATGCTGTGCTTCCTTCCATGCTCTAAGTAGATGCCTTGCTGACTGACACCAGTGGCTCCCCTTTGGTTTTGCAGGCTGAAAGAGCAACCAAAAACCACAGCAAAAGTAGAAGTGAACTGCTCAGTCCCTTGCAAACACCTCACCCAGAGCATGGGCATTTAGACATCAGCAGTATTGAGTCAAGTTGGGGTAAATGTGTTAGTTTCAAACATTTAGAATTTCTTCCGTGGCAAATTAGATTCACTTTTTAATGTGAAAGGCATTCTGGGATGTGGAAGTGTCCAGAAAAGCCAGAGAGCCGAATCTTTCAAATGTTAGCAGTGCCCCAGCAGACCTGGGTGTTGTGTGTGGTTCCCCAGGCCTTATGGCATGCCTTGGAACTGTCTGTCTTTCCAGCGGCTCCTGTTGCCAGAATCTGTGTGCCATTGGGGCTGAGGATACACTTTGTCTTCTGCAGATGGTCCTCTCAGATTTGCTGGAGCTAAACAGAGATGGGACATGTTCGTGAGGTTGGTGGGAAGGGCTCACTCTAATTTCTCTTCTCTTGCTTAACAGGAAGGAGTTTTTTGAAGGCTGCAAAGCAATAAATGCAGACAGCATTGATGGCATTTGTGCAAGGTTCCCCAGCCTCCTAAACGAAGCCAAGCAGGAGGATAAATTCAAGGATCTCTATCGTTTCACCTTCCAGTTTGGCCTGGACTCTGAAGAAGGACAGAGGTCGCTACATCGGGAAATAGCCATTGCCCTTTGGAAATTAGTCTTCACCCAAAACAAGCCCCCTATTTTGGACCAGTGGTTACACTTCCTAATCAAGAACCCCTCAGGAATCAAGGGAATCTCCCGGGACACGTGGAACATGTTTCTAAATTTTACTCAGGTGATTGGACCGGACCTTAGCAACTACAGCGAGGACGAGGCCTGGCCGAGTCTGTTCGACACCTTTGTGGAGTGGGAAATGGAGCGAAGGAAAAAGGAGGAGGAAACCAAATGCATTCTGTCCTCGGACCCAGAGGGCCCGCGCGCAGACGGACAGACCTAGCGGCGGCCCAGCAGCAGTGACAGAAGCAACTTGTTGCCCTTCACAAAATGTAAACTCTGGATGTTTCTGGAAATTACCGAGGCTCCAGATTTTTCTACTTTACACCTTTTTCTGCCTTGTCTTTGAAAGGGCTCTAAAATGCTGTATCATGTTTTAGGCACTTTCTTAATTTTGGTTATTCCTTTTACTCTTGCCCTGAAATATTTGACCCTGGCTACAAGTTAAGCATTTTTTTTTTATTTTATTTTATTTTTAAGACTTCAGATTAGTATAAGTAAGTCTGATACTTCTTGCACAATGTAGATCTTTTTAGTTAGGTTAAATTAACATTGCTAAATTATACAGTGCCAGATTAAGTTTTTCATACTACATCTGTCAGGGCAGGTCTGTACTGTGTGTAGTGCTGTTTACATTGTTGAAATTTTAGGCTGTAATAATTTTAAGGTTTTATACTGAGATGAACAGCAGTGTTAACTATAAATGCATTAATCCTGGGTAATAAGGCTCTAAAAACCAACATAAACAACAGCTTTTTGTAATATGGCTAATTCCCATTTTGAGCTAACTCCTAGTGAATGAGTCCAGATCATTCCTTTTTTTGGACTTTCAAACTAAATGTTGGGATTGTTTTATAAAATTACTGTACCTGTCAGTCAACTGAGTGGTAGATGATGATTTATATCTAAATCTCTTTACACATTCACATAATAAAAGAGCAGTACTACCTCAGTTTTATTGAAAGTGGACTTGTTGATGGACTTCCATTTTCTCTGGAAGTTGTATTTTTGTGGTTACATGAGAATATTTTTACTTGACTAAAAGAACCAAAGGTTCTGCTTCTTAAGTTTGCTAAACATTGAGAGAAGCAACACACAAATCCTAAGTCTTCAAGGAAAACTGTGGTATAATTCTGCTTTAATTTGTTTGATTTATACCTAAAGTATTACCTTACTTGTCTGGCAAGCACAGTACTTCTATGTAAGGAACTATCTTTTGCATTAATATTGACGAACCAATTTTTTAAAGCATATGTTTAATTGCTAAATTGCAGTTTATACTCCACACTTTCTGGAGCAACAATATCGGCATCTGATGACAAAGTGAATTCTTAATGTGTTCTTAATGACAGCAGTGTAGATGAGTCATTTTTAGACTGATTTGATAATATTTGGATAGGAGTCAATTTATTATTTTACAATGCCTGTATTGGGACTATTTGCCTGTTGAAATTGTTGTGACTTAAAGGGAGTTTTATTAACACTGGTTGAAACTTTTTTGGTTATTGATGCTACCTTTTTTAATTTTAGTATGTCAACTTTTTTACACCTTTTGGTAAAAGGATTGATTGCCAAGGCTTTCTGTATAGCCAAGTGCTGGCTTAATGAATTTGATACACTTCTGTTACACACCTTTTATTTTCAGAGCTGCATTTCAGGATCATAAACCAACTTCAACTGAAAAAAAAAACCAAAACAAAACAAAAAAAGCCTAGACAGTCATCCATAGCATCTAATGGCTTTTGTGATATAAGGGTTTTAAAACTAAAGGGAAACAGGTTTTAAGTGGTGAGCTTGTCACCAGGTCCAGGGTGTCATGCTTTGCACATCTGTTGTGCCTCACAGGGGTTAGCAGAGAGAGGAGTAGGATCTGCCCAAATTCTGGGTCTGGCTTTGCTGGTATGCAGCCCTGCAATGGCTTGGCTTGGAGGTCATGAATCACTAACAAAATGTGGGTAATGCAAACAGTTTAAAAACAAACCCACAAGCCACAGACAGCATCTCTTTCATCTAATAAAAGGAGAGTTTGGTGCATGCTGCTCTTGCTGGGAGACAAGCTGTGGAAAACAAATGCAGTTGTTTAGATGCAGCTGAATCTGTCCCTTTGCAGGAGAGCCCTGAAGTTGCTGTTTTATGGGTAAATACACCCAAAGCTTTGTCCTTGCTTCTCTAACTTTCTGTGGCACAAAAGTGTTTGGCAGCAAAACCTTGTTCTGATTTGGTGAGCAAAGCAGGCCAAAGCACTCGTGCTGGAATCCTTGAATTTATGGTGAGACTTTTGCTGGTGCTGTTATTTTTAAACGACTAAAATAAATTCCCCAACAGAGGCTGCTTTGTTAGGAAAAGTTCCAAATGGAGACTGATTTGATAGTAAATGAAGACTGTATTTGTAAGTTTGAGACTCTTCATTCATTCAGCTTTTAAATGCTTTGTTCGTCACTTTTTTTTTTCCTAAAGGAAATTTAAAATGTCCAGAGTGTGAAGAGTAACTATTCACATGGGTAGCTCACCAGATGGCAGCTTCTGATTTACACCCTAGCATGCAGCAGCCCTAAAGGATGAGGGATAGAGCTCTTTAAGGAAGGTGTTTATCTTGTGGTTGGAATGTGGACAGCAGTGAGGAAATCAATCTGTAGCACATCAGGCTCGGCCATTTTAATGTATCAGAGGTAATACAGCTGCTTTTTAGAGGCAGAGGTGAACACACAGGAAGGGAAAATCTGGTTTCCTGTTGGGGAAAGGATATGCCATTACCCACGAGTTCAGTGTGGGGGACAGCCCTGCTCCTGTTGTGCTGCTTCCAGCCCGGCAGGAGCAGCTCCACCCACTGGGCAGGGTACTTGCAGAAATAGCCAAATGATCTGTCTAGGGAAGTATCACTTATCTTTAGCCTAATTTTAGTCCTTTAATTGCCATTTACAGAATGCAAACCAGACCTGTGTCAGTTTTAAACTCCTGAAGCAGGAGCAGAAGGTGCAGCTCTGGCAGTGCTGGCAGTGAGCAGGGCTGTCAGACCTTCTCTTGGATTGCCTGGTGATTTTGTGATCCCAAACGAGACTGTCTGGACTCTGTAATGTTGGGGTGAAGGAATGGGGTTTCTGTGTGTCTCTGAGAAGTCTTTAATAATATTGGAGCCTCTGAAAATATGCTTTGTTTAATGGTTAAACTGTGAATATCTGTGGAACAGGCCAAATACATTCACTCTTCATTTTTATATAATTTAATTCTTCATTGTGTAGGGCACAGGACTGTAAGTGACCAGTGATGCTGGTGAAATCCTTGAAACCATAGCAACTGTTTAATTTTTTAAAAAATTAGATTATGCATTAGGAAACTTTATGCATGTAGTGAATCTGCTGCAACTTGGGATAAATAACTATAGATAACTATATAGGTAGTTGGAGTAATATACTGGAAAACTGGTCTGATATCCACAGTCTGTGGCATTTTACTGCCTTCTCTTATATGCAAAGAAATACAACTCCTGTAAACTTTAGCCCCTAGTAATAAAACACTGACCACCTACACCATATTATAGCTTGGAACACCTATAAAATTTGGCTTCCAGATCAACTGGAGGCTTAATTGTGCCAATTTTCACTTGTGTGGGTGCATTTCTGAGGTGAAAGACTATTGCTTTAAGTAAGGTTTGTGCACATAGCTGGCCATAAAACATGAGGCAATGAGTTGGAGTTGAACACCAAATTGTGAATTTATTTGCTGCTGGTGCTATTCTACATGGAGAATTACAGCTTTTTAGTACTGTGCAATCCCAGTGAAAGGACCACAGGAAAATGACCACAGGTCTGGCAGGTGGCACAGACACAGCTGGGACTGAGAGCTGCTCCCCAGGCTGGCCCAGCAGATCTGCTGGAGCAGCTCTGAGCCAGGACAGTTCTCAGCCAGGCCCAGGTCAGAGCAGGCAGTGAGCTCAGGCTGCTCTGCTGGGGCTGAGTGGCTCGGCTTGGAGGCAGGGGGCACCCCTCCTCTGTGGGCAGTGCTGGGGGGCAGCAGCAGCTCTGCTGGGTGACTCTCATTTCACTCTGTGTCCATCAGAGCCCGTGGATCCAGGACTAGCCTGTCACCCGTGGTTCCCAGGCTGTGCACTGACCAGTGACCTTAGACTTCTGTGACACTGTCAACATGAGCCTTGTTTCCAAAAAAAGCCCCACAAAGTTAAAGAAACACCATGTAGTTAATAGGCACCTCAGCTGTGATACGGTTTGTTGGCTGAGGTTACATCATTCCCATTCTTTGGTAAATAATAGTCATTGTGAGTTTCTGGGTCTTGCAGCCTTGTGTTCTGCAGTGTGATGCTTTTCTAGAAGGTCCTCAGTACATTGGGCACCCAGTTCTTCCCTTGAGCCCACTCTGCTCAAAGTATGTGCATGTGAATTTAGCCTTTCATATTAAAAAGGAAGATGCTTAACCTGAAACTCAGAATTCTTCAGGGTAGTGCTTCAATATGGAGAAAAACATATTTTTTCAAATAAGTATTAAAGCAAAGTGTCTGCTTAAATTTTGTTGTGTGCAAACAAACCCACCAGTGTTAACATTTTCTCTCTGGTCTATTGAAGATCGAATCTTTGGTTTTATAGTGTGAACTGAAGTGAAATTCATGAGATTGTAAGACAGAAAGAAGGCTGTAACTCCTTCACCATGAAGTACGTAGGTATCTCTACCTCTTGTTCTTAGACTTGAATAGTTTAAGGCTACCATCCTTTCATCCCAGGATTTTATGCCTGGATGAGTAATCTATTTTTTTTAATTGACCCAAGCTAAGTATTATCTATTTGCCATAGCTTTTGGTATCCTGTGTTTAACCTGTATGCAAAGGACCCTTTGCAGGGGGCCGGGTCAAGCTGCAAACCAGAGTTGTTCCTCCCGGGTGCTACTTTTGGAGTGCAATAGAGCGGCCGAGCAGAGCTACGTGGCCTGTGGCTCAGGGCTTCTGGCACCACACATCCTCTGCCCTGGTCAGCCTGTACTGACAGTGAATTGAAGATGGAGCAGCTGCTCCCCAAGAGGGAGCCACCAGCCTTTTCATTTGCCCTTGAAAAGCTTTAGGAACCCACCTGATGCAGTGCCATGAGTGTATTTTTCTTTTAATCAAAAATACTGTGTTTTGTTCCATGTTGGACTGGACTTGTAACCACCCAGCAAAGATGGGAGCTGCAAAAGTGCAAAGGCTACACGCGTCCTTTTTCTCCCTGAGGTCAGAATCCTGCTCAGGATAAAACCCTTGTGCTTGAGTAAAGCTGGAATGTTCTCAAGAGAACTGGAGATGCCAGAGTGGCTTTGGTGCTCAGCTGTGTTCATTAATGCATTGGGGGTTTCTCCATGCAGCACATCTGTGCCCTTCCTTTCCTCCCCCAAAGCAAACTGCAACCCAGTTGCTGTCACAGCAAATCCCCCGTAGTGCAACTGCTGCTGCAAGATCCTCCCAGTGTGAGGGCTGCCTTTGGGCTGTGACCTCTTGCACTATCAGGACAGGCATGTATTTCAAGAGAACAGGGGGACATGTGAGACAGTAGGTAAAAAGAGCATGTTTGTTCTTGTCCTAACAGCTTGCCTTAAATCACTGACATTGCAGCGGTTCCTTGCTACTATTGCAATCCTCAGTCTTTGAAAATCCAACAGGTTCTGTAGGTAATACTGTTTTTTGTTTAATTTTTAATAAGTTTCTATCTTTGCATAATTGCACTCTTCAGATAAGCCCTTTTTGGATAATGTGTCATTTCACACACAGGAAAAAAGTCCATCTCCAGTGTTTGTGCTGTAAAGTGTTTCTTTTTATGCCCTGTAAATTATATCTGGACTAAAGGTTGCCTACTGTTGAAGCAGTGTGTTTACTTGAATGTTGTCATTTTGTGCAGTTACAACTGCTGACTCTTGCTCTTCTCTGGGCCTGTGAGAGTGGAGATTGTGTGACCAGAGCTGGCAAACCTGCACAGAGGATCAGTGGAGCTGAAGGCTGGCTGCTGCTCCCATGAGCGTTTCACGTGAGAGGACTTCACAGATCAGTGCTCCATGTTTGAAAGTTGTGACTTCTTAAGTCATGCTAAGCAAAGTTATTTGAAAATAACACTTGCTTTGTTATCTGTAAGTTTGAAATAGTCTTTTAAAAAGAGATGGGCTGGCAGGAGGGTTGGAGGGCCTCGTGCTGTAAGTTGTTGAGTAACTCAAGTTCCAGGAGCCTTGGATGGGACTGGCAGGATTCTGTCCCGAGCCAGCGCTCAGAGGGTTTGCACTGGCTGGTCTTGAGGGCATGAAGCAACACAAGGCCTTGATGGGGGCTGCGTGGAGAAGGGTCAGCCTGGGAGCACTGGTGGGTGCAGCCTGGTTCTTTCTTGTGGATCCTGAGGCCCAGTTCAGCCTCAAGTCCCTCTCTGTGGAAGGAATGTTTTGGTGTTTGCTCCCAGAGAGGTTCAGTGGAACTGAGGTAACAGGAGCACGGCTTTGTGTGGCTGTCACTGAGCACAGCTCCCTGATGGGCCTCTGGGCTCCTCAGCCAACCAGCCACGGTGGGCAGGGTCACATCTGCTGTTCTTTGTGCCCGGGGCTGTTTTGCCTTTTCAGACTTACCCAGGAGATAACCCCGTATGAGCCAGTTTTCTCACTCTGGGAAATGATGAATGTGTTGCATGTCACAGAGCAACCCCGTGGTTCCTCTTTGGGACAGCAGTATCAGAAGTGCTGTGTAAATGTAATGCTTGAAAACAGCTGGAGTAAATTCTGTTTCATGTAGGATCTTTATTTCAAGAGGATGTGGCCAAATTTGAAACCTGATCTGGAGGAAAATTGGGAGAATTCCAGGGCAATGCATCTACTGAATCCCAATCTACTGAACTGGTTTGTAGTTTTACAGTTACCTTTCTTACATCAAATTTTCTCACCATTGGTGTCTGGAACAGAATGGAAACAGCATCTTATGGAATGTGCAATCTAAGGCACAATGCAAATAGGGTGTGATAAGAAGGTTGTCTTTACTTGATAGCAATCCTGAGTGCAATGTTTTTGTTGTGTCCCTTTTGGAAGAAGAGCATTAAGTACAGTCTGAGGTTTTTCTTTTCTTACAAGCAAAGCATTGGTTTGTCCATTACTGACTTCTTGTGAAATTTGTGCCAGATGTATATTAAATATTTTGGTGCTTTTTCTAATCCAAGCTGCCATTCATTTACCTGTGAGATTATTGTACTTCTGTATATTTAAACGACCAACCCCTTAAAGAAAAAAACAAAAAAAATCCTTTAGTCACAATGTATCCTGACTACTGTAGCCTGTAAATGTTCCAAAGCTTCTGGGTTTCCTGTATTCCAGTAAGGTCTGAGGGGAGGGGAGCAGCTACAGAAATCTCACCCACTGGAAAGGGAACTCGCACGCTGTTCTGTGCGTTTCTGAACAGATGAGTAACATTTGTGGTGTTTACATAACGACACATTGGTGTTCACTTTTTTGTGCTCAAGCTTTGTACAAAATGTCTTATTTAAAGCTGAAGTCCTTTTTACATTTTTTCAATTAAAAAGGGACATATTACTTATTTTTTCATGCCTATGAATAGGACTCTTGCTACTTTTATTTATTTCTCAAGCAGGACTCCTGGATGCTCACTAGATCCTGGCAGAGAGGTGACCACATAATTTTAAAGTGTGTGGAAGGAAAACTAGCTGTTTTTTTTCAACTTTGCAGTGCAAGTGTCTGCAACAGGAGATGCTGGATGTGAACAGCCTGAACAGGAGTGAATCCTTAGAGAGGGATGAGTGCTGGGGTCAGTCTGCCCTTCACCCCCTGCCCTGAGCTGCCTGAGCTCCTGGTCTCTGCTGGGCTGGCTCAGCAGCAGGGGAAGCTGAAGGCACTGGCTCCCTTTCACATTCTGCAGTAGCACTGATGGTACTGTGTATGCCAGCTTGCAATAGCTGCAGCCAAAGGAATGCCAGGCTCACTTGAAGTGGCCAGGATACCTTAGTGTGAGAAAAAATTGGCTGCATTCATCTTGCTGAATAATAGATTTAATTTTCAGGTTGCTTTAAATGTAGTCATTAATGACACTGACATGAGCATCTCCTGCCTGCTCACTGCTGCTTCTGGGAATTCTCCTGCTTTCCTGTATTTGTGCCTGCTCCTCCACACAGCAACTCCCAACTTCCAAATCCCAAGATAAGGAGAGAGCTCAGCCCAGCACAGTGAACTTAGGGTTGGAAATTAGGAGTGTGTGACTATTCCATCAGCTGTATTTAATAACTTCTGGAATGATAACTTTCAACTTTATCACATGAAAAAAATCCCTCACCTCCTGGTCAAACCTTTTAACAAACATTTAATTTTTAAGTCTGGAGCTGTCAGGTTGCAAATCACCTCATCCTGCTTCCAGCTCCCTGTGGAAGGCGATGCTGTGGGAAGGCCACAGAGCCATGTGCTTTCCTTAGAACATCCCTTGCCCCTCCCACAGCCACAAGGAAACTTTTTTCTTTTTTTTTTTCTTTTTGTGTGTGAGGGGAGGGTGGGGGTGGTCAGGGAGGGAGGAGAAAGTGGAGATTGTCCAAGAAGTATGAATCACTGATTCCTCCTTTCCATGGCCCAAGTACAGCACTTTCCCAGAAAGGAGGCAGCAGCTCCAGCTCAGGAGCTGGCTCCGCGCAGTTCCCGAAATCCACGCAGTTCCTGGGGGAGCTGTTAACTGCTGAGCAGCTGCTGCAGGCTCTGCTCTGACCTGCCTGGCTGGTTCATGGCCTGGGATGTTCCAGGGCACAGCCCCAGCTGGTACCTTGGTGTCCAGCAGGGAATGACACCCACAGGCCAGTCCTGCCCAGCTCCTGTGGAGCACTGCTCCAGCTGCCAAGACCTGCCTGGCTCAGCCTTCCCACAGCAAGAAGGGTTAATGGAAAAGGGTTTGTGCTTTAAGACACTTTGAATGGCTTTTATTTTTAGACATTTTTGAAGATACAGAGTGAAAGCCTATTGTTCTTATGGTAAGAGATTTTTACAAAGACATCAATATTTAAAGTAATTAAAAATATCTTAACAAAAGACTTTGCTTAAAAACTTGGCAGTTTAACAAGCACTCCTCCCTTCATCATCTTTTATTCCCATCAGACCAAGGCCGGATTGTGATCCATGTGTGCTGCAACACAAACAAGAAGTGTGTTAGTTCTGCTCAGCCTTCATGCACATAACTGCTGGCCTGGCAGTGAGAGGCCTGCAGCCCCCCAGGTCAGCACATTGAAAAATTAATTATTTTTCCACCCCACAATTATTTGGCATCCTTTTTAATCAAGAAGCCTCCTCTGAACTGTTGGTCCTAGGGAAACACTAATACAGGAACCTCACACTTGGCAAGAAATCTCTTCCCAGCCTGAGATGGAGCTCCCATCCAACCCACTCAGCAGCCTGAGAGTGTGAGCCAAGCTCTGTGGGCTTCCACAGGCTCCCTGTGGATGCAGATTCCTGAATCCACCTGTTCTGCTTGTGGGATTCCTACCCCTCGGTGATGGAAGATTGTGCTAAGCAAGAAGAGTTGGAAATGGAAATTAAACTGGGACTTGGGATGTGCTGAGCCCAGTGACTCTGCTGCAAAGGACACATGGTGTGACTGAACTCACAGCCATCCTCGCCTCAAACCTTCCCGTGGGGTGACAGCTGAGTGTGCAGGGCACCTGGGGTGATACAGGGTGTAGAGGGGCAAATGATTGCTCAGAAATGCACAAACAGAGGCAGTTTTAGCCCAAAGAAGGCAGCAGAAAGGTAGATGTGACCTTTATTAGGCTGACCAGTGACAGTGAGAGCATGGAAGGCTGTCCTCAGTAACCAGGGCTTTGCTTTCTGGTTAGTAATTAAACAGACTGTGGCAGTTCAGGAGCTGAAATGCAGGAAGCCCACTCCAGGGAAGTATCCCTGATACCTGCACTGCTGTAGCCCAACTCAAATACACAGCTTGCTCCTTCCTACAAAAGCTGAAGGACTCTGAACAAATGTGGGTTTTCTCATTTTTGTCCATCACATGAGAACAAGGGCATGAACCAGCTCCTTGAGCAGCTGTGGCTGAAGCACACTGTGGGGTACCACAACACAACTGGTAGGTGAGGCCTTGGCTGCAGTAATTAGGTGGTTTTAGAAACCAAACACCCCAAAAACTCCTGCCTGCTGTGGAAACTCTGCTTGATTCTCTCACAGTCACATAGAACTTAACTCACTGTCAGAGGGGATGGAACATCCTCTGGGGGAGGTGGGTGAGCTGATAAGATCTGTACAATTAATCAACACTGTCACCCTCAGATACATCAACTGTGACTCAGGCCTGCTCTGTGGGTAGAATGTAGGGCTGAGGTTTTATTGACCAAACATGAAAGTCAGATTAACTACACCAGCTTCTTCAGCCTTTCTCTTGGGCTTTCTCTTCCTTGTGCAGGGCTTTAATTTTTAATAGATTAAGATAAAAATATTCAGCTCTGTATTTTCCTTGGTGCTTTGCAAAATAGGTAGCAAGTTAGTTACCTGTTCACTCCAGGAAAGAGAACAATGCACAGGGTGTTATTCTGCAGGCTTCTATAGAGCTTTTTGATATGGTGGTCTAACTTCTTCACCTTTTTCCTTAGATCCTGCTCCTGCACAAGAGAATAGAAGCAATAAAGTCCCCCATTCATCAGCAGTGATACTTCTAGGTGTGTGGGCATGGCACAGGTGAGGGCAGCAGGGATGCTGCTCCTGCCTGGCACTTGGCAGTGCAGTGGCTCAGCTGCAGGGAGAACCAGAGGCCCTGCTCAAATGGCTCCATGGCAAAAATGGGAGCTGCACCTCCAGAGCTCTCAGCTAGAGCTCTTCTTTCCTGTGCAGCCACACAGCCACTCACCTCTCCCTGTGCCCCCTGTGCCCTGTCAGCTCCCCAGTGCCAGGTCGCAGTTCCTGGGCAGCAGCCACTGCCCTGTGCAGCCATGCTGGTTTTAATGTTATGCAGTGCCCTGCAAACATCACATTATCTCGTGTGGTGTTATCTCTCAAGCTGCTCTGTGGGAACTGATCCTCCTTTGCTCCAGCACAAGGAGACCCTTCTGTCACAAGCAGCTCTGCACCTCAGCCAGCTCAAAGTTACCTCTCCAGGTCCCCAGGGCAGTCCCTCCTCACTAATTGCAACAAACATCAGCAGAGCCTCACACTCACAGAGTCAGACAGCTGCTCCATTTTCTCATAGAAGATGTGTTTTCCTTGCTTCCCATTGCTGTGATTCATTTGCCAAATCCATCTCCAGAGGTGACCTGGAGCAAGGGCATTCCTACTTCTTAGCTCGCTACCCTTCATGGTCCATCCATTTATAGCTTCAAGGGCATCCACAGCACTCTGGGTTTTCTGGAATTCTGAAATGCAAAGAGAAGGGAACGTGGATTGGCAATGCTGTTGCTGCCCTCCTTGGCACCTGCAAGGCAGGGCTGAAGGTGTGGAGCAGGAGGGAGAAGAGAAACAAATCTCTGCAGCAAGCAGATCCTCATCGAGCTACAGATAAACATCAGACTAGAAATGCCAGTTGGCTGCAGCAGCCTCACTGAGCTGCTCCCACCTTTCAGAGGTGATTGCTGGGCTGTGTGAAGCTGCACAGTGGCCACCCCTCACATGGAAGTACTGGAGCCCATTAGTTACCCTGGAATTTTTCTAAGTAAATATTTGGGGTTTTTTTTAAGCAGGTGTTTTTTCCTCTTAAATATTTAACTGTAAAGTGCTCTTCCAAACAGTATGTGCTTTCACTGGAGCATTTTAAATACTATCCCTTGGAGCCTACCTGGGTTCCAGTACCTCTTGCTGTGTCTGTGCAAAGTCCCAAGGGCTGCTGAATGAGCTTATTTGAAGGAAACATGGAGGCTGTGTGTGAAGCTACTTACTGAGGAAACAGCAGTTCCTGTGCTTTCCACTCTGAAGGTCCTTTGGCAGGAACAGTGTTTCCAGGTCTTTCAGCTGGCTGAATTCTTCTTGCAAGTCTGTCTCTGTTAATGACTTCTTTAGACCAGCCACATAAATCACACCTTCATTTTCTACATCCAGTTCTAATTCCTTAATCAGAACATTGCAGTCCAGCATTGCTGCAGTGACTGGTCTCTGGACCTGGGGTGGATGCAGCAGGAATAAAAAGCATGTCAGCCTACACTGCTCTGTGTTCTGAGCTTCTATTTTAAAGTATTTTTCTCCCATTACCAAAAGTAGACAGGTTCTTTTTCATCACTTGAAATAAATATGACTAATGAAGGCCAACTTAATTAGTCATGATAAAGGGAGATCATATCTGTAATATAGATAAAACTGTATCATATCTGTAAAACTATAAAACTAAAATGCCATACTCTATATAGCCCTCTTACTTGCATCTGCCTTTTCAAGCTGCAGCTGGAGGTCAGAATTCTTTCTAACTCCCTTCTGCTGACAGGCAGAAAGGAAAAACAAGAGGGATCCAGCCATTTCCTTTCTGCCAGTGGCCCTGAATTGTGCAAGGACAGGGAGATTGTAACAGCACAAGCATTTGCTCAAACACAATGCTGTGATGTTTCAGATCTATTGGAGGCTGTGCCTGGGCTGAACATAACTTTTGCTGTTTGCCCTTACCTTAATGCAGGATCCTGCTACCTCAGCTCCATCCAGGCTTTCCACAGCAAGCTGGGCAGCTTCCAGCACTTCATACTGGATACAAACATATGGCTTGAAATAGCAGAGTGAGATACTTCAGGTTTATCAGTGAGACACATTAGCCCTCCCTTTGAAAAAGTCACGTCTCCATAAAGTTTTGCTTTCTTTTAAAACTAGAATAATATAAAAAAGTTTGAGGGTAAAATATGTAATACTCCACATACTCTAGCTGTTTAAAACCCCCTCCAATTAACTCTTCAATTAATACTACCCTTTTTTTCTCCTTTGGCTATTAAAGGCCTTAACATATCAGTTCTCTTTAGAAGGACAAAAATCACCTCAGCTTCCCCAGCACTCAAAGTCCTCTGAGCAGCACACGAGCTGCACTTGTTCTTGTCATTGTGTGGAGCAGTTTTTTAGGTACCCTGAATGATTGTAGTTGATGACTAAACTACCACAAAAACCCCTCCAAAGAGAATAACTGGTATTTCTTTGATTCTAATCAATATATTTCCAAGAATTTACTCAGATCTTCCAGACCTGCCTGCAGCCTTTGAGTGCTCCTCACCTGGAATGTTTCAGTTACCACTGTAAGGGACTGGATTGGTCCACACCTCCCAAATTCTTTCTTCACAGACTTGATGCAAAAGTTTTCTTCAAAAGGACCTGCGTAAATTGTCAGCATGTCAGTCAGCTTGCTTCTCACCTGTTGGAACACAGATTAGAGAAGGCACTTCACAAAGCAAAGGAACTAACTACTCAGTGCCTCCTGATAAATCACATCTCTCTACAAGCTCAGCATGAAGACTATTCTCAAACAAAAAATAATACCTTTTCATGAAGTCCAGCATGAAGGTGAGATGCAAGGTACTCTGGACCCAAACTGAACTGAATGATACTGAATTTGGACAGGGGAACATCTTCCAAGGCTCTCTGAAGGATCTGGAGGGACAAGAACAAACAAGGCTCAAAGAGGTACAAGACAATTGTACTGCAGAGGATCAAAAACAAGGCTATTGAATTTAACTCCCAACTTTAATTTTCATTATTGTCCAAGAAAGTCCTCAGGCAGAAATTCTTCCTTGGTGAGTCATGAGAGGATGCAGAGGATCAAAGCTCATTTCCGAAAGGCTCAAATGGATTTAGCTAACCTGGTATTAACACTATTGCTAACAGCACTGTCAGTCAGCTTTTAAAATAGGACTCATCTACCCACTCCCACAACAAGAACAACTTTGAACTATTTTGATGCTTAGACCAACCCACTCTCAGTCCATTCACCTGTTTGTTTGAAGTGCTCAGGTTACTCTGACACAGGCCAGAAGAGTCTAATCCCTGTCTGCCCAAAAGGAGGGGTTTCTGGCCAGTCACCTGCAGACAATCTAAAAAACTAGCAGAGAGAAGTACACTGTGAATCAATATGGGGAATAAAAACTTGCAAGAAATTCTTGTCAGAGAATTACAATGCAGTTAAGAAATTTGAAAGAACATTCTTGTCCACAACATCAAAAGAAGCCTAGGAAATACTCTGTGAAATTTAAGATGAAACTGCTTAAAATTTTTTCAGCACTATGCTGCAATTATTTGTGTCTGTCTAAGATCCTGATGGCTTCTGAAAAACATAAGGCACTTGTTCGATTTTACTGAGGATTCAACTGAAGGAAAAACATACATATTTGAGAATCTTATTACCATGGTTTGGATAATGGTGGAGGCTCATTCAGCTGTTCCTGGAACCCACGTCCTTGTGGCTGTGGCACGGCTTTGTTCTGTGAGACCTCAGCCAGTTTTTCAGCTGTCAGAAGCATCTCCAAGTTTAGTTCTGCTACCTTGAGGAAGGAAGAAGATTATTAGCTGGCTTTCATCTCATCAGCTAATTGTAGCTGACAAAAAGCCTGTGCTTTCCCTGTGAGTCATGCAGGCACACTCCAGCAGTGAAGAAACATGGACATTAATTTCTTGCCTTATTATTTTCTGTTGTCATTTTCAAGCATGCAGCACTCACAGCATCAACAGGCAGTCATCTCCAAAAACGTTCTCTCAGAAATCAACAGCACAAGGGACTCATAAAACCAGCTGAATCACTACCACAACACACAAGGTCTCTCTCTTCTTTGATCTACCAAAATTACAGGCATTCCTGCAGGCTGGAAATGTCTCAGTGCTTTACCCAGGGCCCCTGTTCAGGATCAGCAGCAATGCTGGCTGATGTCAGTGAGTACTGAGCACTGCTAGTGCCCAGGTGATCCAGGTACCTGGATACAGGCTGGAAATAACAAGCTGTCAAAACTGGGCCCTCTATCACAGCTCCATTTTCTCTTTTAAATCAATAGGAGGATGGGCAAGAGTGGAGGATTTTTTTCTTCAAAAGCACAACAACATTAAGTTCTGTAGTTTAGGACAGAAATCTTAATTAGATATAAATACCTTTGTTGGTCCTTGCTCAATGAAGAACTGAGCTAACTCCAATGCAGCTCTAGCATCTTCTGTAGGATCATGCCCAAGCTTCTGTTCACACTGAATCTCCTTCCTAGGGCATCAAAATTAGGTGTACAGGCAGGTTATCTGTTTTTCCACACTGACCAACATCCTGTCTTTTCTAAACTGGGTCTTTTTCAGGCAAAAGAGCTTTCCCCTCTCCAAAAAGGATTTCAGTTCTGTGCAGCAGCATTCTTGTGAAATATTCCCAAAAGTTACTGCAAGAAATGTTTTTGCAATGTTGAGCAAAATGGTTTATGGAATTTACAGAATCACAGAATTACTAGGTTGGAAGAGTCTCCTTTTCTCCAGGCTAAACACCCCCAGCTCCCTCAGTGGCTCCTCTCAGAGTTTGTGTTGCCAGCCCCTCATCAGCCTCGTTGCCTCCTCTTGATGTTCTCAAGTGTCTCAACTTCTTTCCCAAACTGAGGGCACAGAACTGGACACAGCACTCAAGGTGTGGCCTCACCAGTGCCAAGCACAGGGGGAATTTGACAGAAGCAGTGCTAATACTTGCTACTCTGATGCATGACTATTTTTAAATTTTACTTCTTTCTCGACCAATGGCCCAACTCACAACTTGCCCACAGAGAGGAAAGCAGCCTCCAGTTCAGTGAAGTCTGGCACTGCAGAGTATTACCATTCACTGTGAGCACGGGGAGAACTGTCTCACTAAGATACTACCCAGTGGTAGCTGACACTCTGAGAGATATTATTTAAGTCAGGAAATCAGACTTTCATGCATTAACTTTCTTTCTTTCTTGCCCACTGAAAGAGCTCTCACCTGTGTGAGCCAGAGTGCCTCTGTTGTTCTACAGCTCAATACCTCTACAGCCCTGCAGGAAGGCGAGTTTTGCTGGGACTCAGATCTGGTTGGGGACAGCATTCCTGCTTGCTCAAAGACAAGCCCATTTATTATGCTGCCTGATGTTTCAAGCAGCCAGTAAATTCCTTTTTACTGTGTCTAACTTGCACAACCTGCTCCTTCCTTTTGAATCTTAGTAACAAAATAATAATTCTGATACTATTAGCAACAGATCAAGACCCTATGACCCACCATGACAGTTTTTAATTTTTCCCATGACAGTACAGTAATAATCTTACCCTAAAACAGCTTTGGCTAGAAATTTTAGCTTGTATCTTCGTCCTTCACTTCTGGCAAAGAGCAGTGAAGTATCAATAACACTGGGGTGGATCATCTGGAGGAGAAAAATCATCACCACTTTAGTTTAAGAACAGCACACATACAGAACTGGACAGTAACTCCACAATTTTCTGTGCCTCTCCCTTTTAATTTCAGTTGCCAGCTTCTCCCTGACAGATACCTCGTTCACAAGGGAGCAAAAGGAATAATGAAACAAGTCCAACTCTCCTTTCTACTTCCCACTCTAGTGGGAAGATCTAGATTAATTAGAAAGATTAATTATGATTCAAGGATTTTAGATTGGTTAAATTACCCACAGAAAGGACTTCAGTTTCACTTCCTGTGACAGAGCTAACAGAAGCATCTGGCTGAAGCAGAGGGGTAAAGCTGCACTTGCAACAGTATCTGTGTCTGGACAGACTTCTCTCTTTTGGGTTCTGAACAGCCCCTTGCAAATTTTATAGCTGTAAGGAGAGTTCTTGACTTTTAATCCTTACAGGCATAGGGCTATTAATAATAAGAAGCAATTAACAAGTGTTCACTAATAAAAAGAGCAATTGTTAATGAGTTTTCAGGTGTGAAATGAGTAACACAGGGTTGGGAAAAACAGTCTTAAAAACATACTCACTTCCAAAGCCTGAAGATCAGAATTTAAAGAATGACCCACCAACACTGCATCATGGGGAAGCATTTTTTTTAGCCTGGTTTGGATGTCTGACAGTCTTGTCTTCACTGGAAGAAGCATTTTCCTTGTGATTCCTGAGAATCTTCAAAACAAAAGTTGGGTGAGTTAAAAGCAATACATTAGCAACAGTGTATGCTGGAAAACATTACAAGCAGGTCCTATAAAATATGAACTCAGTATAGCCAATCACAGAATGCTATTTACTGTTTTCTGTTCCAACATCAGAGGATATGCTGCAGCTAAACTGCTAAGAGTGCTGATTCAAAAGTTTATTTCTCCCAGGTATTCTTAATAATGCAGTTGGCATCAGATAGCACAGGTAAAGAAATACTGCAAGTCTGATGGTGGAAGGAGATGCTTGCAAGTAACCTGAAGGGACTGGGACAGCACCTCCTGGATAAAGCCAGGTGAAGTTGTGAAGAAGACAAGCCTTGAGTTTTGCCTGCTTTTGTTATAATCCTGAGCCCCACCCTGAAGGTGTGTACAAGCTCTATGCATTTTTTACATATGAGCAAATTGAACTATGGACTCCATCTTATTTTATAACCATGAGTGAAGAGTAACTTGTACTGTGTATCATTAATTTGTAACAGAACTTTCCCATGGACAGAGCAGAATGGCAATGGTTCTGCCTGGTAGCCCCACAATGTGCAGCACATTGTACACATAATGTTGGTCACTTCACTCACACAGCAAGAACTGTGTTCCTAACACTGAGGGAAATGCAGCAGGCATCTGTGCAAACCAAGGGGTTTCTGAAAGGTCCTGTGTAACAGGCTGAATGTGAAAGGGCTACAGCTCTGAAAGACAAAGAGATAAGACAGGTTTGTGCAAGTGACCTGGTGCGGTAGTTCACCACTGTGCTCTCAGGCTTGACCAGCTCATTCAGGAGGCACTGACCCCGTGCATCCACCAAAGACACACGCGTGACTTCGTTCCCTTTTGCAGTCAGGCACTGTCAGGAAGAAGCAGAGGAAGTTGCTGAATCAGCACGGTGCTGCCACTCAAAAACCTTGACTAACATTTGCTTTGGCTGCAGCAGCATCACTGGGAAGGAGCTCCTTGACTTAGAGATCTACCACTCACAGCTGGTGGGTTTATACTCTACTGTGCTTCATTCCAATTGTTAAATGTGCACTGTAAGCACAGCAAACACACAGGCAAGCACAGCACAGAAAAACATTGCAAAGAAGTGCTGATTTCACAGATCAGACTGTGCTCTGCACTGCACAAATACCCCTGACAGCACCAGCCCCAGAGACATTGTACAATGTAAAGGCAGAGCCCAGGTTGTATCAATAGTTACTCAATGCTGATGCCAAACAGGCATCTCTGCAGGGCTATAAAGGAGGACTCTTCACCAAGCAGCTGCCAAAGGAACTGTGATGGCTAAAGGAAAGATGTGTGACAGTCTCTCCTTTCTCAGACCTTGGAGAGAGGTGAGGAGGAATTCCACAGCAGTCTCATGGGTTATGGCAGCATTGCTGACAGGCCTGGAAGATCCAGCTGCTGCTCTGGGAGCCAACAGAACTGAGCTCTCTGCTCAGGATATTATTTTTGTCTCACAGCCAGAATTACTGCTGGGGCCTCTCCATGGCTGCATTAGCCCTGGTACCATCAAGGAAGGGACTGGCAGCAGATATTAGGATATCAAAAGTGGTTTAACAAATACAAGTGATTGGTTTACTTGGGAAGAGCTGATAAGAGTTGGGTGCCTGACTCAATTTTGTAAGGCCACACACACTGATTTTTACCATTTCACAATCCAGACCAAAGAGGGGGCTGCTGTCTGTCCTCTGCTGATCACACTCTGTGGAGATGTAGCCCTTGCATCCAGGGGAACCTGGAGGGAAAACACACCTGGGAATAAGACCTTTCTTCTACAACTCATATGACAAAAAGTATCACTAAACTGTCAAAACTAAAAACAACCCCTAACACAATAAAACAAAACAGCCCTCACCCAAAAACTGACCTTTTATGGGATAGTCATTTTTTTTCTGCTCTTCTAAAGTTAGAGTATAGCTTGTAAGGCCTTGTTTTTTTTCTCCATATCTCTGAATGATGGGATCACACTGCAAGTCTGAGCTTTTAGTAATGCATTCACTGCTGGTGGAAGTCAAGCCTGTAAAATACAGAAGCATCTGTCAAGCTGAGTTTCTGCATCAGATCAACACTTAAGAAGCTGCACCATTCCAAATCACTACCTGGAACAACAGACTGGAGAGAGAGAGAGAGGGTCAGAGAAAAAGTCTTCTCAGCTCAAACCTAATTTATATCTCTGTCTCTTTGATTAGTTACATCTTAGAATGGGTAGTAAAGCAGCAGGGATTGGGATTAAATATGTTAAAAACTTTCTCTCATTCTGCATTCACTTTGACAATCAGCCAAACATGAGTTACTGAACTAGTCAGGGTAAGAAGTCTCCTGGTTTAAACCATTGTATGTGTTTCTTTCTAAACAAGTTTAACATGGCAGCACTTGGACTGCAGAGGATGCAAAGTCATAAATTTCTGTTCAAAGTGAGTCACTGTCTTGAAAGAGACAATGCAAACCCAAACAAAATACCTTGTGGAGTGTTTTGAGGTTTCGGGTTTGTTCCTTCTCCATACAGGCTGACTGGGAAGTTAGCAGAAGGTGCTAATGTGAATCTCTGAAAAAAGAAAATGTGAAAACATGTTAGTGACTTTGAAAGACAAGCAGAGATAAGAAGAAAATTAGGGGTTCATTGGTCCCCAAGCCAGCCAAATTCAGAGGAGGGTGAAAAAAGAAATAGTGGAAATACATTTGGTGTTTTAGCAAGTAGACAAACTCACCACAAATCAAACCTGTCCTAATGAGGGATGATACAGGATTCTTTGTACCACAGGACAGATTTGCCTTGCCTGATATGATCAAGAAGGCAAATCTCAAGACCTTCTTTGATAGAAACTAAAGCTAGTTCCAGTCTTTCCAGTTAAGTTGTGATTTACATTTGCTGCAGTTCAGGAAGAACTCTCTAGAAGCTTAAATTCAAGTCCTAGTTTCTTTCCATCTTCTTTCAAAAATATTGCTTGTAAGTAAGAAAATTAAAATAATTATTTTAATAATATTTCAGGGAAATGGGAGAAACTTGACATAAAGTGCAAATAATAAAAGTGGTATTTTTCAACCAGTGGGACTAGCATAACTCTATAGAGAGTCTCCTCACTCACAGTAAATTCCAAATTACTGAAATTATTCCAAGATATTTATAATCCAATTGGCATCCTGTAGATGCAGGATACATGACAGTCAGAGGATTGAAGCCTCAATGAACATTTCACCTGGTAAAGCTTCAAAGACATAATCCTGTTGAAATCCTGTTCCTATCATCAAAGCCCTGTCCTTTGCTGTGAGCTGACAACTGCTGCAAACAGATCCTCTCACTCGCTGTCAAGGATGGCCACCTCCTTGGAGAAGGCAGTGATTCCACTGCAGCCATCATCCCTGGGTGTGGTTTCAGGACTGGCAGAAGTTTAGAGGACAGTGAGGCACTCTGGGGACTTACATGGCGGAACACTCTCCTGAGGTGTTTGAACTGTAAATAGAACCTGTAGAAATGCAGCTGGCTCATTTCGTGCAGAACAACAACCACAACCCCAGCCAGGTGGCTTTGGTGATAAATACGGCACCAGCTGCAGTTAAAAAAGAGTAATAATTAAAAAATATATATATAAAAATCAAAGCAAAACAATTATCTAGCACTCTTAAAAAAAAAAGCTGGAACCGGCCCAGCTTTTAAGTCAGTAAGTGGCAAAGTGCCAAATGACTTCAATAAGAAAAGGCTTTATAGCTTATCTTGAACAGCCACATATTCCTGGAAGCAACAGAGTACAGGAGACAGAGAAAGAAGAGTTATTGCAAATTTCTGCTGCATACCAGCTCAAGACATGTATACCTCATTCATATGCATCAGAATGTGAATATACCAGCAACTTCAACTGTAGTCATGCAGTCTGGTGAATTAATTAATCAAAATAACTTTCACAAAATAATTTTCTATTCACTATTAAAATCTGAAGTGGGGTATTTTCTGCTTTGACTTTCATTTGAAGATTGATTTAATTTCATTTTTACCATTCAAGGTTATAAACCCTCCAAGCCTTTCTCTTCCAGTCCTGAGAAGTCCCTTTCCCTTCACTTCTGAGAACTGGCTCAGAGAAAAGGAGAAGTGAAATGTTTGGGTTTTTTCCTAAGATGCTCTACAACGCTCTGTTTCAATTATATCTAACATGAAATGCATTAATATTTGTGTTAATATTTTAAAAGGGTATTTTGTTTCTCAGTGTGTAGAGCTTCAGTTCCACAGCAGTCATTCTAATTTTTCAAAACTGCGTGAAACAAAACTATGGAATGGTAGGATTTCTGCCAGAAGAGGAATTCTGCTTCCTGGCCAAATCTAACACCAAGTGTATCTGCACAATCCAGGCTGCCATTATGGCAAGTGCTCCAAACCCAGCACAGCCAATATTCCTGCAGGAATGTTTCCACACCAGGGGAGAAGGTGAGAGCAGGCTGACTGCAGCTGTGGATGTACCTGGGCTGTGCTGCCTGGTGGCATTTCCCCAGAGCTGCGTATTTCAGCAGCTCATACAGCTGCTCCTGGCTGATTTCAGAGTCCTCGCCCAGCAGAGCTGCTGACAAATGACACGACTTCTCCTGTGGAAAGAGAAATGCTGGTAAAGAGATGTTTCATGTAATCACACCAGGCCATGAAAAAAGAAGGAAAAAGAAACTACCTGGATACAAGCAGCTACATTTAAACTAACTCTTCCACCCCTTACGGGCAACAGTTTCCTTTCAGATCCCACTGAATATAACAATAACCCAACACTTCAGTAACCCAGGTACTCTAACTTCGAGGAGTTATTTAATAAAGATTAACACAGGCAGATGTATGCAGTAAGGAGACAATTGATATGCAAACACAATATCCTGGTCTCTCAACCCTTTCCCCCACTTGCTGCTGCACTGCTTCAAACATTTGTACAAGAGTTACATGTAGGGACTCTGTGTGAGGGTTTCTCTATCTACAGCGTGGGATCTGCTCTGCCACAAGGGTTTGCTGACCCCTGCAGGGAAAAACGCTTCAGTAAAATCCAAGCAAGATGCAGAAAGAAATCACTGAGCAGATGAGGTGGGGACTGTGCCACACAGCAGCTCCTTAAGCCGAAATGCACAAATTCTTCTAAAGGCTAATTAGCAAGGAAATGTTGCTTTTTGGTGACCTCCACTGGCCACATGGCCTCTTCCAAAGAGCTTCCATAAAAATTTTAAAGATATTATAGGTGATGAAAAGACATCAAAGCATACGGGGGAAAAACGCCACACAACACTAGAGAATGTAAAACCTCACAGCACAAACACCCACTGGAAGTTCTTTTCCCCCACACACTAACTAACAAGCCGTGTGCTCAGTAATTTGGGACAGAGCCTGCCCACATGGGACTGAGCTGGTGTGCTCTTCAAGACATTTGTCACTGGGTAAGGAAGTTAAAAAGAGGTGACAACGTTCGTGGTTCCAGTGGTTGAGAATCATCTGGCAATAACAGCACAGGCTGGTGTAATTGCCAGTGCCTCATCTCTCAAGCTGAGACAAGTAATGGCACCGTTGTTTTCAATACAGCCTAATTAAAGCTTTGCAAAAAATCCCAAAGAGCAGAGGTTTTGATTCACCAAGGGGAGGGTACTGCCAAGCACAGGAATTTGGGTACAAACAGGACTGGTCTCACAGGCTGGAGACGCAGCTCCTGTTCCACGGCACTGAGTCCGTGTGCCCGGGTGAGTGGCACCGTGGGGCTGCTCTGTATCACCCAGCGGTGCGTGTGCTGGGCACACACAGCGCTCCTCTCAACATCTGCTTTGTTTACAAGATCACACTGGAGAATGTACCTGCTTTTTAAACACAAAATTCCTTAAATGTAACGCTGAGCACTCCAAATGAGTTGTTTTCCACATCTCTTGGAGCGGAATCCAAGCCATTAACAGGTTCCGCGGGGCAGAGGTCACGGTCCCAAACTTGCAAGGCTCGAGAAGCGTTTGGACAATGCTCTCAGGCACATGGTGGGATCGGGCTGGCCACAGCTCCAGGGCAGGAGCTGGACTCGATGAGCCCTGTGCACAACTCAGGACATTGTGTTGTTATCAGCAGGCACTGGCTGTACCCTCCCGCTACACTGCCGGTGTACACGGCTTTGCTGAGCTCCAGCACCCCAGCGCGGGACACAGCAGCACCGGAGAAGGGCCGTAAGGGGCACAGGGCCCGCACCGCGCTCCTCGCAGCGCCGGGCGCTCGGCTCTCACCTCGGGGCCCAGGCCTGGGCCGCCGCCATCCGCCTTCCGCCTCTTCCGCGCCGCCCGCGGCCCCTCCGCGGCTTGGCCGGGCCGCTTGCGCCCGTTGAGGCACAGCCCCTTCGCCATGGCGCGCACGGGAGCGGCGGGCTCCGGCGGCCCCTCACGGCCGGGCACGGCCCCGCGCTCCCGGGCGCTCTCGGTTCGCGCTGGGCGGCGCCGGGGCCGCGGCCGGAGCAGCCGAGCGTGAGCTCGGCCGGTGTCCGCAGGCGGCTGGGGCTGGCGCGGAGCAGCGCGCGGGCGCGGAGCGGGGCGCGGGCGGCCGCGGGGCAGCGCTTCGCCTTCCTGATCGTCCTGGACTTCGAGGCCACGTGCTGGGCGGACCGCGAGCGGCGCGGGCCCGAGATCAGTGAGTGCACCGAGCTGGCTTTGAGCCGTGTGTCGTCTTTACGTGTCTTCCTCGTAAAATGTTCCTTTTAACCCCTGGCGTTTCAGCCCCAGTGCAATGGGATAATAGATATATAAATAATATAAATGTTTTTATGTATGTGTGTATATATATATATACACACACACACACATACATATAAAAAATGCACATGACAGAATATTCTGAACTGAGAGACCGACAAGGATCACCTAGTCCAGCTCTCAAGTGAATGATCCACACAGGGATCAAACCCACAAGCTTGGCCTTATCAGCACCATGCTTGAGCTCTCTCTCTATATAATATAATACAATAATGGAATGTGCTAAGCTGGCAGAGACCATCTGAAAATGGTCTCATTCCTGTGAAGAGTTTTAACCTTTCTGGCTTTGTGTTTTGGTTCTGTTTTGTTTGTTTTGTTTCTTCTTCTCCGTGTTTGTTGTAGTTGAATTTCCAGCAGTCCTGTTAAACACCTCAACAGGAGCTATTGAATCTGAATTCCACGTGTACGTCCAGCCCCAGGAGCATCCTATTCTCTCTGAATTCTGTACAGAACTGACTGGCATAACACAGGTATAATTATGACTTAACATTGTTTTACAGTTGTATAATTGCTGTTTACTGTTTTATTTAAAGAGGCTATAAAGAAATAAACCTCAAATGAATTTCAGTGCATTCTAACACATACCTGCTTCCTGTTCTGTTCCGTGAAGAATCAAGTTGACCAAGGGGTGCCTCTCAACATTTGCTTATCACAATTTTTGAAATGGATTCAAAAGATACAAGAGGAGAAGAAAATTATGTTCAGTACAGATAGTCAGAGTAATTCTACTTCAGAAGCAAAAGCGTGTGCCTTTGTTACATGGACAGGTAAATAACATTTTCATTTGCTTTTTCTGCACAGCAATAACATTAGGTGGCACTAGTGAGATTGTGTCTTCACTTCTACAGAGCCAAACTCCTATTATTAGGTATTAAAAATGTGGAATATTGGGATAAGACTGAAAATATGTAATCTGTGGAATCCTGACATGTTTGCTGCATCTTTGACTCCAGGGTCTGATGCTGTTACATTTTTCTGCTTTAGTGAACTGTATGATCATTCTTAGTGTGTCTAAATGAATTAATGATGTCTTTGAGATCTTTAACTGTCTGAAGTTAATTACTAACAACAGGGGTTTGCTTCTCCTGGTGTTCCATTGCAGTTTTTCCCTTGGACAGCCACTTCACAGCCTGTGCCTCCTGCCCCAGCAGCACAGGATGCTGACAGTGTGTTGGTGTTGTGTCCCTTTATGCAGATTTTTAGGCCACATAAAGGGGCACGTAGGCCACATTGTGTGGATTTTAGTTCAGTTCTGCAGTGGTGGATTGACTGTGGCTTTCCCTGCACAGACTGGGACCTGGGGGTGTGTTTGCACTACGAGTGTCGAAGGAAGCAGCTGCGCAAACCCCACATCCTGAACTCCTGGATTGACCTCAAAGCGACCTACAGGGTGAGAGGATGGGCAGACTGAAACATTTCTATCCACACTGACCTCAAAGGCTGACTGTGCCTGGGCTTACAAGGCAATGCTGTGTGTCCCAGTGACCAGAGTAACCTGGTTTTATTTCATGTTTACTGCTCAATAACCAACTGCCCTAGAACTGTGTGAATGTGAATAGAGATCTTAATGCTAGGAAAACATTGTTGTTTGATAAAAGAATGATAATTACGAGAATTTATGAGCTGCACTTCCTTTCCTGACATATTTTGCTCTCCTTGCTTCCTATCTTTTGTTGTTTTGTGTGCTCTTATTGCTGCCTTATATTGCTGTGTAGGATGTTGTCATTATAGTCTGTTGAGAGGTACTCGGAGGTACCTTACAGATCTCTAAAGATAAACAGTGAATATTCCCCCTTTGCAGTGATCAAATCAGATACTCATATTAGGAGCAAGAAGTAATTCTCTAAAGATAAACAGTGAATATTCCCCCTTTGCAGATACTCATATTAGGAGCAAGAAGTAAGACTCACTTTTTTCAGTTACAAAAAAATCCATACCTACGCCAAATATATTCATGCCTGTGATTGCATTTAAGGTATTATTTATAGTTGTATTCTTTAATGCTGGTCTGTTAAGACTTTCCTCAGTGTAAGTAAGCCATAGAGTGCAGACAAATGACTCCAGAGCTCAGACAGAATGGATTTGCTTAAGACTGAGAGAAGGGATTCATGTTTCTTTCCATTCTGATTTCTAACAGGGTAAGTAACTTATGGACTTATCCTCACTGTAAAATGCAAATACCCAGCTTGCTTAATTGCCTTGTGAGAGTTATTATTCGTAAGGGGATATTTCTGAAATGGCTTTGCTTCACAAGGGAAAGGTTTTTAAATGCTTCATATGCTTCATGTTAAGCACCTGCGTTTCTTTCCTTAGGCCTTCTATAACAGAAAGCCTAAAGGGCTAAATGGAGCTTTGCAGGATTTGGGGATAGCTTTTGAAGGACGGGAACATTCTGGTAAGCATGATGATCCTCATTTTATGAATTCACAAGATTAATTTATGAATTGCTAGGATGCAAAAGAAAAGAGGGGGAGGGAAGATAAAGAAACCTGATTTTACCTGATAGATCTGAATATCATGTTAGTTTGAGAGAATTGCAGCACAATATGTGTTTGTTTGGTTTTTTTTACTTGATTAATAAAAAGAGCAAGGATATTTAAAACTGTGAATAGATATTCGGCTCTATGAATAATCCTTCAGATGCTTCAGCACAGAGAATTATTTGGAATTTTCTACTTCCCTTTTTTGAACTAGATGACTAAGTGTCACAGTTCTGTGACTCCTTGTCATTCATGTAAGGCTTACCTAGATTACATTTTTCCAGTAATAAGAACTATTCCCAGTAGCAGTTCAAAAAGAAGACATTAATATAACCATACTTTGAAGGGTTGGATGATTCCCGGAATACTGCTCGTCTTGCTTGGAGGCTGATCTGTGATGGATGTGTGCTGAAAGTTACTAAATCTTTGGATAAGGTAAGTCCCTACTTCATATCTCCCTGTCTACGTGCTTTGTAGCCTGGAATACAGATGAAAGGTGAGCTATTCAAATAACAAACCCAGCATCCTGACTGTGATTTGGAAAAAACATCCTTAGGCTGATATGCTTATTAATTTTGTGCATTTATTCCCAAAATGTCTGGGTATTCACTTCCCAAAATCTGCTTTTGTTTACGGACTCCCTAGGCACATCAGAAGAGTAATTTAATTTCCAGAACACTGACTGTAAATGGCACTGACAAGACTCCACTGGGAAGTAAGAGCAGAGCTGAAACATCTACAGATGGAACTTGTGAAACAAAACCTCTGACTGAGAACAAACACAAGAGTATTGCTGGAAACAAGATAAATTCTAATGTACAGGCTGGGGAACAGCAGATCACTTGCACTGATCCCTCTGCAGCTGTCCACGTTGTACCCAGCAGCAGCTCAAGGACTGAATTCCATGCTCAATGCCAAAGCTCTTCAGCAGCATCTCCTGACAGATTTCCTGTTCCCCTGGGTGTGGCACAGCCCTGTCCCAGTCCTGCATCAACAGACATTGGGCAGCCCCTGAGAACAGCCAGGCCCAGCCTCCCAGTGCAGGGATCAGGGCTGGTGCTTGTCTCCACCACCATCCCCTCAGTCACTCTCTCCAGTGGGGACATCAGCACCAGCTCTGAGTGCTTGTCTCTGCTGACAGACTGGGAAGATGTTGCTTTGATACCAGAATCTCAATATGAACAAAATTCAGACTCTGTTCAGCTCAAGGATGACTCAAGCACAGATAGTCTAACAGTGTCTGAAGAAGAAAATATTTCACAACAATTGGCTGTGACAAGTTCAGATAATCAGAGTTTGGGGGAAAGTGTAGCACCCATGGCACCTCTGAGGTCTGTTGTTTACAAAAGTCCTGATACTACAATCTATAATATAGGGACAGTACAAAGGCAGACTTCAACATTTTCAGCTTTTAAGTTACCATCTGCAAAGGGAAATGCTGTTTCAGCACAGTCAGCATTAACTGGAAATTACTCTACTCCTTCAGAGGCTCCTAAAAGAAAGCCAACTAGTCCAAAAACATGCCCACCAGCAAAAAAACAGTCTTTTAATATATATCAAGAGAAAACTTCCTCTTTTGATCACTCCTTACCTTTGAGAAGTTCAAATTTGCCCAGCGTATCTCCTGCAGTTCTGAACTCCACAGTCAATTTGAATGAGACTGTAAGAGCTGTGAGAAATGGAAAATCAACCCCCCCTCTGTGTAACTGTGGCAGAAGAGCCAAAAAACTCTCTGTGTCAAATGCTGGCCCAAACCATGGCAGAGCATTTTTTTGTTGTCCTGTTGGCAAGCAAGGAGGTAATAAGAAAAGTTGTGGATACTTCAAGTGGGAATATGCACTTCTGAAAGAGAAATCCAGTGGTCTCACCTTTAATGCAGATGCTTTGACCACCCTTGGAACTGTTCCTAGTAATTCAGAAAATTCTTCCAACAAGAAAAATTGGTGTCTTAGACCCTCTATGAGAACTTGAAAATGGATACCATTTTTTGTCTGAATCCTAAACTCTAAGTGTCATGCTTAATTGAATCAGGACAGTCAAATGATGTCAGATATATATTCTCAGAATGGGATAAAAAAGACAGTTCTTGGTTAACATAGATAGAAAGTTGCTCAAACACACAAAAATATCAGCAGATCATAAAGTAACGCCTTAATGAAGTGTGAGAGAACAGATAAAACTATTAAGTGCTAAAATTAGAGTATGAGCAGCTGTTGCTACAATTCTTAAATTTCTGTTCTATCATATATTTTAAATGCCTTACTAGTCCAGTCCTTAAAGATTTCAATGACACAGATTTTATTTGCACTTTTTTTTACATATACTTGTATTGCCTACAACTTTTATTTTTTTTAAACTTTGAAAGATTTTTAAATCTCTTTACAAGATGTTGCACATCAAAAGTGATTCTTGAAGCAATAGTATTCTCTTAAACTCTTACAGAGTTTTTTATCCTTTAAGTAACAATAAAGATAAGGTACTGATATTTCATTAAATACTTTATTTAACACACATTACTGTTGTGCTCTTGCCTCTCTGGGTTTCCCATTTCATTTCTGTCAGTGTCTGCTTTAGCTCCAAGTGTAGCCCCTGGGACAGACAAATGATGGGAATCTGGTAAGAATGTATTCAAACCTAAACTGAGAAGGATATAGTGTAATGTCTTTACCTTGCTGTGTAAATCTGCAATGTCTTTCTTTGTAAAAAAATCCTGCAAAAAAGCAGGAAGTACTTTTAATTTTTTCTCCACTTCTAGTGCAGTTTGCTTCCAATGGTGGTTGGATTTGGAGCAACTGCCTAGGTCAGTTTTCTCCACAGATAACCAGTAAAACCAGTAATAATTCTTACTCCCTTAATTGTCTAAGAAGCTTTAAATTTACAGCAGGGAGGGGCGGCTCTTAGGGAATGGGATGCACACAGACACCTTCCTTTAGCAACTTCACTACGGGCCACAACTGTTCTGTTAGCACATGTTCGCTGTTCTTCCAAGCCTCCATTTACCTGTTCAAAGTTTCTGGTTTAGCTGGTCCCCCTGACACCTTCGGGAGCCGGACAGGCAGCGAAGCGGCCGCAGCAGCTCCGGCTCGGGGATGGAGCTGGACCGAGGGCTGCTCGCTCCGCTCCGGCGAGTGTCCGCCTGCTCCTCTCCCCTCAGCTCCGCAATTCTCAACACAGGCTAACTCTGGAACCGGAGCTCGGGAGAAAAGAAAGCATCGAGGGCTACGAGTTTGGCCGCGGCTGAGCGCGCCACCAGAGTGCTCGGCACCCCGGCTCCGCGACCCGCGCTCCGGAGCCTCGCTCCCGGCGGGTCGATCCCCGCGGCTCGCTCCCGGCGGCTCGCTCCCGGCGGTTCGGTCCCCGCGGCGCGCAAGCGGCGGCCCAAGGGGCACTTCGCGGCCGGGGCCGGCCGGGCCAAGCGGCCCCGCGGCGGCGGGCGGCAGCTGGAGGCCGGCATGCGCGGCATCCTCATCACCTGCAACATGAACGAGCGCAAGTGCGTGGGGGAGGCCTACAGCCTGCTCGGCGAGTACGGGGACCTGCTCTACGGGCCCGAGCAGGTGCGTGCGGCGGGGCCGGGGGAGCGGCACCCCGGGGCCCCGGCTAGCCTACAGCCTGCTCGGCGAGTACGGGGACCTGCTCTACGGGCCCGAGCAGGTGCGTGCGGCGGGGCCGGCGGCGCTCGGGCGGGGGAGCGGCACCCCGGGGCCCCGGCTCCCGCTGTGTGTGTGGAACGAGCCGCGTGTGTGGAAGGAGCCATGTGTGTGCAGCACGCCCCGGAATGCCACTGCTCTCGGCGCTGGGCACTGGTCTGGGTGCTGGGCACTGCTGCTCGGTGCCGGGCACTGCTCTCGGTGCTGGGCACTGCTCTGGGTGCTGGGCACTGCTCTCGGTGCCGGGCACTGCTCTCGGCGCCGGGCACTGCTCTCGGCGCTGGGCACTGGTCTGGGTGCTGGGCACTGCTCTCGGTGCTGGGCACTGCTCTCGGCGCCGGGCACTGCTCTGGGTGCCGGGCAATGCTCTTGGCGCTGGGCACTGCTCTCGGTGCCGGGCATTGCTCTGGGTGCCGGGCACTGCTCTGGGTGCTGGGCACTGCTGTCGGTGCCGGGCACTGCTGTCGGCGGGCACTGCTCTGGGTGCCGGGCACTGCTCTGGGTGCCGGGCACTGCTCTCGGTGCCGGGCACTGCTCTGGGTGCCGGGCACTGCTCTCGGTGCCGGGCACTGCTGCTCGGTGCCGGGCACTGCTCTAGGTGCTCCCCAATAAATGGTGCCTCTGTGAAGTTTTCAGATCACGAGGAGAGGCTGTCTGGAAGCGACAGGGAGGAGGATGAGGATGATGTCGAGGCTGCTCTGAAGAAGGAGGTTGGCCAGATCCGTGCCTCGACGGAGCAGAAGCTGCGGCGGTTCCAGTCGGTGGAGAGTGGTGCCAACAACGTGGTCTTCATCAGAACCCAGGGCATAGGTGGGACTTCTCCTGACACTGAGTAATGCTCTCAAGCTTTTAGTAAAAGGCCACAGTATGGCTTCTAAGTAACATGTGTATGTCAAACAAATATCTTTCCCTTTGGCTGTGAATTTTGTTGTTAGTGAAGAAGCTAAAAGTAGAGGAAACTGCTTTGACAAAACAGTCTTTGATTCTAGTTTTGGTATAGTAAAGCAACCCTTTACATAAAAGGATTTGAGGCTGACAGCAGTGCAGCAAGTTCCCAGCTTATTATTCAGAAGGGAAAGAGGAGAGATAATGCCTTTGATTTGTTGCTCATGCTCAACTGTTTTTCTTGCAGAACCTGAGAACCTGGTGCACCATATACTGAAGGACATGCACACCACTAAAAAGAAGAAAACAAGAGTTATTCTGCGCATGCTGCCCATTTCTGGAACTTGCAAAGCTTTTATGGATGATATGAAAAAATACACAGAAACCTTTTTTGAGCCTTGGTTTAAAGCCCCTAACAAGGGTACTTTTCAGATTGTTTACAAAGCTCGTAACAACAGCCATATGAGTAGGGAAGAAGTAATTAAGGAACTGGCAGGTATGTATGGATTTCACACAAAACAGAACAAGATTGCATGCACAACATGGGTCAGACTATTAAAAGAGGTCATAATGGACAAACACATTTTTTGCTTAAAATCTCTATGTTGAATTCTAAAAGCTTCTCTAAGACTTAAAAAAACCTTAGCATCAGTATTCTGTGTTGGTGATGATAACTTAAGAGACTATAAGCAGAAGAGAGAACAATGTTGATTATAATTTGCATTATCAGCTGTATGTGCTTTGAAATGACTGCTATTAGGCTTTCTCTCTGGATGCTGTATTGAAATAATAATGTTACTATTTCTGTCCAGTATTTGACTCCTATAATAACTCCACCTTACTCAGGTATTTTATTGAATGGATAAAAATTGAGAGAGAGGAGGCAAGATCCCCCTCAGTTATAGCCAATTATTTTTGTAATTGCTTACAATGGTGGAGCAGAGCAGGACTCTGAGAATGTACCACCAGTAGGACTGAAGTAACTGCAAAATTATCTCACTGCAATTACTGAGAAACAAGACATGCTTATGCTCTTAAACAGTTTTCCCAGCATCTTTTAAATTGCATCTTCTTTTACAGGAATTGTGGGCAGCCTCAATCCAGAAAACAAGGTTGATCTTAATAATCCACAATACACAATTGTGGTGGAAATAATAAAAACCGTCTGTTGCCTAAGTGTGGTGAGGGACTATGTTCTGTTCAGGAAATACAATCTTCAAGAGGTGGTGAAGAGCAACAAAGAAGATGCACAACAAAACCCGTCAAGTGTGACAGAAAAACAGAATTCAGAGGTAGTTAAAGCAGAAGCTGAGGAGCAGGAGAAGAGCTCTAAAGAAGTAAAAGAAGAAAACAAGAATCAAAGTGAAATAGAATCTGAGCCCAAGGGGAATGATGCTCTCATAGTGTAGAAAATGTGATATAAGGGAAAGGTAAATGTAATCGAAACATATAAAAAAAAGTTGCCCTAGAGTTCTGAAAGGGTGTTGGGATGAGGAGAGGGGTTTTGTTTTGAAGTCCTGGTTTTAAATTCCACATGTGTAAGAATTTTAATGCTCGTTGCAGGTGGAACTGACATTTCAGCAGATGTAAGGGTGCTCAAGAGTGCATCACCTTCTGGTGAAGCTTGCTGTCCTCCTGCAGCGTTGTTCTGCATTTCCCGTGCCTGGCACACAGGCAGGGGTCTGTGCATGTATGTGTAGATGTGACCACCCTGACATGCATGGACTCTCCTTTGCTGTATCTGGAGGCTACAGAAGCCAAAAGGCAGCACAGAGGCAGCTCTGAGCTGTTACTGTCAGATCTGGAAAAGGGTTGGCTGCAGAGGGTTTTGGGAAGGAAGTGAGCTGCCAGCTGCAGAACTTGGTAACATTTTTCTGTGTGAACAACAGAATGAGGTAAATCTGATAATTTGATGGAGGGATTTATACATATATATACACACAAGTATGCTGTCTTGACTTGAATGGAAAGAACTGTTATATATATAAATACTTGAATATTATGAGGTGATTTAGAGTAAAAGATTGGACTGTTTTAGAACAATAGAAGTACAGTGCAGGCATTGCAGAGGGTTTTATCAAAAACTACATGTGTTTACATTAGCTGTGTATGCAGCACTTACTGGTTTATAGTAAATGCTGTAATCACTGAATGGAATCCTTTTGAGTAATTTCCTGTAGATAGCCTTTTGCTGCTCTTTCCAAAGACTCAATCCTTGAGGGATTTTACAATGTGTTTCACTTTTTTTTTTTTTTAAGTCTCAAAGTTTGAATTTAAATACTGATTGGAAGCTTCTTATGAAAGAAGCTCTCCATTATACCATACTAGATAAGGGGAATTAAATTTTAATTTTGTTACAGTGTTAGCTTTTTGATATTAATTTTGTTTCAGATTGAAAGTAATGCTAGTGAGTCTTTCTGTTGTCTTACTGTTGCAGTGAACTGTCCCTGTGACTCCTAAATACAGCCAATACCAGTGCAGCTATAACTTGCTTTCCAACAGGGTTTTGAGTATGCCTCCTTTAGAAGTTTCTAGCTTTAGTATTTAATTTCTAGCATAAAATCCTGTGTATTGCTAATGGGAAAAGACTTACCTTGAAGAACACAATTTGTTACTTCTCTTGATTTAATGAAAATTACTTGTTCAAGTCTTTCATAATTTATATTTTCCTCTTCTGTCAAAATTGTTTCAGAAGTTGGAAAATGAAGAGGATTTATTTCCCTATCCTGTCTCCATTGCAGCCCATTTATTAAAACTCTGCTTTCTTATATCCTGTGGTGTTTTGTTTAAATTTTTGAAGATTTTTGTGTGTTGATTAAAGCCATCAATGTCTGAGTCACACAGAGGAAAGAACCATCTGACACCAGACACAAATCCCAACTGTGAATGTTTATTGGTGGCTGATGTTGGTGTTAAGGATATAGTTAGTAATCATGATTCATGACAGCCTGCTTAACTTCTAAGGACAAAACTCAGGGTAATTACTGGGATTTTTAGTTTTCTTTCCTCCTCTCTCTCACTGACCTGTCTGTCTACAGGGCTTACAGTTTACTTCTGATTTTTCAGTTTGCTCTTACTGAACATTCATTGTTTAGACATTAATTCCCTGGCTTTTCTGCTGTGCCCTCACTTGTGGGCTCAGTGGTTCCCTTATGGTCAGATGGTGCTTCAGTGTTTCAAATTCAAACCTTCATGGACAAGCTGTAAGACATTATTATGATCTCCCTTACATTAAAAGCCAAATAATTGCTGTCACTGTCAGTGCTGAGGAAAGATGCTACAGTGCCCAGCCATCAGCTGAAGAGGTGATACATTGATGGTGGAATGTGGTGTACTTAATTTGTCCTGATGCTGACTTGAAGCTCAAGGATCATCCCTTGGTATGAAACCCCTGGCCCTGAGATTCACTCTTCCCCTTGTGCTAGATTAAAACTCAGATTGGCATGAGAGACTTGAAGATAATTTCTTTTAAGAACAAGCCAGTCTCACAGCCTTGGTGTTTTCCAGTACTGACTTGCCTTTCTTGAGGGTCACAGCTGTGTAATTAAAATATGAATTTACATGTAATTCAGTTCATTTATCATTTCAGTAGTGAAGTACAGTAGGGGGGAGTTTTAAGTAACACCAGTAACTCCCACTGATTGGAAACAGGAACCATGCTGCAAAATCCTTCCTGTATTATATTCCTATTCAAAGAGCAGTCACCCTGTGGTTTTGCCATCTTAAAACAGCTAATCCTGTAAACCTAAGAGGCTTAGTTTTATGGACTACCTGGAAAACAACATGAAATATGAGTAACTGTTCATTGTGGGCATGGTGTTCTTACATTTAAGACTTCTCTTGGATCAAACTGTGGCGTGGCGTGTACAAAAACGGATGAAAAACGCTCTGCCAGGACTGCTGTTTGTTGTGCTGTTTGTTGGCTTGGCGTGCAAGCACTGCCCACTCCTGCAGGGTTACGTGTGGCCAGTCTGCCTCCCCAGCCCAGCCGTGTCCCGGGGCTGGCTGGTGGCTGCTGCTGCCCAGGAGCTGCCCCTCCAGAGCCCCAGAGCCTCCTGGCCAGCTCAGCTCTCAGCTGAGGCAGCCGAGGACACGGGCAGCAGGGAAGGCAGGGCAGTTATCCTGCCAGGTAGGTAGGCTGGCAGTGATCTGTCTAGAGGATTCCTAAAGACATTAAATTCATTTTACAGTATCCTTTTTAGCCTTTTATAGTGAAAAGCTGTTCATCATTATCATCAAGTTAAGGAATATGGAATAATTTGCATAGAATATTTGTCTTTTAGAGAGTAAATATGCCACAGCTGTCAATAGAGGTCATTCCTGCCCGCTTTTCTGTGTTTTATGGTCTTATATAACAAATATAGACATCATAAGGATACTTATCTTATAATTAACAGTTTGGCTATTCCTTAACATTGCTTCTGTATATAAAAAAGAGACTAAATTGCCTCTTCTCCTACTCCCTTAGAGGTATCTCATTCATTAATGAGATACAAGTGTACAAGGGTGCTCAAACATGAGGAAATTTCCACTGGAGACAACTAACAGGGTAGAGGTAGAAGGCACTTACTTGAGCAAATGGCTGAAGTTCAGCCACTCAGCCCTGCTGCTTTCAGACACAATCAGCTTTGTTTTCAGAGACTGGCACTTGGATGCAACTGAGTCCACCACAGGAGCAAGAGCATGGATTGTAATAACACACCTGGCCTTGGAAGCCAGCAGTCGATGGCAGATGTCAGGTACTGTCAGTTGTGTTGTCCCTGGCAGGATGATAACACCTGAAAGTGCAATAAAATCGGAAATGTTTTAAGTATTTTTCCATTTCAGTACTGATCACTTCACAGCTTTTCCTGATTTGTTGACTACCAGCACCATGAGAAGGTGGTAAAACAAGTCTTACACATCTGAACTTGAACAGAGATGTGCAGACTTGAAGTACAAAATAGCTCCTTTGCTACAGGCACAGTGAAAGTAGGATGCATAACTTTGAGGCAGAAAACTGGCAGCTTTGAGTCTGTCACAGTTAAGTTCATTTAATCCAAGCCACCGAAAGTGAAAGAAAAATGATGAAGGCAATTACAATTGTTAGAGACCATTCCAGTCCCTCCTTTGATTTGTCAAATGCTCAAAACAGTTAAGTTCATTTAATCCAAGCCACCGAAAGTGAAAGAAAAATGATGAAGGTAATTACATTGATGAAGGCAATTACAGTTGTTAGAGACCACCCCAGTCCCTCCTTTGATTGTCAAATGCTCAAGCAAGGAAGTCAAATAAGAAATATAATTGTTAAATGAATTAACTTCTGGCATAGTAGGTAATAAACAATCTACAGACCACTAGGAATTACACAATTCACCTTCTTGAATACAAACCATGCTCAACTGCCACCATTCTGAGATTCGAGCTCCATTGATTTTCATCTCCTTTTCCATTTCTGCTCCTAAAGAAATAAAAGTCTCAACAATCCTCAGGTTTCAGTAGTGCAAGCTCAGATCCATCAAGATTAATGTAATGGACACAGCATTTTGTGCATTTGTTTTCTGTTTTTGACCTCAGACAATAATGAGCTTTGTGGCTGGAAAGCAAAGGAATATCCATTTCAGAGCTTGAGGGTGTGATGGAGGTGAGATCCACCTGCAGAACCCTCCTGGCAGAAGCCTGGGACCTCTGATAATAATTAGTTGTCCTGAAAGGTCATATGAACAGTTCAACTACACAGCACATTTGCTGTTTGCCCAGGCTCCTGCTACTAGTAGATATGTTTATGGGTAGTGCATAGTGGGTTTACAGCAGAACCAGGAACATCTGAGAATCTGAGATAAATAGCCTCGTGCTTTTTTTAAAATATTTTTTTTAATTTTTTTTTTTTTGGGGGGGGGGTTGGTGTTTTTTTGTTTTTCTGGTTCATTGGTGTTTTTATGCTCAATACAGCCTTTGCCATAGAGTTCAGCTACTGCTTATATCTTCTGAATCAAGTGCTGTAGCAGCATGGTGTGAAGTGCAAGGGCTGCAGAGAGGTAACAAGAAATGTGAGATGTGACCTAGCAGGGCTGGTCTAAACCTCTGCTGTCCCCATAACCTTGGCACGGCTTGACTGTTGTGGAAATATCTGACAGTTTGAACTGTGAGCCCAGGAAGTCCTTGATTATATTTAATCCCCAAACTCTATGTAACCCAGTACTGGCTAGACCTGGAAGTCTGATCATCAACAATATTAAAAAACATTCTCACAAAATTATATTTGGCACAGAGTTACATATATTGTGGTTTTCAGTAAAAGCACTGCAGATACAAAAAATAAGAACTAGTCCATTTTCCCTCTTCTGTCACTATTTTCAAAAACCTTTTCTCCCATGTATTTAAAGTTATAGAGAATATATTGCTTTAGAAATATTTCAAAACAGCAGAACAGCAATGTGTATCTTTCACCCTTATTCAGAAGGCTGTTCTGTTAAGACTGAAGGAAACAGGATGGAATACACAAAATGGAATACACAAAAGTCCAGGATGAGCATGTTCTGGTGAGAAGCTCAGCAGCAAAGAGCACCACTCTGTGTTTCTGTTTCTTCCCCTGAATGTTCCCAGAGATCATCTCTGATAGTTATTGAACAAACCCCAACTTGTCTGGACAGATTAAAAAACAACACAACTTAGCAGTTTCATTACAAACTATTCTCCTTTTCTGTGGCAAGCCTGCAAATTTAAAAGTTTCAGGCTCTTTTTAGGATTTAGCTGGCAGACAGCACATCACTCCCAGTGCCCAACAAAAAAAAGTAAGTTCTGTTTTAGAGAAGCAAGGAATATCAATTGGTTGGCTCAGTAATTCCTCAAGTCAGTAGTGCAGGACAAACACACAGCCCTGAAACTGAGCACAACCTTGGTAGCACTGAGGGGCTTTGTGTGTTTGCTTGAAACCCTGGGCAGTGTGACAGAGCAAAGGCTCCTGCCCACACATCAAGCAGAAATGGTTTGATTCATCAGTTTGTTTCTTCCTTTTTTTCTGGTCAGGTTTTCATTGCAAAACTGCAAGAACACGATGGAAAGTCTGTCTGACCCCAAGTGCAGCCTGAGCCGGCTGTGCTGCAGCAGAGAGGAAAGCTCCTGCACCAGCCCTTCCCTGCTGGAATGAACAGTTTGTGTCACCTCCAGGGCTCAGGGAAAAGTCTAGCCAGGTCTGTTTAAAGCCCAGCAGAGACCAATACCAAAATCCTAGGAACATGTTGCAGGATTATACTTTAAAATTTGCTTTAAAATCAATTACTTTCAAAGTTCATAATTAGGTTATATTTTAAAAAATTATTATTTACATGGAATAAATGTATTATTTTAAAAATCGGATCACTTCAAAGTGGATTACTTTTCCAAAAAGTACTCACATTTGAAATCTGAATGCCCTTAAATAGAATCAGATGCTGAAATTGTGAGCAAATCACATTTTTCAACCTTTTTTCGATTGCACGTAAAGATCTAATCCAATTTCTTATTATTCTGTACAAAAATGGATTACATTTAAAATACAACATTACATTTAAAATATCCAACATGTTTTCCTTCTGTTCTGTCTGACTGAAGGAGAGAAAAATTGGTCTCTCAGAACAAAGCTGTAATACAGGAAAAGGAAAGGGAAGTTTAAAACCCTGCTACAGCCAGGTTTGAGCACAACCTTATTTTGTTCACTTTTCTTCTGGTAGAATCACATTAAACAAACTACTTGCTCTCATGGGGGATTTAATTTGTTACAGTCACTAGAAGCCTGTGAGATTGTGTTTGAGGATAACTTTATTTTGGATTTTAAGGACTGTCAAGGAACCCATTAACAAATTAGAGCTGCTGAGCTCTGTTGCTCGCCACAGCTGATGGAAGCAAAGACAGCTTGAGATGGTGAGTTCTGAATCTTTAACTTTTAAGGACTGTCAAGGAACCCATTAACAAATTAGAGCTGCTGAGCTCTGTTGCTCTGCCACAGCTGATGGAAGCTCAGACAGTTTGAGATGGTGAGTTCTGAATCTTTAACACTTGAGTGTGATGCCCAAACATGGGGAATTACCCCTTCTCTGATCTTTTAGATCTTACCCTGATCTTTCCAATAACAAATCCTTTTCAAACAGATAAGCTTACATACATTTAATTTATAAATTTTGTTTGTTTTTTATTCTTACAGGATGACTATTCAGACCTAGATCAAGTATTAGCAGAAGAATTGGTTCTATAGCAACAATCTGAAATCCTTTTGAATAACTAAACCTAAACTCATCTAAAGGCTGCTCTGTTTTTTATTAAAGCTTAATTCCAACTTTTGGTATTGTGGGAAAGCAGATGAAGTTGTGGATCACTTATAAAATGCTCCTGCTCAATGGACTGGCTAAAATAACTCACGCAGTCACAAAAATCACAATCCAGAAAATCTAAAGGACCAAGTTCCAAACCCATTCTGGAAATGTATTAAGCATTTCAAGACATAAAACTAAATATTAACTTTCTTACTAATGCAAGCATAGCAATTTTATGTGCCAAATGCATACAAAAACCATATATTTATACATACTGTATATATGTATATGTGCAACATTAGGCACATACTGTGAATTTCTACAACTTAATAATTTCTCTATGCATAACGGCATCATTTATTAAAGGATTATTTCTCACATACTGAACATAATCTGAATTCCAATTTCATTTACCTCAGAGGGGTTTTTAAAGCAAAAAATAGGATCTTATGTTCATATCTATTTCAGAATACTTCCAGCCTTGCATTGAGAATTCCACTCCTGGCTAGACCTTGGAAGAGACAAGACACTTTCAAAAGAAAGGACACCTACACATGGTTCTCATCCTACCACCAAAAATGTGGATTTTGAACCTATCCAATAAAACTGCTAATTCCCCAACTGTAACAATGCATTTTTAGGACTTTTACTGCCACTATCCAGTGGCACCAGAAAAGATGTTCTTTTCCAACTTCTTCATAATGTTGCATTTTTGGAACCCATATAGTGACCATACCAGTCACCATGTCCTCTCCATAAACTTTGGATGTCAGGGTAAACTCTCAGGAAATAGTGAATCAAAATATATATGATGTAACGTACCTTTTCAAATGTGGGCATCATATTTTTTTATTGTCTCTCAAGAATAACATCAAATGGAAGCTGGGCTGCAAGAGGGATGGTGAGGAGGTCTCAAAGGGAAAGGCTATTGAAGTTGTCTATTGAAAATTTTATTTTTCACCCAGAATAATACAATTCAGTCAGGTATTGACATTGGAAACTCTGCAAGCAGGCACAAATATTACATCTTGATGTTACCTGTAGTTTTTTGATGCTCAGACACTTAACATAAAGAAATCAGAATGATGGCAGCTATAGTAGGGAAATGCATATAGTGCTAATGGAATGGAAGTTCTGTTAAATTCCAAACAATGTTATATCCGTCCCCACTCTTTGTCTCTTAATTCATTCCTCTTGATCTTCCCAGTGACTGTCTTTGGCAGCTCTTTGACAAATTCCATCTAGATAAAATAAAGAGAGAAAGCAATGCAGCACGTTCTACAGAGCTGGTTTTCCAAGACTCTCCAAGCATATGTGGAAAACTGAGAGGGTTCCCATCAGTAAGAGCTGCTTGCCTCAGATCCAAGCCAAACCAGAGACCACATTGTGCCACTTGTGAAAGCATCTCCGTGGCTGCCCACATGGCCAAACATCTGCACAGCTGCCTCTCAGCTGACCAAACTGAGTACAGTAACTCACAGCAGAAGGGCAAGTGCCTGAATGGTATCAGAGGTCAGAGATGAATGACAAAAAGAAGAAAGAAAAGGATGTTACAGCCCCAAAGTCTTTAAGGGTTCTTAGTTCTGCGAATTCTGCTCAAGTTGGCTAAGGCACTGCAGTAGCTCTTTTCCTGTGGTGCTTGGATTACTATGAAACACCAAGTGAATCCTCTTGGGCCTGTGTCTGTTTATTAGTTGTAATGATCAGTAGATAAAAACTTCTTTAGATTCAGTTATATGCTACCTTAAAGGCATGGGCAAGTGCTTGATTGAAGGTCAAACACAAAATGGAGAATATGATTGTGAGTATGACTTAGAACATGGAGATCTAACTGGGATATATAAAACCTAGACAATTTTGAGAAGTTTGAACAAGTAGTTTACACAAATTAATGAAAAACAATCTAAACTAATGTTATTTAGAAAAGATCTTCTGGAGCCAGTGGTCTAGATGAATCTTTACTGCTGTCTCCTTCAAGTGAATCATGAAAATCTAAATGGTAATTCTCCAGAGATTTAGGGAAGAGTGACCTGTTTTAAAGTTTCTCCTCAGAAATATTTACCTTTCTAGGGTATTTATATGGAGCAGTAGTTTTCTTGACATGGTCCTGCAAGTCACGAATTAAGGTCTTCAGGTCAGTGGATGAAAATGTTGGGGATAGAACCACAAATGCTTTCACAACCTGCAAGGTAAAATTAACAAAAGTGATCTGATACAATCTGTTTTTTAAGGGCTGATGTGCATTTACCAATGAGCAGTGCTGCTCAGAGTCACAACAGTCATGAGGAACAGAGAAACCAGCACAGGATAAGAAATGATTGTGCCCAGCTTCTGCATGTGTATGTGCAGAAGGGAAAGTTTAAAGGACATTTTTTGTGCCCTCATTACAAATAAGAGCCTTTTCCCTTTCTTCTCAGCAGCAGCCTAGAGGAAGGGGCAATACAGTGTGTCTCTGTGGAGTTCTCTTTGAAGGTAAGGGACACTTTATTTCTCTCTGAAGTTCACACTGAGGACAGTAATCCTGTGTTATCCTGGCACAGGACTGTGCATTTACCACACCTGCAGCCCATGTCTAATTCTCGGGCAAGTGCAGTAGAACTTTGGCAGCACCAAGGGTCATAAATCACAATTTAAGTGTATAGACAAATGCTTAAAAATAAGGGCAAAGTAAACATCACAGTAGTATTCTCCACTGAGAAGACCTTGGGATGAAAAGAAACTCAGAAGAGCCAAGGCATGTAGATGGGAAGGGATTTGCTTGTCAGCCCCACCAGGATAATCCATGATGGAAGTAGATGTGGTGCTTAGGGACATGGTGTATTTGTAGACCTGGCAATGCTGGGTTCATAGCTGGACTCAATGATCTCAGAGGTATTTTCCAACCTAAACAATTCCATGATTCTAAGATGACATTATTGCCTTAGAGCTGTAAGTTTTTCAATAGAGTAGAAATTCCTTGATATCATTATGTATTTGGACAAATGCATTGCTTTCCCCCCTCCATTCAGCATCCTTACCTCTCCTCTGAGGGGGTCTGGGCTGCTGACAACAGCTGTTTCCACCACAGCTGGGTGCTCTATCAGGGCACTCTCTACTTCAAATGGCCCAATACGATACCTAGGTAGGAAAAATAAAAATTATGTTTGGCTCTTGTTTTTTGTCTGGAAAAAACAGTACCAAAAGTTTTTAAATTTTCATGTTGAATTAAAAAAAAAAAGCCAGAACAAATCAGTAACCAGCTATAGAAGTTTTAGGCAAAATGGGACAGCTGGCTGGGTTTGAAGTAGGAGCATTGCATGGTGCTCTTTGTGGCAGAGGATTGGTGGGCTGTGGATACTTCTCCATCTGTTCTCTCTCCTTCGGTCTCTTAGGCTGGAGCTCCATCCCACCCTATAGCTGGGGTGTGCAGCAGCAGCCTGTGCCACATTATGGAATCACAACATACAATATCAAGTTCTTTCCGTTCAACATGTTAAAAATTGTTTCAAAAGCTCTTTGAATCCAATAGAGGTTCCTTCAATTTTAGTAAAAAAATAAACTAGATAAACATCCCTCCTTTGCCAACTGATGTCTTCATTCTTTGTTGAAACACATGAGATGTTGCAGGGGAAAAGGATCCCATATCATCACAGAGATGATACTGCAGGTCTGTGAAAAGCCAATAATAACAGCAGGGATTCCAGAATCAATAGGTCAATACATTCCTGCCACAGGATTATGACTCCAGAAGCTCACGTGTAAGAATATACAACACAAAATGTGAGAATATACAATGGCAGGTTTGGAATGGGTGTGTGCAGACTAACCCTGAGGAAATGATGATGTCATCGTCTCTGCCAATAAAATGGAAATATCCCTCTTCATCCATAGTCCCTCTGTCTCCAGTGACATAAAAATCCCCACGTTCACTTTCTGCAGTTTTCTTAGGGTTATCCTTAAAGTGGTTTACAAGCAGTAGTTTAGATTTTGAGCATACATTAGCTATACATTATGTTATAACACACATAACATTAAATGCACTGGAATTTACTTTTTCAGTCAAGGATGTACTGATATTACTATAAGATACAATAAAATAGGTTTTAAATAATTTCTATTCTTTAAGAAAATATTTGACTTGATTCTAAATTATTTTCTTTCCTTTTCTAACACCCACCAATTCAAGTAAACAAATTACTCTGGTAATAAAGAATAAAATGGTGAAAAATGTCCAGCCTTTAAGACCACTATGCAATTGGAGAGCTTTTGCGGAGACTGGTAGTGGTGGCGAGGAATAAAACAAAGTTCTTACTAAATATTCAGAGAAAAAACCAAGTGGCCTTATAGGTTTGCTTCTGACAGCAATTTCCCCCTGTTGTCCTGGAGGCAGGATATTGGCATTTTTGTCTACGATCTAGAATGAAAAACAGTTATTATTTTAGTCCAATGGAAAAACAAACTCCAAACACAAATCCAGCCAAACAAAAAATCTCCCATGACAGAATCTAAAGAGCAGTCAACAAACCTGAACATCATAAAGGGGAGCTGCTTTCCCCATTGATCCAGATTTAATCTTCATTCCTTTAAAACCAGAACAGATTATTCCCTGTAAAAAAAATCAAAATTAAACCAAAGCTTTTCAAAAGAAAATTGCTACATTCACATTCAATTAATTAAATATAGTTTCTAATAGACTAATTCTAAAGTAAGGAATTAAGATTCATAGGATCCTATATATCAGTGCTGTATGGTAGGGATAAGCAAAATCATAAAACTCCCTGAAATAATCCTGTTCCATTCTCTGTGAAAAATTCATGTTCTCTGCTAACCAGTCTTCTTCCCTTCGATTCAAACTCTGCCCTCTTGACTGACACTGTTACTTGAAATTAACTTAAGGACATTTGTGGAAATATTACAGCACATTCCCTCCCAAACCCTCATGTTTCTGGCAGGTTCTGTTCTGAGGAGAGCCATGAGAGGGAGTTATTTCAGAGGTTACCAGGGAAGGGAATTACTGAAACATTCTCAGAAATGTGAAGGAAGAAACAGACTGTCTTCTTACAAAACAAACCTTACAGCAAAAAGAAATCCCAGAGATTTAACAGGCTATTGTCCCTACAGATGTACCATTTCAGTCTGGCCATATACTTCCTGGATGTCCACCCCAGTCTGGCTCTTCCACTGCTCCATGACTTCTGGGTTGAGTGGTTCCCCTCCACTCATGCAGTACTTCAGGCTCATGAATTTGTATCTTCACAGGGAGTTAAAAACAAGAAAGGCAATACTTAAATCTAGAGGGAGCACACAAGGGTGAACACCACGGGAGAGCTGTTTACTGGGAGAGTTAGTGCCACAAAATGGGGAAATCAGAGGGGCCCTGATTCTTCTGCTCCTGATACAACAAGGATATCACTCTGTGCTCAACACTCTACATAAGTAGCAGTCAGAGTTAAACATGTGAAAAATAAAATTTTTGCTGAAGTCAGCTGGGATTATAAATAACCAAATACTGATCTGCTGAGCCAGGACCCTGATTGCTGACCCTCTGCAACAGGCCAAGCGAGAAAGCACAAGGGGAAAGGAAGGAACAATGACAGGCAGTGAGAACTGGAACAGAGGGTGAGGTACAGCTGCCACAACAAATAATTCCCTCACAGTTATGCTGACGTGCACTTTCTAGGATGAAGTCTTTCCCAAAGTCTGGACAATTAATGTGGTAGACAAAAATTATGACAAAGTATTTGACAGACTCTCAGTTTCATACTCACAAGTAAAGTAGCCTAAGTCTCAAATTTCTGAGGGAAAACATCAAGTTTCTCTGATCAAAAACCTCAGCAAAACTCAAATTTTGCATGATGGTCTTTTCATAAAGGATATTTTAAACCAAATGATTACCCTATTTTGGGTCAAGCAGTTAAATATAGGACATGACTAAGTTCATTTAGGGTAAATTAAACATTACTAAATAATTTTTTACATACTTGGACAGATCATTTTGCACCAGCATGCGGAACAATGTTGGAGCACCGACCAGGGCATCAATTGGGAATCTGCAGAGAGTCTAGAGGGTTAAAAAACAAGAAGAACATGTGAAGCACAGACAAAAACTGCCTTTGGAATGTACAGTAAACAGGTGACACAGACAGGAGAAGTACATTTGCCCCCCATGTAAAAGCACCACAGCCTCTGTTGGGTGAGGAACCCTCCTGCAGTTGGTGCAATATGCAGAGACTGTAGATTTGATTACAAAAGTCCCATGCTAACACATCTACCTGACACCAGGATCCCACAGTTTGGGGCATGACAGAATAGTTCCTCCTCTGTCTACATCACAGGGAGGTGTTCATTTTCATCTTGGCTGATGTGGGCACAGAAACTCTTCATTTCTGCATTAATACCCACTGATACTATTTCCACAGTCACTAGAATGAATGGCAGGCATTTAATGCTGCTTTTGGATGATTTTTGTTCATGTGCTCACCAGCTATGAGCAAAATGTATGAATGGATTGCATGTTTGTTCCCCTCTGTATATATTAAAAATGAAAGTAGGGCTTTACACAACAAATACAAATATCTCAAAAACTACTATAAACACAACCTCCATGAAATCTGTGGATGCTGTCAAGAATTGGTTTTGGCATGCTTTCTGCAGATGATTACATTTCCATGAGTTTTTCCCTTACATTTAGGATAACTCCTGAGTCAGTCTGTGGTAGGTTATGTATAAAGACACATGATCCGAAAACCCAAGGATCAAAAAAAGATGCTATTGAAGTTAGTATCCATCCTGTGTCTGCAGTGTTCCATATCATGTTAGAGGGAGTAAAATCCAGCCAGTACCTGATAGGGAAAAAAAAGGATAATAAAATAGACCCAGAAATAGGGTAAAAGATATTAACTGGGAGAAGACACTGGGGTGATCCTAGTCCCTAGCAATTTGATGGGGTTTTTACTCTGATTTCAAAGGGAGAAAGGCTGGGGATGTACACTGGTATTTCTTATTCAGTAATTTTTTTACAATAGCTCTACTATGCAGCTTCAATTATTTAATGTTCAACCAGGCTTAAGTCTTTCACACCTTTCACTTAAAAGGGGTCTGAAACCAAGACTCCCCTGGGAATGTAGAGTCATCTTTGGAGAACCTGTAGTTCCACTGGTAAAGAAGATAATCATTGGGTCTTGAATCCTTGTTTTGATGCAGGAATGGTCAGCAGATTGGTTTCTGTAAAAAGGAGAATGTTATTATAACTTCAGTGGGTGTAATTAATATAAATGAGTGCTTGTGGGAACGGGTCTGGTTTGTCCTTGTGACTGCAGTGGCACTCAGTCATACTCACTGGTACAACTCAGTAAAGTTCAGCCATCCCTCCCTGCTGCCTTTGGACACCATTAGCTTGGTTTTCAGGTGCTGGCACTGGGATGCCACCGAGTCCACTGCAGGAGCCAGTTTGTCAGTGGTAATGATGCACGAAGCCTTTGATGCCTGGAGTCGGTACAGTATGTCCTTGGCTGTTAATTGGGATGTTCCTGGGATTATGACAATTCCTGGAAGAGAGATAATGTTGGCATTTTTTCTCTGTCTGATTCTTTTCTAAGAACCTAAGCTATTAAATATTCCCAAACTGATCTCTGATATGGATTTGCTCTGGTGTTTCCCAGCCAAACAGTTAGATTAGATTAGATTAGATTAGATTAGATTAGATTAGATTAGATTAGATTAGATTAGATTAGATTAGATTAGATTAATGCAGGTGCCTGTGCTCTCCTGTCAGGAATGAAATGTGGACCTGCCTGGTGACTTCCATGGCTCTTCCCTGCCTTCTGGCATCTTCTTGCCCACTGTATGAGCTACATTTCCTATGGCCCCTAGTGAAAACCCTTCAGGACTGCCTGGCAGCCAGTCCACTCCCTGGATTATTACACTATTTTTCCTTGATAAACTATATCTATTCTTGTTCCTCTCAACCAATTTGCAGTGACCATCTGACCTCACTGACCTGCTCGCATACAAGCCACCTTGACCAGCCACCATTCTGGAATTCGTGGTAGGATCAGGACAAGCCTGTCTCCCTTCTGCAGTCCACATTCTTTAGTCAGTACATTGGCCACTTTCCGAGACAGGAACCCCAGCTCCTCAAAGCTCCACTTCACTTCTTCTCCTTCTCCACTTACCCACCAGAAAGCAGGGTTTGATGGTCTCTTTCCAGCCTACAAAACATAGGAATTTAAACATAAAAGATTTTCTTCTGAAAGACCATGAAATAATAATGCACAGATATCTGTAAATTATGGAAGATCTGAGAATTTGACAGCTGGCATATAAGCTATTTTTTTTCTTGTCCTTAAAGGATCAAGATTTTCTATTCATCAAGTCCTGTTATTCCCAATAGATTCTCCTTTTCTGAACCTGAAATGTTCACCAGCCTAATTGTCTCCAGACCCAAGTCCTAGTCTGGATCTTATTTACTGTAAGCCTTTTACTGTGTATTAATGCTCCTACAAAATAACAATAAATAAAGCAAGAAAGAATGAATTTTTTATAATTTCCTAATGCAAATTTGGCTTGGCAACTGATTGTTTTTATAAAGAAAAAACCCCAGCTTATTCCAAATAAAATTTAAAATTAAAATATTTCATTGGCACAACAGAAGATCACCTACCTTTTCAATCTCAGACCATTTGTCCAGTACATCACTTGCGAAGTTAAAGTACTTTGGTATTTCCTGTTTGCCCTGTCTGATGGACTCATACTGGGAATATACATCACAGGAAAGCAGCCTGGGATGTCCATGGAAAGCCCTATTAGGAGGTTTCAGAGTCCACAAGAGTTTTAGTTTCTGTAACTTCAACAGCAGCTTCATGGCAGAAGACTGTGTCTAGATGCTGTACACTATATAAGAAAATTGCAGAATTGTTGCTGTGAATCCTGTAACAACAAACAAAAACCAAACCAACAAAAAAAGAAAAATAATATTGAAATTATCCAAAGACAATCCAGTTATGAATTAATGAGATCTTCATTAAAGTCACTTAGGCTAGTCAGAGCCAGACTGATGATTTTAACATGCTAATTAAATGTTAAGTTTCCTATTCTACTTTCTCATATTTTTAATTTTTAAATTAATTGCCCACAACTCTCCATAGTAAAACACAACATCAGATGTTATTCTTTACATTAAAAGAATGTTCCTGCTTTATACATTCAGTATCTGATTCTCTATTCCTTTTTGTTTTCTGCTTGTTTCCAAACTAGTTCCATCAAGAATCTCACTGCTGTAGCCTCAGCAGCTGCTGACTGATGCACCCATTCACCACACCAATCCCAAGAACCTTCACTTTGTTATGTAGCCCCTGATTTTGATAGAAACTTTTCTACTCATTTTCCTGTCTGCTGTGGACAGGAGATCAGGAGCTGCTGGGGGAGATCCTCTTCATTCATTCACTCACCTCTCAGGACATGTTTCCCATGTGAGGCACTGTAAGGATCAGCTGTTCCCTGGAGATGTCAAACCTCAAAACTCCTTCATAAAGGTTTTGCAGTGAAACCCTTCTGACGTTATTGCTCACCTCTTCTGAGTAATGAGAGTGTGGCACAAAACAGACCAAGCAGCAGAACTCTTTCTGTGGAGTAACTTTTTTTTCTTGTAATCATTTACACCATTGTTAATTGTGCGTAATTTGCACCTTAACCTAAAGCATTTTGTGTCTTCTTTTGCCTCAACTTTAACCATTTAAGTACATCACAAATTCATCATGATGAAGAGAAGCATTAAAAATAATTTTTTTTCTTTCCACTCTGAAAGAATTTGAGAATGTTACAGCGCTAGTTATTGACAAGACTATATCAATGTGCTGCTGATACAACAGGACAGAGATTACTTTTATTAATTTCTCTTTTATTTGTATGTATCTAAGAGTTGTAGTTACACATTTTCTGAGTGTTTTCTACTTTTGCTTCCACAGTTTGTTTTTCACAATGTTTTCATGTGCTCTGGATCATAAACACGTGCCATATTTGATGTGTTATGGTTGGTACAGGTAATAGAATATTTCTCTCCTTGTTTTCCAGATCACTCTTACACTTTTTTTACTTTTGCCCACTCTTTGCTCCTTAGGACATTTCTCTGGATTTTCCCAGTAACGGTCTTTGGCAGATCCTGAACAAACTCCATCTGAAAGGCAAAAATACATCCTGTTTAAATTCCCAGCTGAAGGAAAGACACACTTTCATGGTGGTTGGGGATAAAAGGATGGGAAGCTGCAGAGCCAGGGCTGGGATGATGAAATGCTGACTGAATGCCTTGCCCATGTGAGCTGCTGTGAAAAAGCCCAGTACTCCATGAAAGAAGCACTGGGCCCTCATGAAGTAAAATTTCCTGACCATTGCCTCCCCCTGGGTCCATTCTAGCACACACAGCCAACCCAAGGCTACAGCTGCAGCTGACCCTGCCATGTACTTTTATTTTATCTAACTCTGGTTGGAGTGTTTTCAGAAAGCTGTTGAAAAAAAGCTGAGGCTGGACAAAAAATGCACAATTTCTGGTACGATGAGAGAACCCGTCTTTTTGGGCTGTACTTACCTTCCTTGGATACTTGTATGGTGCAGTCACCTTCTTGACATGTTGTTGAAGTTCAAGAGTTAATTTTTTTTGATCATGTGATGCAAAAGCAGGAGCTAAAACAATGAAGGCTTTGACCACCTGTGCCACAAAAAGGAAGGGGTTCCATTAACTTCCAAAGGTGGCAATAAAGGCTTTTCACTTTTGTTGTGAAAAGCTAGTGTCAAAATTCAGAATGTCAAAATTCGATCTTTTTCTTTAATTTGCCTTTTCATTAGCTGTTTACTACAGAATACTGGCTATCAAGGACCCATTTTGGAGCAGAGGATTTTTTCCATATTTCCAGCTTTTTTACCCTTAACATTATATACTAATAAAGCTGAAAATCTCGACTCTGTTGCTCAAAGAAATGTTGCAAATGTAGAAAATATAAAACAAATATTAAACACTGGATGTCATTGCTACAGTGCACTAAGTGACAAAACAATAAATAATCAAAATTTCATTGCTTAGACAAAAACATGTCTTTACTAGTCTGAAAAGCTAAACTATTTTCCCACATGAAAACCTGCAAACAGAGAAATAATTCTGATATTGTAAGATCTACTAAGATATGGATTTAAAAAAACATTAGCCCATCTAATTTCAAAAATATGCAACATATTGAATTCCAAGGAAGCCTAGTACATACAAGGAAGTTGATACTTAGCACAAAGGGTATTTCTTTCACATTTTTTCCCTAGTTTGTTTTACCTCCCCTCGCTCTGGGTCGGGACTGCTGACAACAGCCACCTCTGCGACTGCTGGGTGCTCTATCAATGCACTCTCCACCTCAAAGGGGCCAATGCGGTACCTGGGAGCACAGAGACACCTCAGCCAGCAGCACGGACCGGCCCTCTGGGCTTTCCAGGCTGCATTTCATGAGGCAGATCTAAAAGGAAGTGCCTTACCCAGCAGAGTTAATGATATCATCAGCTCTTCCCACAAACCAGATATATCCCTCTTCATCCATAAAGCCTCTGTCCCCAGTGAGATAAAAATCTCCACATATAGTGGCAGCAGTTTTCTCTGGATTATCCTGGCAACAATCAAACATTTCAGAAAAAGTATCTGATTATTAGTGAAACACAATGCATTTCCTTAGTAGCGATGCAAAAAAAATGACAAAAATATTTTTTTTAGTTGTTCTCAAAATGAGGGCATTCAATACTGTTTCATATTTTCAACTAAAAAGCCATTTTAATTAGCAGTTTGATGCCTGAAGTATGTGACAGGTGGAAAAGAGCTCTACACACTAAAGAATGTATGTAGAGATTTCTGTTCTAGAGAGAAAAGGTTGTGCTCTATCGAAATGCCCATCCATCACAGCAAATGTATAACCCACAAAAATGTGTAACCCACTCTGTTCAGGGAAATGATTTATCATTGCAGGTGTTTGCCACAATAACCTCCTGTCAAAATATTTTTTTTACCCTTACTGCTAGGACCAAAACTCAAATGAGGGCACCTGCAGGAAAAACTTCATTATTTGCATTGACCTAGACCTTTACATCCAGTGTAACCTCTTGGTTACACAGGAAAACACTTTCACAACAGAAGACAGAGTGAAAACCAGAAGCTATTGTATTGAACTTGTAGAAGTTTCATATCCCCTAGTGAGCAATTACATTTTACAAGTTGTTTGAGAATGCTACAAATATCCAAATTGGGCGTTCAGAAAAGGATCAAAGACATAGACAGGTCCCCCAAAGCTTATTCATCATGATAGTTCAGTTGCAGGGGACAATATCTTTAAGTATGCCTGAGTCTACTGTTTTCTTAAGAATGTCCTGCACCTCAGCATCACCACACACTGATCAGGCTCAAAGTCCTCAAGTAACCCAGTGAGACTTTCTGAGGATCCTGCAAGGAATTCTGCTCCTGGCAGACCTTTGCCCTGGGTCTCTCCTGAGCCCCTCAGCAGACACAGACACAGCAAGTCAGGCTCACCAAGTACTCAGAGAACAGGCAGAAGGGTCGTGTGGGTTTCACTCGAATGGCAATGGTGCCCTCTTCTCCTTTAGGCACAACAGCCCCATGGTCATCTACGATCTGCAGAAGGGACAGACACAGCAGGGGTGCTTTGATCAGCTCAGAGGAACATGTGCTGCAGCTCAGTGCAGGGCACAGAAGGGACACAGACAGCACTGCCTTCTGTTCTGCCCACAACTGCCTCCTACCTGCACATCATAAGGAGGAACAGGTTTTCCCAAAGAGCCAGGTTTAATTTTCATTCCTTTCAGATTGGCACAGATTGCCACCTGCAGAATAGATTTTTAAAATATTTTTAAAAATTGTTGCAACTTCTTGTAAATTTTATTATTGTTTGCATTAGGCATCTTTCCATGACGTTGTTGTGACAAGGGCTGAATCAGGACCAAAGCGCTGTGGGTTTTTGAGAACATCTGAGAGGGGTTGAGAGGCAGTTCAGGTCAGACCTGTGAGAGTTTTGTTTTGTTGAGTCTGAACCAGTGGATTGTCCTGCAAACACTTGACATTTATTTTGCAGGACAGCAGATTATTACCACAGATCTTATTTCCATACTGGGACAATTAATTTGGGACCATTTCAAGGGCAAAATGAGAGAAAGCCTGAGATCTGGCTCTTAATAGTTTTGTTAATGTTCACTTACAGAGAAGTCTGGGATGTGAGCTGGTTTAATATTTACCATTAAAACTCAAACAGGCCAAATTGATAGCTGGAGCAAATTATGTTTTCAGGGTTTTTTTGAAGTAAAGATGACAAAGAAATCTCCTACAATTATTTGATTTGAAGTGTCTCTGGCATGGTTTTTGCAGGGGTCTAAATCATTAAAATATGCAGCTTGCTGATTCTGGAACTGTATAATCATAATTATACATAGTTTTTTGTTTTGTTTTTTTTTTAATAATGTAAGTGATTCTCACCTTTTCCATTGATTTATCAAGGACATTGTGGCTGTGGTATTCTTACCTTTGAATGGGTATTCTACAAGAATTAATGCAAACGTACTGTTTCGGACTGGCCATAACCTTCATGGATATCCAGCCCTGTCTGGATTTTCCACTTTGAAAACACTTCAGGATTGAGTGCTTCCCCTCCAGTTACACAGTGCTTCAGACTTGGGAACTTGTAGCTTGAGAGGAACAGCAAATTAAATAATTCTCTTAACTCCTAAAATGAGCAGTGAGCAACCTTAACTAAACAGACTTCATTAGCTTTCCAAGTACACCTAAGCTGAAGGAAAGGCTGAATAGGAAGACAGAGCCTGAGCTCTCTGCTAAAGCTGGGTTGGCTTTTGGCAGGATGAAAACCTCTGTGACAAGAATGAGTACCTTACCAAAGATGTGAAAACTCCTTACAAACCACTTCTCGAAAGCTGGGTATTTTACAGAGTGACAAACTGGGGGGAACAGCTGCCAAATAACTCTCAGCACGTGGAACTCCTCTAACTGCTCCCTTCATTCCCAAACATGTGAGAACAACTCCATGGTGCACCAGTAACTCCCTGATCCAATGCTGCCTAAATCATTGACTTAAATTGAACTGTGAAGCCTAAGTTCAGAGGAAGTAATAGCTTAAAAAAATCTCCTCTCTTTCCTCTGTGCTGTCTATTCAAAGACCCAGTCCTGAAGTCCAAGTAGCCTATGGTGTGGCTAATTCTTCTCACATTTCAAAACTGAGAGCCTTCTTTACTGAGAGCAAACTTTGCTAATTAGGTTTCCTTGAACTGAAAAAGAGAATTAAGGAGCCTAAGGAGCTAACCTTGCAGAGCTGTCCCAGCAGTATACCCCAGCCTCCCTCCTCTCCCTGCTGTACCTGCTCACATCATGTTGGACCAACATGCGGAAGGCAATGGGAGGCGTGCAGAAGGTGGTGATGGGATATCTTGACAGAGTCTAGAAAAATAGGAAGTTATCGTGCTGAAAACCTTGTAATGCTGGGTCTGACCTTGTGAATGTGCAGGTGATTAACACAATTTACATGCTCAAATGCCTGTAAGATGGAAACCCTAAAAATGCTGTATCAGGCAGTCCAACTCCTGCATAACATGGAACTTTCTGTCCAACAGAAGTCACTCATGTAAATGAAGGACTGGTGAGAGCAGTAGTTCCAATTAAGGGGTTTTTTGGGTTTTCCAAGGCATCTGTATCCCAAGCTCAAGCCTAATTGGTGATAGGAAATTATACCACAGCTTTTCCAGTATTATTCTTGGGAAAGTCAAAGTTTCCACCCCACACAAGAGGCCAATGTTGAGGAGAATCATCCAGCTGAGTGGTTTTGAAAAAGAGCTGGGGAGAGGAAGAGGCACTCTGGTATCTTTGGATTGTTTGGGATGTGGGACTACTCACCTCTGCAATAACTTCTGGTAGAAACTGTGGCATACTGTGTACAAAGACACAGGCTCCACAGATCCATGGTGAAAAAACACTGCCATAGGCTGATTTTGCCCAGCCAGTATCAGAGGTATTCCACATTATATCAGAAGGAGTCAAGTCCAGCCAATACCTGATGAAAAAGCAGAGATGGAAAAAACTTTCAGGGAAAGCAAATCAGTACCAAACCACAGATTTAACTTTTGAGGTATAATGAAATGGCCCAAGGTTGCTTTGGTTCTCAGGGAAGGTTGACCCAACATGAGAGCACTTGACTTCCTCTGGTGTGGTTGTAGGGACACTTTCCTTATTGCTCCTCTGCTTTCAGTCCTGCGAGTGACACAACTCTGCACATGATGAGCTCAAATGGGCCTTCAAGAAGCTTTTAATAACAAGGGTTTTACCATGAGAGCAGAAAAATGAAGGAAGTTCAAATCCTACAGTCATGAAATGCCTGCATAACTGGAATGTTATGGTCTCGTGTTCACTTTAATGCTGATCACAGCACTTAATCAGGACCCTAGGAGGAACTGCAAGGTAATACCTGCCAGTGGTTGCAAATCCAATGCCATAACTGCTGTAGGAATGCAGCACCATTTTTGGGAAGCCCGTAGTTCCACTGGTAAAATACACGAGCATTGGGTCATGACTCCTTGTCTTGATACATATTTGATCAGCAGATGCAACCCTTCAGAAGAAATGATATATTCCAGTCACTACATGCAGTTTTCCACTAGGGAAGCAGTATTTTTAATGTTTAAGAGTTCAACAGGAAAGCTGCCCCAAATTATGTGATCTTACTAAATCCATTATATATCACGGGGAAAAGTTAGAGAACACATTTTGCGTGTCACATACACTCTGAACCACAAGGCTGAGGAGCAAGAAGAAGCTGAACTTGGGTCCCAAAACCTTGATTGCATGAATCTGTATTTAATGCAGTGTAATCACAGTGCTGCAAGTTGACAGAGAAACATAACTAATTTGCATTCTAAAAATTACCCCCACAACTCAGCAATGTCACCTGACTGATACAGCTCCCTTCACCTCAAAGAACTGGGAAGAAAAGAGCTGGATACTCACGCAAGGAGTTCTTGGAGGTTCAGCCAGCCATCCCTCCTCCCTTGGCCTACAAGGAGTTTACTTTTCAGGAACTGGCTGCCAGGCAGGACAGATTCCACTGCAGGTGCCAGCGTCTCATTGGTAACGATGCACTTGGCCTTTGAAGCCTGCAGTCGGTATAAGATGTCTTTGGCTGTTAATAGAGTTGTTCCTGGAAAAAAGACAATTCCTGGAAAAAAGCAAGAAGCAATTGAGAAAACTCCGCATTTCCCAAAAAGCCATGATTGTGTCTCTCTGTTGATGCTGATTTTTTCCATCATGGATGTTTATCAGTTTACAAACAGAGCTAAATAGATATATTGAATTATTAATGACACCAATGATAGAAGTTCTTCCATTATAAACTCAGCTCCCTTCCCATGTATGTGGTCAAGTCTGGCCTTAGGTTGCAGCCATTCAGCCCTCCCTGGCTTCACCTGAGGATGCCATTTGACTGGACCAGCTCTGGCCCTGTGCTTCCTGTGCCAATTCTCCTTGGAGGCACAGGAGAACAGGATCAGTTGTAGAGGTCCCAAGAGAATATTGCTGTTTGCATGTTCTTCACCCCAGTCTAGTACATGGTTTATAGGCTCTATTTGCTTTCTGTCTGCCCCCAACAAGTCAGCGAGTCACTCACCTGCTCGCATGCAGGCCACGTTCAGGAGCCACCACTCAGGCACACGAGGCAGAATTGCTACAACTCTGTCTCCTCTCCTCAAGCCACAGGCCTCAGAAAGGACATTGGCTGCCTTCCTGGACAGAGAGCCCAGCTCCTCAAAGCTCCACTTCACCTCCTCTCCCTTATCACTGACCCACCAAAAAGCTGGATTTGCTGGTTTTTTTCCACTCTACAAGACATGAGAAGACATTAAAATAAGAAAAACCTTAAAAGGCTTTACTTCAATACAAAATAACTCTAAACTAAGCAAATAATCCCTGGCAATCACTCTCTTAGGGTGACACCTGTATTTCTGATAAACAAAATAAATTAGTGCTTTCCACTCTGCAGCCAATCCTGCCCAGTACCTATGAGGAAAACGGATTTGTGTCACCTGAGATTCTTTCCACTGTGTCCTCGTTTTGGCTGGAATAGAGTAATTTTCTTACTATGTCCTGGTAAAGTGCTGTGGTTTATGAATTTAGGATCAGTGTAGTGTTGATAACACACTGATGTTTTAGTTGTTGCTAAGCAGTGCTTACTTTAAGTCAAGGACTTTCCAGTTTCCCACACTCCACCAACAAAGAGGCACACAAGAAGCTGGGAGAGATCATGGACAGGACAGCTGACCTGAAGTGCCTGAAGGGATATTCCACATCACAGGAGGTCCTGCTCAGTTTATAACCTGGGAGGAAGTTTGTTGGGAGGTGTTTGGGGATGGGCTGGGCATCAATCAGTGGGCAGTGAGCTACTACTGCTACTAATATGATGATTATTATTATATTTCAATTCTTAAACTCTTCTTTCCTCAAGCCATGGGTTTTACCTTTTTTTTTCTCCTGATTCTCCTCCCCATCCCACTGGACGTGTGTGTGTGTGTGTGTGGTTCTTAGTTGACAGATGGGGTTAAGGTACAATTCAATGTATATAAAATAAAAGACAAGTACTACCTTTTCCAGTTGTGTCCACTTATCTAAGACATCACTTGCAAAGTTGAAATATTCTGGCAGTTCCCTTTCACCCTGGTTTATAGATTCATAATAGGAAACAATCGGAGATGTAAGAAGCCTGTTGTTTCCATGGAATGTTCTGGAAGGTGACCTGAGAATCCACAAACACTGAGGAATCCAGGATTTAAGAAATGTTCTCATGATAAATGATGTTTTATCAGATAGTGAGGGGAAGGAATCAGATGTACACCTAAGGAGTCAGTCACCTGGAATGAAAGAAAATACATTTAAGTGAATCCAGCTATTGGATGCTGTCCCATGTATAATGTTAGAATGCAAACTAGCTTGAATAAATAGGTTATTTACACACATCCTCATTTTATGTCATGTTACCTGTATTTTTGTGATGTGAGTATTTAACATTATGGTATACAAAAGGAATAAGCACAGTCATCTTGAGGTTAATAAAATTAGCAGAATTGCTGTTATGAATGCTGCAACAAAAACAGCAACTGTGGAGTCTCGTCCAGCTGGGAGAAATGGTGGTCTAACCTCAGTAGCATATGCAGGGGGCATCAACCTGAGGCCATGGGAAACAGGACACTGAAAAAAGGACACCTAGCCATGTCATGGCGAGAAGAGTGGGATCATGGGAGTCAGTATGTTAACAGAACTATCCTCTATTTGGGTCATCTTTCTGGTTCTTGTTCTCAGTTGGTTCGGTATCTTTTACAAATAAGTCAAGTTCTGAGTTCACATTCCTGATTGGATCCTTGCCCTCAGAAAACCCCCATACCTTATGATGTTTGCCACGCTCCCCCCATCTTTCGACCTTGCCCCTAGACTCTGTGGTTTCTACCCTTGTTATTTTGCTTCTAAAGTTTGTTGTTTTGTTTTTTTTTTGGGTAAAACGATTGTTCCCATCCCTTATTTTGAAAGTTCCCCCAGCCAGGTTGAACTAGGGGTCCAAGCGAGTGAAGACTACAATAACTGGTGCTCAAACAGGGACCTCATATTGAGGGATCTTTTTGTGATGTGAGTATTTAACATTATGGTATACAAAAGGAATAAGCACAGTTATCTTCAGTTCAATTTTGCTTGGTTTTGGCCAATCGATTGGACCCTTTTTTTTTTTTTTTCTGCTGTGGATTAATTCAGCAGGCCTGACATGGTTACAAGCAACCCTTGGAGTCAGATCTTTCAGATGCCTGCTCGAAAAAGCAGGTAAGCAGAGAAAAGAGACATTCCTGCCATTCCTACCCCAACCAGGCGGGCACACCCCACCTAATCCTGATTATTATGGGAATAAGACCATCAAGACTAGACAGCGACAGATATGACAGCTTTAAATTATTCTTAGCAGCCCACAGAAGAAAGGCCCAAAATTACAAGTTAAAAAACTTCCTAAAATGGCTGGTTTGGAACTTTGCGGCAACTGTAGCCAGTGGCACCGCAGCAGGCCCTGCCAGTGCCAGGCCCTGCCAGTGCCAGGCCCTGCCAGTGCCAGGCCCTGAGCTGCCTGCCCAGGGCCCTGCCCGGCCTGGCCGCTGCTGCCTCCCCAGCTGCAGCCTGTGGGACAGGCCTGCCCGCTGCCACTGGGCCCCGCAGAGCGCGGCGGAGAACAGCACGGACTGGGGATTCTCTCTGCGGGATTTTGGGGTTTTGTGGGTGTCAGCTTTACGACCCAGCTACCAGGGGACTCTCTCGTGGCGTGTCTGCTGCCTGCTTTCCGTGTGATTCTCAGAACGCTCAAAGCCAAAGAGCAACAACTCGCGGCGCTCGGCCCTCCCAGGCCTTGCTGGCGTGGCAGGAATCCGGGGGGTCTGGGGCCACTCCACCGTGCAGGACCCCTTCCCAAACCCAGACTGCTTTTAACCCATCACCCTGGAGATGGAACTCGAGGGAAGAACCTGTCCCAGGCACAGGAAGCAGCGCAAATCGCAACGCCTGCCCCTTCACCCAGCAAACTCCCCTAGCATGGAACTTGACAAGTTCCAACAAGTTACTCAGCGACCCCATATCCCCTTCTGCCTCCTCTGCTCAGGATCCCTCTTGGATCCCCCCACCTTCCCTGCTCCTTCACCATGCTAACCTCTCTCCTGTTCATCTGAGTGCCCTGTTCTATTACCTGCTAACCACACTTCTAACGTCTATGCCACCAGAGGCACCATGTTGCCTCAAGCCTCCCCCCTCAACGCCACCTCCACCACTCATGACTACAACTCCCAGCATGCCTCGGGCCACGCCCCTCCCGGGGAACGAGAGCCACGCCCACCATGTCCCGGAAGCGCTGCTCTCCAACATGGCCGCGCCCGTGTCCCCATGGCAGTAGAGGAAGCCATGCCGGAGAACAAGCGCTGCAATAACAACACTGTGCTCGCATCCTCCCCCCTCCTCAGAAGAAAACCTAATCCCTTCTAGATCCAGTGATTCCCCATGGAATCACTGGATCTAGCAGGGATCCATGGCAGAAGGCCCAGACAGTATGGTAAAGAACAGAAGGAGAGGGACTGGTCCAACATGTAAATCTCTAACCTACAGAGAAATACAAAGACATATAAAGCTGCCAAAACTATGGAAAGGCTTCTCCTTTCTTGAGCAGTCTAGTGCAAGCTGCTTTCACTGCATATCTTTGATCCCCTCATGATTTGAAGCACGAGATGACTCTGCTGCTGTCTCCAGCTGAATTTGCCCTGTGGGAAAGGGGGTGGAAGAGATGGTTAAATCAATTGTTGCTTGTTAAATCAATTGTTGCTTTACAGTGCTGATTTGCCCTGTGGGAAAGGGGGTGGAAGAGATGGTTAAATCAATTGTTGCTTTTCAGTGCTGTAGACCAGGCATGGGCAGTGCTAACGCTAGAACACTCTGCTGGGGAGGGAGCACATACCAGCCCCATAATCAGGCTGCAAACCTCCCACAGCCAGTGCTTGATGATATTAAAAATGAGCAAGGAAAGCACTCATGCAAATGCCTGATGGTAACACACCTGCTCCAGACTTTGTAGGTATAAAGAAAAGCCTAGTAAACCATGCATAAAGCTGAAGTTTTGGCCCCCCTTCACCAGAATAATCCACAAACAATTGTTTATCATTATATGGATAATATACTTATTGCAGCTGAAAATGATCCATCTTTGCATTCAACTTTGAAAGCCACCATCACAGCCATGCAGCAAGCAGGACTGACCATCACAGAGGAAAAGATACAGCAAACATCACCCTAGAAATATGTGGGACTTAAAATTCTCTCTCAGACTGTTACAAATCATTAATTGGGCTAAGCCTTTGCTAAAGATCATTAATAAAGATTTAGTCCTGTTGTTTGTTTTGTTACATGCCTTTTTAATTTGGTAAGTGATCCTGCTTATTTTACAGGTATCTTTGAGAGAGCTGAAAATTCATCCCTAGAGACAATTACTAGTGATCAGTTATGCTCCTTCTTAAAACTTGTTATTCTTTCTCAGAAACAGCATCTCTATTTTGTCATGCATGTATGTTTTCATTCTTCTTTGCCAAGATTCCTAACAGAAGGTAATAAATAAACTGACACACATTGTCACTGCATGCCCTGACTGCCAGAAATATTCTCTGCTGTCTGTTGGGGCAGGAGTAAATCCTAGAGAGCTTCACAGTTTGCAAATTTGGCAAAGCAATGTGACCCATTATGTGTCTTTTGTTTGCTTTAAATCTACACATGTTTCCATAGACAGATTCTCAGGAGCAATCTGCTCACATAGCTGACATTATTAAACATTTCCCACAAGCATTTTCAACTCTAGGCATCCCACAAGAGATAAAAACAGATCATGGGCCTGCCTGTCTTTTACCCCTTGTACCATGTCTTCAGTTGTAGCTGTTTATTCTCACATCTTTGATGCACAGATGTCAGCATTGGTCAAATTTTATTCCTCAAGAAAAGTTACTTATTTAACATTGGAACTATTGCCTTACTCCTTAGTAGAACCTTATACAGTAATATTTAATCTGCCCATCAGGCAAAGGAGTTCAAATAGCCAGAGCTTAACACAACTTAATCTTTTCAGTGGTGTCTGCCAATATAAACAATCTGGATGCAGATTTTCCCCACCAAAGAGATATTTTGTCAAAAGCAGCAGAAATTCGTGGTGTTCTCCACAATCTTTGGACATTGTGGCAGAGAAACACTGACTACTTGTAAATCATCCTTAATCACTTGGGGAGATGTTTCTCCTTTCTCAGTCTGCTCTAATTCTCTGCTTTAGCTGTAACTTGCATTTTTTGGAGCATTACAATGACAAAATCTACACAATAGCCTATCAGAGAAAGAGGAAGGACATGATATTTAGGAATATTTAGGGAGATTATATTCAAGACTGACAAGATGAAACACATTTGGAGTTTGGGATTCCCAAGTGCTCTACAACAACTTCTGCCAAGAAAACTGTGAGAACCTTCACGTTTTTAGCACTTTCTCACCTGCAAATGTAGCGATGAAAATGAAGACAGAAAACTGAGGAAAAGACTCAGTAATGGCAAAGTTCTCAGAATGAGGAGTGAGAATCAAAAATTATTATTCCTGATTGAATACTATTTGCTTTGCACAGTGATCATCAATACATAGAGTGCAGATAAATAACATTTTCCTCACCTTTCTGCTGTGGACAGGAGATCAGGAGCTGCTGGGGGAGATCCTCTTCATTCATTCACTCACCTCTCAGGACAGGTTTCCCATGTGAGGCACTGTAAGGATCAGCTGTTCCCTGGAGATGTCAAACCTGGAAACTCCTTCATAAAGGTTTTGCAGTGAAATCCTTCTGGCTTTATTGCTCACCTCTTCTGAGTAATGAGAGTGTGGCACAAAACAGACCAAGCAGCAGAACTCTTTCTGTGGAGTAACTTTTTTCTTGTAATCATTTACACCATTGTTAATTGTGCGTAATTTGCACCTTAACCTAAAGCACTTTTTCCTCCAGTTTAACCATTTAAGTACATCACAAATTCGTCATGATGAAGAGAAGCATTAAAAAGAAATGCATTTTTCCTTCTACTCTGAAAGAATTTGAGCTTGTTACAGTGGTAGGTTTTGGATGTTAATTAATTGCTGATACCCACCTCAGGACAAACATATCTTCATATTAATTTCTCATTTATTTGTAATTTTCAAAGCCTTGTAGTTTCACCCATTTTTTTAAGGAAGATGTTTATACAAATTGTGGTAAAAAAAATTAGATCTCTGTATGCACCTGAGTCTTTGTCCCATCCCACACTTTGAATCACTTGTACTTCCTTCCTTCGAAAATTTGTAGGTTGATGGCCAAAGCGGTTCCAATACCACACATCCTCAAGAATGTTTTCTCCTTTTTCTTCTACAGTTTGTTTTTCCTGATGTTCTTGTTCTGCTGTGGGTCATGACAACCTGCTCTGTGTCTTGTGTTATGGCTGGTACACACGATGGAGAGTTTCCTTGTTTTCCAGATCACTCTTGCTCTTTTTATACCTTTCCCCACTCTTTGTTCTTTAGAACCTTTCTCTGGATTTTCCCAGTAGCTGTCTTTGGCAGATCCTGAACAAACTCCACCTGAAAAGCAAAAATGCTCCCTGTAGCCAAATAACTTGTGGGTAATTTCCCAGGTGCAAGAAAAGATTGTGAAAACACTTTTAGCACAGGATAGCTGGGGATAAATGGACGGCAAGCTGCAGAACCAGGGCTGGAATGGTGAAATTCCTTACTACACCTTGTAGCTACTGCACAGACAGTACTTGCAGGGAGATGTACCATGATCTCTAGGAGCTGAGTGCTTCAGCTTTCAGGACAGGGAGTTACTGGTGTCTTTCCTAGTGGGAAGAGATGGATTCCAACCCACTGATGCTAGCAGGAACTTTTGATTTAGCCATCTGTCAGAGGAGAGCTCAAGGTAGAACTGGTTAGAATGGAATGCCTTGCACATTTGAGCTGCTGTGAAAAGCCCAGTACTCCATGAAAGAAAGACTGGGCCCTCATGAAGTAAAATTTCATGACCATTGCCTGCCCCTGGGTCCATTCTAGCACACACAGCCAACCCAAGGCATCTATTTTTATTTTATCTAATTCTGGTTGGAGTGTTTTCAGAAAAGGCTGAAAAAGAGCTAAGGCGGGACAAAAATGGCATAATTTCTGGTACAATGAGAGAACCTGTCTTTTTGGGCTGTACTTACCTTCCTTGGATACTTGTATGGTGCAGTCACCTTCTTGACATGTTGTTGAAGGTCATGAATTAATTTTTTTTGATCATGTGACGCAAAAGCAGGAGCTAAAACAATGAAGGCTTTGACCACCTGTGCCACAAAAAGGAAGGGGTTCCATTAACTTCCACAGCTGGCAGTAAAGAGATATATTTGATGTGAAAAGCTAGTGTCAAAATTCAGAATGCCAAAATTTGATCTTTTTCCTTAATTTCCCTTTTCATTAGCTGTTTGTTATCAACTACTGTGCTATGAAGGACCCATTCTGGAGCAGAGAATGTTTTGCTATTTTCCACTTTTTTTCTAACTTTATATATTATTAAACTTTCAAAAAGTTCTAGTATAGAAAATAAAGAGAGTTTAAAATATTGTCCCAGTTGCTCAAAGAAATGTTGCAAAGTTGGAAAAATATAAAGCAAAAATTCAACACTCTGGGTATCATTGCCACCATATGCTTATTGGTAAAGGAAAAATAATCAAAATTTCACTGCTTAGACAAGAAGGTCACATGATTAGTCTGAAAAATCAAATTTTCTTCCCACGAAAAACATTGCAATTAAATAATTCTGATATTGTAAGATGTGTCAAGGTATGGATTTTAAAAATGTTTACGGCCACCTAATTTCAAAAGTCTGCAACACTGAATCCCAAGGAAGCCTAGTACATACAAGGAAGTTGATACTTAGCACAAAGGGTATTTCTTTCACATTTTTTCCCTAGTTTGTTTTACCTCCCCTCGCTCTGGGTCGGGACTGCTGACAACAGCCACCTCTGCGACTGCTGGGTGCTCTATCAATGCACTCTCCACCTCAAAGGGGCCAATGCGGTACCTGGGAGCACAGAGACACCTCAGCCAGCAGCACGGACCAGCCCTCTGGGCTTTCCAGGCTGCATTTCATGAGGCAGATCTAAAAGGAAGTGCCTTACCCAGCAGAGTTAATGATATCATCAGCTCTTCCAACAAACGAGATATATCCCTCTTCATCCATAACGCCTCTGTCCCCGGTGACATAAAAATCTCCTTGCACAGAGGCAGCAGTTTTCTCTGGATTATCCTGGCAACAATCAAACATTTCCAGAAAAGTATCTTATTGTTAGTGAATTGTAATGCATTTCCTTAACAGTGATGACTAAAAATGAACAAAAAATGGTACTCAAAATGAGTGTGTTCAATACAGCTTTATATTTTCACTGAGGTGTCACTACCTCCGAGCCACATGCTCATCTCCTTGTGAGGGGTTTGTGCTGTAGCTTGTGTTTGTGCTGTTGATCTTGTGCACATGTTGTGTGTGACAGGCATCTGTACAGAGGTTTCTCTGACTGCAGTGCCTGATGGAATGGGGGTACCTCTGACAGTGGTATGAGGGAATAAAATACCTGTGCCTTGGAAAGCCTCCCTGAGCTTCTGTTGTATAAGAGTAGAATTTATGGGCTTTCTTCAGTAACGTTTAACCAAAGATAGGAATGGAACAGAGGGAATAATGGTGCTCTGAACATGAAGCAGATGGCACATATCTGGAACAAGGTATCCCCTGGTTCACGTTCCGTTTTGAAGCTACACTCTGTCAGTCAGTCTGTTCCTGAAACTATGCACTGATCAGGCTCAAAGTCCTGAAGTAACCCAGTGAGACTTTCTGAGGATCCTGCATGGGATTCTGCTCCTGGCAGACCTTTGCCCTGAGTCTCTCCTGAGCCCCTCAACAGACACAGACACAGCAGGTCAGGCTCACCAAGTACTCAGAGAACAGGCAGAAGGGTCGTGTGGGTTTCACTCGGATGGCAATGGTGCCCTCTTCTCCTTTAGGCACAACAGCCCCATGGTCATCTACGATCTGCAGAAGGGACAGACACAGCAGGGGTGCTTTGATCAGCTCAGAGGAACATGTGCTGCAGCTCAGTGCAGGGCACAGAAGGGACACAGACAGCACTGCCTTCTGTTCTGCCCACAACTGCCTCCTACCTGCACATCATAAGGAGGAACAGGTTTTCCCAAAGAGCCAGGTTTAATTTTCATTCCTTTCAGATTGGCACAGATTGTCACCTGCAGAATAGATTTTTAAAAGATTTTTTAAATAATTGTTGCAGCTTCTTGTAAATTTTATTATTGTTTGCATTAGACAGGACTCCTCCTTGTGACTTTGTTGTGACAAGGGCTGAATCAGGACCAAAGCGCTGTGGTTCTCAAGAACATCAGTCTGGGATGAGAGCTGCTTTAATATTTTTCATTAAAACCTCACACAGGACAAATTGTTACCCAGAGCAAATAATAAATTTTAGTTTTGCTTTTGAAGTAAAGATGGTGAAGGGTTTTACTACCAGTAATAACATTTATTGTAAACATACTGTTTCAGTCTGGCCATAACCTTCATGGATATCCACCCCTGTCTGGATTTTCCACTTTGCCAACACTTCAGGATTGAGTGCTTCCCCTCCAGTTACACAGTGCTTCAGACTTGGGAACTTGTAGCTTGAGAGAAAGAGCAGATAAAATAATTTTCTTAACTCTTGCGAAGAACAGTAAATAGATTTAACCAAACAGCCTCCTTCAGCTTTCCAAAAAGGAAGGACACCTAAAAATTCACAAGCTCCTTTGGAAATGATAATCATCATCCTGTTATGAACACCTTGACTAGAATCCTAGTCTGCTTGAGTTGCCACTGAAGATGATGTGGTTTATGCATGTGTCAACAGAAGTAGGTTTTTCTACTGGAATATGCATGAGCAAAAGTGTTTCCTTGGGAGAACTGTTCATAAAAGGAGAAATATGAACAAGCACGTCAGATATGTGTGGAAAGCTGAGTTATGTGCCAACATCTAAGATCAGATATAACAAAGAGAATTTTCTAGAGCAAAAGGAAGGATGAATAGATATACAGAAGCTGAGCTCTGCTAAATCTGGGTTGGCTTTTTGCAGGATGAAAACCTCTGTGACAAGAATGAGTGCCTTACCAAAGATGTGGAAACTTCTTGCAAACGACTTCTCACAAGCTGGGTATTTTACAGGAAGAACAGCTGCCAAATAACTCTCAGCATGTGGAACTCCTCTAACTGCTCCCTTCATTCCCAAACATGTGAGAACAACTCCATGGTGCACCAGTAACTCCCTGATCCAATGCTGCCTAAATCATTGACTTAAATTGAACTGTGAAGCCTAAGTTCAGAGGAAGTAATAGCTTAAAAAAATCTCCTCTCTTTCCTCTGTGCTGTCTATTCAAAGACCCAGTCCTGAAGTCCAAGTAGCCTATGGTGTGGCTAATTCTTCTCACATTTCAAAACTGAGAGCCTTCTTTACTGAGAGCAAACTTTGCTAATTAGGTTTCCTTGAACTGAAAAAGAGAATTAAGGAGCCTAAGGAGCTAACCTTGCAGAGCTGTCCCAGCAGTATACCCCAGCCTCCCTCCCCTCCCTGCTGTACCTGCTCACATCATGTTTGACCAGCATGAGGAAGGCAGTGGGAGCTGTGCAGAAGGTGGTGATGGGATATCTTGACAGAGTCTAGAAAAATAGGAAGTTATTGTGCTGAAAACCTTGTGAATGTGCAGGTGATTAACAAAAAAGGTCAATTTTGAGGGGCATCAATCAGCTGATTGGTTTAAAGTGACTTAAGGGAGGAATAAGCACTCTGGCAACTCACTGAAAATTCAGAAATATAGAGCCTTAATTCAGGTTTACGCCTTATTCTGAATACTGGCCCATACTCAGCCTGACCCCAAAGCAGCTGGAAGTCCATACCTGAAGTAAGGTTTAGGTTCAATATTGGACAATACAGCAGTGATCCCAAGATCTTTATATCCTGCATCTTTATCCAATTCTTCTCTACACTTGAACAATGACACATGGCCTAACCAGGAGGGAAAACACTTGTTCCTTGATCTTAATGGGCACCAAATGGAGAGATGATTCCTTGGGTGTGGGAAGTACTATCCCTGCTGCTACTAATCAATGGTACCCATGGACTAAAGCTCAGTTTGTTTTTTTCACTTTTGAACAATGGAAATAAATATCACAGTATAAGATATTAAGCTTACCTCTGCAATAACTTCTGGTTTAAACTGTGGCATATTGTGTACAAAGACACAAGATCCACAGATCCATGGTGAAAAAACACTGCTCCAAGCTGCTTTTACCCAGCCAGTATCAGAGGTATTCCACAATATATCTGAAGGAGTCAAGTTCAACCAATACCTGATGAAAAAGCAGAGATGAAAGAAATAATGCAGAGAATGTGAGAGACTCAGGTCCAGGTCACAGCAGGAGGCTTCCATTAGAAGATGGTGTCAGCAAGTAGGGCTCTGTAGAAAGTTTGAGAGAGTTGAAGAGTCTTAAATATTCTCTGATTTCCCTTCCTTCCCTCCTGCTTAACATTTTGAGCATTTATTTTTCCTGTGAGCAGTGCAAAACATCTGTATCTTGAGTTGCAGAATCTGGATCTAGAACAGAACCCAAACAGATCATCTGAGTAGGCTTTCCCTACCTGGTGCAGTTGAGACATCAGCTAAGTCACAGCTCATTTCTCCAGGAAACTAAACAAGTTACTTCTCTGGACCCTTGATCACCAGCTTCCAACTCAGAATGCTTTGGGAAAGGTATCCTTTAACTTTCAAGATGAGGAAGAGGCAAGATCCCACAGTCATGAGATGCCTGCATTTACTGGAATGTTACGGCCTCAGGTTCAGTTTAATGCTCATCACAGCACTCAGTCAGGACCCTGGGAGGAGCTGCAAGGTAATACCTGCCACTGACTGCAAATCCAATGCCGTAACTGCTGTGGGAGTGCAGCACCATTTTTGGGAAGCCTGTAGTTCCACTGGTAAAATAGATCAGCATTGGGTCTTGACTCCTTGTCTTGACACACTGGTGGTCAGCAGATGCAACCCTTCAGAAGAAATGATATATTCCAGTCACTACATGCAGTTTTCCACCAGGCCAACAGCATTTTTATAGTTTAGGAGTTCAACAGGAAAATTTCCCCAACGTGAACAATCTCAGTAAATAAGTGGTAACACAGGTAACAACAGTTAGAGAGCACATTTTGCTTGTAACAAGTGTGTCCTGTATGCCAGCACTTTTAAGATATGAGCACCTACAGAATATTTCAGTGACTTTGTCCTCAACTGTTTTAGCAAGGGCACTCCAGATGCTGATTATGGAAGAGCAGCCAGAAATCAGTGTCTGCCTCACACAAGCAAAAACCAGTTAGGAAATCGATAACTACGGTTATTGTGCAAGTACATTAATCTTATTACAAATAGTAGATCATTCATGTTCAAGAGACTGATGGATAATTCAGATCCTCTGAGCTCCCAGGATAGCATAGGGAAGAAAGAACTGAGCACCAAGAGCTAGCAATATTTTCCCTTTTAATCAAGAGCCATTAGAATGGGCTCCAGCAGACAAGCTCATAACAATTGTTTAGAACTTTGTGAGCTTGTGTGGTGATCACAGTAGAGAGCTTCTAAAACCTGGCAGGCTGCTAAGTGAAGCTGAAGAACATGAACTAAGTCCCAAAACCTGGATTGGATGAACGTCTACCAGTATAATCACAAGAAAGGGAGCTGATAGAGGAATGCAAATATGTAACTCATTTGTATTTTGAAAATTACCCCCACAAGTCAGCAATGTCACCTGACTGATACAGCTCCCTTCACCTCAAAGAACTGAGAAGAAAAGAGCTGGATACTAGAGATCCAGGGGCTCTGTGGTTCTTAGTTGACAGCTGGGGTTAAGCTACAACTCAGTGTCTATAAAATAAAAGACAAATACTACCTTTTCCAGTCGTGCCCATTCATCTAAGACATCACTTGCAAAGTTGAAATATTCTGGCAGTTCCTTTTTACCCTGGTTTATAGATTCATAATGGGAAGTAATCTGAGATGTAAGAAGCCTGTTGTTTCCATGGAATGTTCTGGAAGGTGACCTGAGAATCCACAAACACTGAGGAATCCAGGATTTAAGAAATGTTCTCATGATAAATGATGTTTTATCAGATGGTGAGGGGAAGGAATCAGGCGTGCACCTAAGGAATCAGTCACCTGGAATGAAAGAAAATACATTTAAAACCAGACAGTTATTGGATGCTGTCTAGTTTCTCATGCTGGATGAATTAATGCAAACCAGCTTGAATAAATAGGTTGTTTGAACACATCCATGTTTTCCCTATTGTTTTATGTTGCTTCTTTTCTTGTAAAGGGATTGTGCACTGCTTTTCATTAGAATATTTGTCCTCTACTTTGTCAGCTGATGAATGACCCTCATATCTCATCTCTAAAATTTCACTTGCCATTCCTTTTCTCAATATCTATGTCTGGATTCCTGTAAATTTTATGTTACTTTGCCTGCTTACAGAAATGAAATACCACTACTTTTGAAGGGTTTTAGGAGACTATCACCTTGACTTAAAACTGTCTCTGTAATTATGTTATACCCTAAACCTGCACTAGATGGCGAGTCACACTGAATTTATGCACCAATAAAACTGATGAATCTCTGATTTATTTTCTTATAAGTTCTATTTCCTTTGAGGGCATGGAATAAACACAAAATAGACAGTAGGTGAGCAAAGGTGAAGTGCCAAAGACTTCCATTTGCTTTGCACTTCAGCTGAAGTGTGAAGCTTGGGAAAAGATACATGTTGTAAAATAAACTTGCAAAGAAAGTGCCAACATTTCCAGTTTCTCCTAGTCTTTCCTACACAACATACAGGTACATGTGGAAGAGACAGAATGGATAACGCTACAGGTATTTAAAGCCCAGCCCTGAAAGTCAAGAAAACTGGATTTTCACTCACAGGACCTTAATCATCAGATAAACTTGTTTTGAGTGTAATTAAGTCCTTAAGGATGTACCTATATATCTGAGGGATTTTTTACTCAATTCTATAAAATCAGCTTAGCTTTTAAACTTTTTTGTGCCATGATGTTGTCCTTATTTAACAGCCAGCAGTACATACCTGTCTCCCAGGGATTCTATGCAGTTTCTCTCACCTTTGCATTATTTATTGCAAGTGTAGGAGTAGTGAGAGGTTCCAGTGCTCAGTGCCAATAAATAACAGTAAGTGGCATCACTCTGAAATCACTGTATTTGTGAGGCAAACCAGAGAAATTGAGACAGAAGGTGCACGTCAGGCAATCTCAATGGTTCTTGGCCACTTATTTGACAGGGTGTGAGTGGTAACTAAGTAGAAGGCTCTAGAATATTATTGATCCTGAATCCAATGTTTCCTGCTGACTGGACTGTGACTTCTGCAGGGGGCAGGTTTTCCACATTTCTCAAACTGCAAAGCACAAAAGGAAAGCCAAAGCTAGCTAGCACTGATGAAGAAATACACAGAATGTGGTCTTATCTGCTCTGTGTCTAACAGAAAACATTGTTCTCCACCAGTTCAGTTCCATTAAATCTCACTCCTTTCCTCATTGCACATCTGTCCTGGCAGGATGGACTGTTGTATGATCCTCCTTTTTTCTGCAGTTTCCTTTCAGTACATTGAGGTTAGAAACCCTCTCCATGATGGAGCCTATTTCCTGGTAGGAGGTTTCCAGGAGGGATTTAAGTTGATGGCTATTTGTTTTAGTGACAGACAGGGGAAAACCAGATCTCTCAGCAAATGGTTTTGTCATCCTAGGTTTGTTCTGGGAGCCTTAGGCTGTGCTCTGAGCTCAAATAACTGCGTGCCCAGCTCAAACAGGCCTTGTTAGTTTTGGTTTTGTCATCCTAGGTTTGTTCTGGGAGCCTTAGGCTGTGCTCTGAGCTCAAACACTGCTTGCCCAGCTCAAACAGGCCTTGTTAGTTTCAACCTGCAATTCTGAGAGATGCTTTTTAACCTTACTAGTATGTTACTTGAAAGACATCTTTGAAAAGAGCTGTTGTGAAGAGAAAGAGACCACAAAGTCAAATGGGAGAAGCTTATCTTTCTGCTTGTTTTTCTCCTTTAGTACCTGATTGCTGAATCTGTATTTATGTGTGATCTTATCTTGCCAGCAGCCTGACCACACAGCTCCTGATTGCATTAGGCACGCTCTGCCAGTGCCAATGGAACACATCTCAAGGTGCATTACAACACAAAGCTTCGGAGCCTGGTAGAAAAGAGTTTGCTGGAAACCAAGTCCCACTCACAGCAGGCATGAAGACAGAATAAATTGCAGCAATATGCCCCCCAAGAGCCTTCACCCACAGAAAATGGAGGCTGCCACATCAACCCCCATTATGAACATTCCTTCTTTTTACTGGTGCCCTCCTGAATAAAAAGTCTGCTAAAGGCACAAAGTGCAAAGAATACTTGCTGCTCCTCAAGAAGAAAGAATGAATCATTATTGAAGGAATTTCTTCTTGATTTTACTAATCCAGACCCACCTGTTGTCAAGTCAGCTCTGTCCTTCATGCCACTGAAATACTCTGTCCTTTGTGACTGGTCTCCTCTATCAGCTACAGCTCTGGGGGTAAAGTTCACAAATTTCATCAGAGTTTAAGGGTCAAAGATATTTCTGCTACAACTGTAGACTGGCAGGTATTTACAGAAATAATTCCATAGTAATTGAAGGAATTCCAGAATCTCAATATTTCTGTAAAATATTTTTTTAAATGTTCTGAAAGGGCTGTCTTGGGAGGCCTCGTAGTTCACATGCACAGCTGATAGCAATCCTAAGGATGAACTGGTACATTTAGCCCCTTCCATTTATTGCACAGACTCTGTGACCACTGAAAACCAATTGCAAAACCTTCTGGTTTAACCCACAAAGTAGTATCTTACTTGAGCTACAACTTGGCACTTAAGTACAGAGGGGCCTCATAGACAAGTCATCAAAGAGTTACAGACATTAAAATTACCTGTGCAAAGAAATGAGAGTTCTCCCCTGACTTCAGCACACTCTCAGCCCCACAATTAGTAGATCCATAAGTGCAAGAGACAAGCAAACCTGAGGCAGAGGAGCAGCCCTCAAATACTGTTCCAGGTACCTGAGCTTTGTCTGCAGCCCTGACAAGAGAAGGGTTTCTAATTACACCAGCACACTTGGAATCCACTGGTGCTTCTGTAGGCATTTCCTCCTGTGCTCTCTCACCTTCTCCTGGGGTTGTTTATTTTCAGACACAGTAAACCCAACTTCCCCATACTTCTTCCCAACTCCTCCACCCCTGAACCACTACTAAAGATGGGGAAGTACTTAACTAATTTAATCTTCCCATGGAAAGGTGCAGTTGGCTCCACTGGTGGTGGACTTATCAACCTTATCAGCCTCTTGGTCTGGCTGATACAGCTGCAGACATTTGAGCAGCAAACCCTACTGCTTAATGCTGCTTTGTTTCTTTCTTTCTCAGTATCTGGATAAAGGCAGGACAAGATGAGGACACATCCATTTTCCCTTCTTCTATTGTTGTTTCTCACAGGCTTCCTGGCAGCAGACAGCATAAGCCCAAATGAAGCAAAGCTAAAGAAAACCAAGCTCCCCAAAATAAAGAAGGAGAATCATGTCCTTCTGCTGAAAAAGAGCAACTTTGACAGAGCATTGAAGGAAACCAAATACCTCCTGGTGAAGTTCTGTGAGTATCAATTTCCCCTCCCTTACCCTGGTGGCTCTGCAGAGAATGACTGATGTTGGGGCACTCAAGACTGCTTGTTTTACCATTGCTTTGTCCCCTAGTAGTCCTTGTTTGTTTTGGTTTCCTCTACGTATCTATTTCTGATCGTAACTACAGTAATTTATTCTTTTTTGGGTGGTTAAATACCAGTCTGCTACATAAGACAGTGCTGAGTTGGCATTCTTTGCTTCCATTGCCTAATTCTGCAAGTCTGTGTTTCACAGCAGTGATGGGTAAAACATATTTTAAAAAAAACCCAACCAAACAAAAGTTAATCAGAGAGTGCTTTTCTCCCTCTTGCATTTTCATCAGCACTTTGTATGAGATTTTTTGGATGGCATCTCTCCTCTGCGAGCATTTGGGCTTCAGGGATTGTCTTTTTACAATATTTTGATATCTGTAGTTGCATTATATTGTTCTTCTTCCCTGAAAGGAGCGCTTGATTAGGTAGAGGCAGGTTTGTGGTCCTTCCTTTAGGTTTGTGTTCATTTCTTCTGGGCACAAAATTGGTGGGGTTTTGGAATAACTAACTTTGTTTTAAGGTCTGGCCATCAAGTAGATCACAAAGGCAAAAGCCAAGAGGCAGATCTTTGTGATGTTACCCATCTAAAAGTTCAGATGTTGCATAATCTCCCGTGCCCCAAACTGGGATCTGCACTGGCCAGCAGCTGGCTGGTGGCAGAAACCCTTTGATCAGCCTAAGGCAGAGAAATCTTTGTCTCTGTTGCTTGGGCTTGACCTGGCTCTGCTGAGCCAAACTCCCTGAGCTCAGTGCACACATCCCCTTAACCTTAAATTACACAAATACTTGCAAACCAGACCCCCTTTGGAGGCAGGTGCCAGACACAGGCACAAGCTGAACCCCCAAACTGTTCCATATTTGGAAGGAATATTCAAAATTAAGGCAATATCCTAATTTTGCAGAAGTGCATCTAATTTGTTCTTTTGCATCACTATCAAATGTGAATTTTACTCCTGCTGATTAAATATAGCATAATATAATATAATATAATATAATCTATTAAAATATTAAATATTAATATGAATATATAATATATGCAGCATAATAGTATAGCAATAAACAATAAAACTGATCATAGCATAAAGAATACAATTAAGACAATAATAATAATAATAATAATAATAATAATAATAATAATAATAATAATAATAATAATAATAATATTGTTGTAGTGTAGGTCAACCTGAAATGAAAATACTTGTATTTTCAACAACAAAATCTAAAATATACTAACAGATTCAGGAAACTAAAAATATGTTTGGATCATACCAATCATTTCATTAGTCCTGAAACAAGGTTATAAAACTTCAAGAGTTTTTAATCTTTCAGAATAATCACATTAGAAAATGATTTAAAACAGAGTGTTTAAAATTTTTAGATACTTCTGCAAGTGTTGAAATTTAGAAGATTTCGTTTACTAATTGTGGAGGATTTAAAGCTATTTGCCAAATTCAATCGGCAGTTGTGTACTGTTTTATTTCTCTGAAGATGTATCATTTTGGTGAAAAAATAACTTATCAGAAAACAACCTTAGTCATTCTGCATTCTCACCTTTGTAAGAGGTTTCAAAGCACAGGATCTAAGTGACCAGGTCAGAGGAGAGTTTGTAAACAAACTTTCTCAGTACTGGCAGAGATTATCAACAGTGAGATATTGCAACACTCTTCAGGATTGCAACCAGGTATGAGTGGAAAACAGACATGGAAAAATTCAGAAAGAGACAGGAGATGGAGAAAGGATTGTTCAGAATAGAGTAGCCCAGGGACTTGGGCACTGCAGGGATGTGGGGGTCTAAAGCAGGCTTCCTTGCCCCTTCTTCAGAGCAGTCTTGGAGCTCTCTGACCTCCCACACCCTCACACCTGGCTCCCTCAGAAGGGAAGGACAAACAGACTCTTCCCTTCCCCACCACATCTTCCAAAACACAGAGGTGAAGCTCTGCTCCCCAAACACATCTTGCTCCAGTGATCCTCATCACTCTCTGGTTTGGATCAAAGGCCAGCATGTCAATCTAAGGCCTTGCTGAAAACCCATGGGTTGCCTTTCCCCCACAGCCATAAAGGCATCCACAGTTCCTGGAAAGAATTATGGAATCATTTCCAGGAGGGATGAGCTCCACAGCACTGATCCATTATCTGGAAATCACTGGCCTCAATCTCTGTAGCTCCCTTTGGAGACATGCCACTGGACAGCCTCTGGGGCAGTGACAAACTATCCTGCAGTGAGGCACTGCCCTGGGGTGGAGGAAACCTGACTCCACAATGCTGAATGAGCTGACTCATTTGCTGGAATAATTTCATTGCCACAACACAAGGAGACTAAAGATGGGACCTGCACAGAAAAGCCATAAAGCCCATATCTGTTATATGCTACTTCTAAAAAGTCTATCTAAATAAACAATCTATGTTAACAAGGAACTATTAAAGAAACTTAGGTAATGTGAGAGAAAACAATATTGCCCAGATACCCAGGAAATCTGTGAGGCTACGAGGAATTAGCTTCAGATATCCAGAATGAATGTGAGACCTGAGATCTTTTTCTTCCTGACTCATTAGAGATCACAGAGACAGAGAGTGGGAAGGGATCCCAGAATTCCCAGAAAATGGGATTTTTTTCTGGTGCTGCACCAACTCCAGAAAAGTTTGAGCTACAAACTTTCATTCAAGACTGTGCCTTAGACCTCTCAGTTATAAGAAAACCCCAATGCTTTCCCTGTTGTATAATATTATTTACTCACCAGTCCCACAGTATTTGTCAGGTGAGGTCAGCTTTGACGTTGTCTACCCAGTGACATTCAAGCCTTTGTAATACCTGTCAGTTCCACCCTGACAGTGTCCCAGGTCTGCCTTCCTTCAGGAAGGGTTACTATAAATACATGCTGACTTTCAGCCAGGCAATGTACAGATCCCTCTGGAGCTGGGCAAAGTTCACAGGGCAAGTATTCAGTGTGAGAGCAAAGCATTGACCCAGGAATCCAGCGCTCCTCCTCTCTCATCCCAGCTGTCCTGTGCCACAAGACTTGTCTGAAAACGATGCAAGCATCACCAGCAATGTGTGTCCTGCACCTCATCTCAGCACTCAGTTGGAAGTGCTCTTCTGCTGCAGGCTGGGGCATCTCCCAATCCCCGTTAAACTGACCTGAATTCCACAGAAATGCTTATGAGCACAGGGAATTCAGAGCACTTGTCACCAGCAGAAGGTAGACCTTAGATCAGTGCTGCCTGCATGGGAGAGTTTCAGTGTTTGCACTACACGCTGCCTGAATATAATCCCTCTGTTGACTTTCACTGCAGAGAAAAGCAAATAAGCACCATAAAAGGTCTCAATCACTCTAACAAATATGTCTATCACAGAGAAAATAAAGTTTGTACACTTAGTAAAAGCACAGCCGTCAGAGCACATGCTAACACCATTTCTTCCAACTTATCAGAAGAATTCATGGAAAGACACGGACCCTAGGGAATGCCTGACTCCACAGGCTTCTGAGAATGCCTGCTGCTGTTCTTTCCAGTGAAAAGTTTTCAGATCCTAGATAAACATGGGGATAACCTAAAGACAAGCACACAAGTGGTGCAGACATTGTGCTGCTGCTTTGTGTGCTAAGCACGCTCTCATTTTTGAGAAGGTGATGTTTACCTTTTCTAGCAGAACATTTGTACATCTACTGAGGCATTGGGTCAGCCACAGTATTCCTGCAACCTGTGACTGAGATAATGACATTTAATAGGCAAGATGAGGGTTACTCTTGAAGAAACTTCTCCTTTTTAAGGCACAAAAGCTGAAGGTGATGTTATTAAGAAGAAATTGCAGTTACCTGCAGCAGAATTACTTACTAGCATGGGTCCCTCATGTTGGTGTCTCCCACACACTTATTTTAGTGAATGCTTATAATAATCCAAACTTAGAATAAAGCCTGGTGTTTACATAGAAGGAAATATCAAATGAATTGCAAACTTCAGTTAAGAAGTAGAGAGGTCAGCACAGGAGGTTATGGCTGTATCTCACTCTAGAAGAGAAGGGGAGAATTCAAGGTCACACAAGCAAGCTTGCAACTGCAGCAAGATCAACATCCTTCTACTCTGATACGTTAAACATTAATCTATCCTTCATCTCAACACTCTTCTACAGGGAAATTTATTTATCTGTAGTGCAACTGTAAAAGCAGTCTGCACAGATGAGAAATGGGACTGCTGAAATAGTTTTGTGACCATGTCAGAAACTAACAGCCAGGAAATCAGTATCTGGCAGGACAACAGGCACATTCACAATGACTGCTGCAATCCCTAAAGCATCCATTCAGACAGAATAATGAGATTGGAGGACACCAGCAATTAGCTAAAGGAAAATTAACTCATTGTGCTTCTAAGTACACCCACTTCAAGAATTCTTTAGGGTCATTAAACACATTCATGTCTCAGCAAAAGATTTATCTGTCCACATTTCAATATATTGTAGCTCAGTAAACTGCACCATGAAACAGAAGTAGCAGCTTACTCAGGTTGTCAATGTACTGAAGAGGTAAGAGTCAAAATACAGGATTTCTGGTTCTCTTCCCACTTTTAATTTTCGAACCCTTACTTTATCCTTGTTTTTATTTACAACCCAGCTAAAACTACTGATATGGAAACATTCTCCCATGTTAATACAATGTGCTGACAGCCTTTGAAGGGCCTCTTGCTTCTGGCAGCTGTGGCACAGCACACTGGCTTACACAGGTGTCCTGCCACCCACTCTGCCTTCCCTGGTGACCTTGCCACCAGCTCTGCTGCCTCTTATCCGTGTCTGCTCTTGTTCCCTGCTGATGCTCCTCGAGTTTGGAGCCTGTGATGCCACATTAGCCCCAGCAGCTGCTTCCTCATCCCACGGCCTGAAGTGATCGGTGTCAATAAAAATCTAAACCAGAGGAAGTGAAAAAAAAACCTCAAGAAAAGGTTCCAAATAAAAGGAGTGATGATTTCCTGCAACACTCAAATGACTTGAAAGATAAAGCACCTGGGAGGCAAACAGAGAATGAGTGGAATGAAAAGGAATTGATGGAGAGCTGAAGAGGAGTCTAATCACTCAGGAAAGCAGGGGAAAGGTGCATGATGGATGTTTCCACATGATTTCTGGGTAGTCAAGGAAACAGTTTTTATCTGTCTGTTCACTCACTGAACTTGTGCTCACAGTTAGCAGGTTAATGGTACTTAAAGTTCTCCTGTCTCAGACTGCTGGAGTCATGCCCAGCTGCAGCACAGTTACTAACTCTACCAGCTCTCATTATCTAAGCATGCTGCTTACATTCCCAGTTAGCTGCAACTCTGAATACTCAGGTCATTCAGTCATAAGAGATCATTCCGAAAATATCCGTTTGGAATTAAAATATTTCAGAGAAAAATGGATTCTATGCCCTCTTCCCCCCCCCCCGCCAGACAATCTACCTAAATGTCTAATGTCTAAGCTTAATATTTCTTTTATGTTTGTGAAACTTCAGCTTCTGTTTCTGAAATTCACCAACAGTTTGTTCTACCCCTTCTTATTTCACTGTGCAAAAAGCATTTCAGCTTCCACATTCCCAGCTGTGGTAAAACAGCTGTGCAACCTTCGGTTAATAGAAAATAAAACATTCTACTGAAATTGCCTCTGATGTAAAACACAGAATTAGCTGAAAGCTGCTGGATCCTGGTTTGCTATGGGGTTTCCTGCTCCAGCTGCAGTCTGTCCAGAGCCACACACCCTCCCTCCTGGAGTCTCTGTGTATCAGCACTCTCAAATTGCATTGCAAGTACTCCATGGCTTATTGAATAGTCCACCTCTGCAATCTTTTTCAGAAAAAAAAATAAAATCATAAAGGCTCAACACTCAGTGTCCCTAGAAGCAACAGTATTTTTATAGGGTAGACATGCAATTTCTTACATTGACAGGTCAGATTTGCAGGCTTTCTGCTGTTGTCTCTAAAGCATGTTGAGGTACAACTGGAGATACTTTTGCCCCCCTTTTTTGGTGCTAGGAGATAACAAATTACAATCCTGCTGAGGGAAAGGTTCATAAGACCATTTTTATCAATTGGAAATAGAAAATTAAAGTTTGGGTAAAATTTATTTGAAAAATCATAATAAGCTTATTTGATGAAACACTAATTTTACAGGCCATTAGGACACAACATGTGTTTGGACTGTTGTCTTCAGGCTCATTTATTTTATTTGGAGAAGCACCTTCTCTTCATCACATGGTATCTGAGTATCCCCTGAGCAGACTCTAAGTTTTGTTCTGCAAACAGAACTCTTTGGTTTATTAGCAGCTGGAGCAGCTCTTCAGCGCAGGGGTTCTGTGAGCCTCTGCCAAGATGGGTCTGGATGTGACTGGATGTGGAAGGGCCTGGCACTATCACTTCAATATTTTGAGAAAATAGCATTATTTGATGCTAATCTTCACACTTGCTGCAACAGTAAGGTGGAAGGAAATGATTGATGGCTGGGATTCAGAGCAAGGATAATGGTGAATAATGCAAGGAATGTAACTCAGCCCTGAGTTAGAATATGGATTTATCTTTAATGTATTAGAACTCTTACAGAAATGTCCATTTACTTTTTGGTTACAAATACATTGGTCAATGTCTTCACCAGATATGCTCTTGAGAAGTGCATCTGCTATTTTGTGAAAGAACAAAAGACAGTTGTTTTGTTACATTTATGCTTTGGTGTATGTGCAGTTATATATCTGAACATGTGTATACACAAAAACACCCATATATACACAAAAGAACAAACACAATTTTATGAAACCAAATTTAACTGCATGTTTTTCATCTGTTCCTATTTGCAAAGTATATTGAAGAAACAAAAACTTTTATGTGCACAATCTAAAGAAAAAAGTTTTGTTCTTTATAATAAAAGAAATTTAACACGACAGGGTATCTCAATTTCAATCAAAATTTGGGTTTTTTTCAACCCAAGTTGCAAAAATATAAAGCTCCAGGCCTTTATTTCTTACTTGTCTTTGAATGCAGAGCATCTGTGTGCCTGGTTTCCTTCTCTTGTCATTTTTTCATGTTAATATAACTTCAGAGCTCCAGGGCCCAGCCCAGGATGGCCCCTCTCCTTCCAGCAAACACAGCTGCCATTTGAGCTGGAGAAGGGCTGGCACTCAGGACAGCACGAGGAATACCTGTCCTTTCAAACATGTATTTTTGAAAAATATTTCAAACACTTTTCAAACACCATACTTTGCTCCTCTCTTTCCCTCCTCCATATCTCATCTGGTAAAGTATTTTCTGCATTACAAACTTTGCCTCAGTGAAGTGCTTACAAAAATGGGATCACATTTGTGATCCATATTTAACTCTAATGTGAGCCATATTTAACTCTACCCTTCACCTCTCTTAAACTCATATCCAGCATAGTCAGTCAAGTTACTTTTTAATTGCTCCACATATTTTCCCAACAAAGAATATTGAAATGTTGCTGGTTGTTCATCGTGATTGGTTCAAAGACATGTGGAGTGGTAAAAAACCAGCACCAATATAAAGAAGTAAATATAATCCCTCATTTACCTCTGAGTCATAGAAGACCTCATTCAAACCCTCCAGCTACCACTTGACACAACAGCCTCCATAGAAAGCTTCACACTGTGGCTTATGTAACCCATTTGCTTTTGATTGGCCTTTTCAGATGTTACTTTATCTCAGTCTTCTCAGAATTTATCTGAAGAATTTGCTGAAGCTGCACGACAGCTTAAAAAAGAAGCTCCAAGCATCCAGTTTGGCAAAATTGATGTGACACACCAACCTGACTTGAGAAAAGAATTTAATATTCAAGCCTTTCCTACTGTGAAATTTTTTGTGAATGGCAGCAGGGAAGCTCCCATAGACTGCAAAGGTAAACTGTCTCATGCACTGATAAGATAATGATCTGTAATGACAGGATGTACCCATCCATTACCCTGCTGAGAAGAAAAATATAGATGCTCAGATAAAAAATACACGAGGTGGGAAGCAGGTTTTGCCCATGGTGTTAAATATGCAATTGCCTCTGTACCAGTACAGGATCCTGAATCTGAATTCATCGTCCAAGGGCATAACTGAGTATCTTCTCTCTATTGAGTTCACACAGTCAAATTAATTACTGGTGTTATTCCGCCGAGTACAGAATTGCCCAAACAAGACAACTTACTCCCAATTATTACAATAAACATTAATGAGTTATGCCAAACAAGAATTGGGTCCCCAAACTGCTTCATTACTCTTCTGGTCCACTGCAATTCCCATGAGCAGTGTGCCTGCAGAAACAGGCTGGAGCAACACCATATCTAACAAAGAACTGGGAATTCACAGGGTCCTTAACATACAGATCCACTTCCTAAGCTAAAGAAAATAATTTTGCCATTTAGCCATCAGAGGGAGCTCATATGTGGCTTAGAATAAAACATGGAATAATTTGAAGTATTTTACAGAAAGTTATTAAGCAAAGGCAATCACAGACTTGAGCAATCCCAGAAATCCAGGTCTTATTAAACATTTTTGTTCACTTACAGTACATACAAGAAAGGTTATGTTTTTCATAAAATGATGAACTTTTACAGAGGTGATAAAAATTGCTTGACTTGGCCAAGCATCTGTTGGTGTACTCTGAGCACATACAGGTGAGTCACAAGTTTAATACAACGAACAAAAAAAGGAACCCAAAGTTTGCCTCCTGAACTTGTACACAACCTAGTGCTAAGATATCTTTAACTGCTGAGCCCCCAGTGGCTCCTGCTGAAACCTGATCTTCAGTATTTTTAGCAACTTGCTCCTCCTTGCTATTGAATTTCTTACCAAGTTCCCACCACCTAGACTTGTGCAAACAGCAGCCTCTGCACAAATGCCACCGAAAGCGTGATGTGCCATACTGAACTTCTATTAGAGCTGCTGATGCCTGAAAGCAAAAGCCCCCACCTTCAGCCTCTGATTAAATCTACAGCATTGACAAGAAAACCTCTCTGAAACTGGTAAACCTGACAGATTTTCTGGTGTGAAACAGGGAGTACAGAGAATTGTAACACACACACATAGCTGCCCTGAAGCAGAGAGCTGCTATTTCAGGCACACTTTCTAGCAAGATGCAAGAATTAGGAAACTGGCTGCTGCTCTGTGCTTTTTACAAGGCAGACAGCACCAGTTGTTTGGAGGACATGTACCACCACCAGTGGCTTAAAATACATTTTGTTCACTGGTAAATGCTTATGTGTAACCCTGAGTAAAAGCACGTGTACCATGTTTGGCTTTTCAGCCAAAAGCCAAACATTGGCAATTGGAAATGTGCAATGGCCACCCAGTGACTTCTCATACAGGATTTGGTACATGCTTCATAGCACAAAAAACCCTGCAGTTCTTGCTTAAATCAATAAATTAATTAAACTCTTTATGGAAGATGGATTTTTTGAATGGTGTCCCTGGCAATGGACATAACATGAAAGCCAAATTCTAGGTTTCATGAAATCATCAGTTACAACTGCAAGGTCAGAAACTGGCCAGTACAGAGGCTAATCAAAGGAACTCAATAGAAAGATTAACCACACAGAAAATATGCCTAGAAGCTATAGCACTGACACAAGTGACAAGACCTCAATTCTGCATTTAGACAGCAGAAGTCAAGCACTATGTGGCCACTAGATACTGCTCTGCACTTTGTTCTGCAGCCTATACACTCCAGAGCAGATGACTGCCTGCTTCACTTAAAAAAAAAAAAAAAAAGAAAGTATTTTAAACTAGTTGCAGTGCTGTCTGCTGCAAAATTGTGGCAGTAAAACAGTCTGACTAAATTTTGATCTTGTCAGACTGCTAAAATGCACAGTACCAGGACTTGCAGCTCTGGTAATCCACTTGTACTATACATCTTGACTCTAACACTTAGCTTTTGTTTTTCTATGTATGATTTTGATTAACCCTTACTCTGGTCCAACAAACCTATCTGTCATAAAGAGATGAAAGGGCTAAGATTTTAATGGCCTGAGCCTCAGTTTGTTGCCTCAAATTCCCCTGAAAACATGATAGTTTAAAAATGTAATTTTTAAAGAGATTCAATACTGTAAAACTTCTGAAAGCTTAGGACAATTTACCAAATAAACAGACTGACTATAATCTCAGTAAAAGTAGTAGTAACTTGGAAGCCAAAAGATGGAACAATCCAGAACTAAATGACAACTTTGACACTTCAGCTTTGTTTCTTATGTCTAAACTGAAATGATGCTATGGCCCCACAGAGGAATTTTAAAACGTCTCTGTGCCTATCAGATCCCTCCTGCAGCATCAAAGGAACAATTTTGGCACCTAATGTAATTGAACAAACAGTTCAATAAAATCTGCAATTGGTTTGAAGTCATTCTGGATTAAACCTTAGGTCGATAGCACTTTATAGCTTACTGTGATTTTGGGATACATGAAATCTTGCAGGACAGGTTTCCTACCTGTCTGAATTTCCTCATCTCTATTCTCCATGTGTGATTAATCATTTAACTGGACATAAAACCATTTGCAGAGGTCTCAGAAAAAGCTGTACTAATCCACTGTTGGTCTTCTAGAGTCACAATAGTTTAAATGGTTTAAATGGTGACTAGAACCTGAGGTTGAACTTGGATACCTCAGACCCCCTGTCAATCAGCTTTGACCTCAGTCCTAAGGAGCCCAGGTCCATTTGTATTCAGCATTCCTCTGCACCTCCACTGCCTCTGTCCTGATTGCACAGAAATTTCTGTCATTCATTTTGATTTTCATCTTAACTCTCTTTTCCTTCCACAGGAGTCAGAAAAGCCTCAACCTTTATTACATGGGTAAAAAGAAGAACTGGACCTAGCACTGTTTTAATCAACTCTACTGATCAGGCTGAAGCCATCATAAAAGCTGATGATTTAGCAGTGATTGGCTTCTTTAGGGTAATTATCTGGAAAACTAAAAAGGCTGGTTCTGTTCCAGCTTTGGGATATACTGCTTGCTATCACCACCAGAGCCCACACATCCAAAAGACCAAGAACTCACCAGAAAAATGCAGACCCTCAGTTTTCTCTACATTTGAGAAAAAAAAAATTAACAGTCTCTATCTATTTGTTCACAACTTTTAGACAAGCAGCCGAGGCAGAAATAAGGAAATCTTACACCACAGCACATTTCTTTAACCAGTACCTGGGCACAGAGACCCTGAGATCTGCTTCTGAGAGCAGGGTGCTCCAGCAGTGTTTCCTGCATCCTCAGAGAAAGGCCTCTGCCAAACTCTCCCAAATGTTCCTGATGTGAAGAAGGCCAAATCTGCATGGATAGGAAGTAATAAAATATTACCACTGTGTATGATCCAACACATGTAGTCCTTTCTCAAGCAAATTCTACCAGTTTCCAGAGCAGAATAAGGTTCTTAGGATTTGGGCTGAATGCTAGTGATCAACAGTCAATAGGAATGCTGTCAGAGTGAGTAAAATAGGAGTAGCTTTTTCCTGCTTTTTCAATGTGTCCTTGAAATCTTTAATATCTGGAAATTTAACCAAGGATTTTCTCTAACTAAAGAGACTTTTATTCTGATATCTCTCTGCCCAGTGAAAAGCACAATGTCTGGATTCATACCTGAACTGATAATATCCCAAATGTGCTGGCTACAGCAGACAGTCCAGGTTCTGTGGATAAGGAAAACAGGACTCATTACCAAAATGCCCCATAGTAACGAAGCTGGTGAGCACACAGAACATAACAGGACAAACTGTGAAAATGCTCAGTGCCCAGAATTTTGCTTTGCAGCAATCTGCTTGCAGCCATTTAGGAAGGAAGGCAGTTTTCCAGTGCTGGGGGAAATTGAGAAGCTCTTTCTATCACAGTGATGCCAGAGAGCTCCCTGAACCACACTGATAGCAGATATTTCCTGCAGATGTGTTTGACTGGACACTGGTTTCGCTCAGGGCTGAAATGACAATAGATGAGCATGAGCTAGGGCATGTCAGAAATTTAATGGGTGGAAGCCAACAAAACAGTGTCCAAGCAAATAAAGAGCTGTATTTGGGCTTCAATTACTCACAGATTGCTCACAAATATGAGTGCCAGGATGTGTTGGAAGGTCTCAGCATATAAATTACTATTCATCTAGCATGAAATAATTGTCTGATTAAATCAAATCTGGAAGTGCTGTTGCCTTTCATCCTGCTTATTTACTATTAGTTTGAGGGTGGACAGCACAGTGACTATTTGATGATGCAGGAGTCAAGGTCCCTGCCTTGAAGAGCACTCAGTCAAAACCCCAGATGTGCCAGTGAGCTCCTCTTGTGAGCAGAGAGCCCTCCTGCCATCCCTCACCTCCTGCTGGCTGTGCAGGGGGAGCAGCTGCTGCTCCATCCCTCCCAGCCTGCAGAAGGCTTTGCAGAGGGTGGCTGTGCCAGAGGGGAGCAGGGGGGATGAGATCAGTGCAGGGAGGACAGAGGGGACCCACCACCATCCCTGCTGACCCAGGCCAGCCAACACAAGCTGTGTCACAGCACTCCTAGGATCCCCCCTTTGAGGTAATCCTGGAAAGCATTATCCACTTCACAATTACGTTTGGCTTTTTACTTCACAAGCATTTAGGGCCCTGCTTCACCTGGAGCTCTAACTCCTACACATCTTAGCAGGATGTAGGGCAAAGTCTTAATAAATACTCTTTCTGGGACTAGGAACTTCACAGTGACAGTGTGGAAGTTTTCTGTGAGACAGCCAGAGATGTGCCAGAAATGCCTTTCGGGATGACAGCCAGTGAGGATGTCTGTGCTAACTACGGCGTCCAAAGGAACTCTCTCGTTGTGTTTAAGAAGGTAGGAGTACAAAAGTCCAGCAGGTAAGGTGTTGTGACAGCTGTGGGCTCTGGAAAGGTAGTTTGGGAATTTTTCAGGTTATATATAAATTTTATATATAACCTGAAAGGATCTGGATATAATATCTTTCCAATCTGCATTCTAATCAACATTTGCTGCCCAAGTTCAGTGAGATTTGCAGACATTCATCTCTTTTCTTGTGTGTTGCTTTTGACCAGGAAATTTCTTCCAGTCCACAACAGAACAAGTGGCCAACAACAAAACAAAAACTGCAGAGAGTAGCAGCAATATTTAGACTAGGAAGTAATCAGAACAATGATTTCCTGAGCGAGCATATCTCACAGATAGTGTGTATAGATGTAGGAAAGATCTTTCAGTATGTCAACATTACTGAACAAATTTAAACTGTCAGCTGTACCTTGAATTTTAGCTGTAATCTTGTTCTGCAATCTAGCTGTGACATTCATTTTACAAGCTATGGAATTTCAGTTGCTGAGGATCATAAAACTCTTGCTTTTAAAGCCTGTCATTTTGTTCCTATAATTGATAAGGCCACCAACCTCACAAGTTCACTATTTGTCCAGGGAAAACCTGTGCATAATGAAGTGCTTGAAGATGGCAGACAGAGCAAACTGGGCCTGACGAGGCTAATCAAAACCTTTACCTTGGATTTAGTCACTGAATATAATATTGAGGTATGTGCTTTTCACTGTATTAGCAAAAACTACAGGAGAAAGACAGAAGTCCATGCAGAAAGAGACCTAGGGAGCTACTCTGCACCTTAGGGAGTGAGAATTTTCTTTGCTTGTTTGACAAGGCCACTCTTAAACACATCTAGAAATGCCAGCAGAACCCAGCATGCAGCTCTTGGTCTAACCCAAGTGATGCTTCCCTCTGGCAAGATGTTGTTTCCCAGATGTGTTGGAAGGTTACGATGAGGAGTGGCTGGTGGAACAGTGAGATCTGAGCATGCAAACACCTCTCTTCTGTGGATCCAACAACAAAGTCTAGGCTGCTTCTGCAGCAGCTCAGTGGGGTGAGAGGTTGGAAGGTCAGTCCCTAATCCTGGGTTCCAAACATTCCCCCCCAGCACAGCCACAGGGAGCTCTGGGCCAAGGCAAGAAGGAAAGAAACTGGCAAAAATTGTTGCTAGTGCAGGTAGGGAAGGAAAGACATGGAAATACCTGCTTGCCTGGGGACACCCCATTGCCTCTGATTATAGGGTGGCATGAGACAAAAGGTCTTTGTATCTCCTTCCCTGCAGTCGTGTGCAGGGAAGGAGATACAAGCTGCTGATGCCACCTAGAAGGGAAGGAAGTGCCCAGCCCACAGCTGCTGCAGCTGGGCCTCCCTGGGTAACACCATCTTTTGCTTTCAGCATTAATTCTTCTCTGTGTGTTGTACAGGAGGTCAGACTAGAAGATCACAGTCCCTTCTGACTGTAAAAATCTATGAATAACTATAAGGTTTTCCTGGAACAGAAAAAAAAAAAAATCAACCCCAAAACCTCAGCAGCTGCTGATTCTTCTTACTTTATCTGCTTTAAAACAATGAAACAAAATCCAATGGTTATGGAAATGACTGGGAACTGAGTCTTAAAAAGTAAAATTTGCAATAGCAGAGCCTAGGGATACTGATATGCTGAGCCTCTGATTCACTGTTCTGCCTACAAAGAGTGGAGCAGATGTTGAGTCTTTTGTTTCCCAGACATCTGTGAAGATTTTTGATGTCCCTGTTGAAAATCACATCCTGCTGTTCACCCCAATGAACTCGGAGACATTCAGTGAGATTTACGAAAACTACCAGTCTGCTGCTGCAGAATTCAGAGGAAAGGTTTGTAGCACTGAATCCAGATTTGCAAATAGGAATGTCAAAAGATCAGTGGAAAACCACTCACCAATATTACTGGTAAAAACACACTGCTCTCAGTCCGTGTTCTAACTCTACCAAACCATTTAAAAACAGTTTCAGTAACTATTATTTGAATTTGTTAAGGACAAGCTGAAAGATAAACTTCACTTGGAAGTGATTTTTTAAAACACAAAGACCACAAAGAGAAGCACTAATTCCAGCTGCTCCAAATTTACCTGTTTCAGATCTTACAAATATAATTTTCTGGGAGCAACTTCCAACCAAAGGTAGTTTTAGCAAAATTCTGGCAATTTCTGGCTCTACCAGGAAATATCATGAGGATCTCAGAATATTGCCTGAAGAAAAGGCTGGAGGCAGCTACAAAACCTGAGCAATATTGCAAGGTATGTGCATAGCCTTGCCTGCAGCCACGTGTCTGCAAGTATAGAGACAGTTATAGGCAGTCATATACACAAGTATTTTGGTTTTCCGTGGTGCTACTCCTGCTCCAGGAACATGAGACACTGAAGAATAGTTAAGTCATCTTGTAGTAAAATATCACATATTGGTAAATCCATATGGATTACAGGTGTTTCAGCTCTTCTGTCCTGTTAAGATTTATGAAGAAGAGTAATAAGCACTTTGGGGGGTAATTTAGAAGTGTTACTGAAAGATGTGATAGCAAACCACTGTGAAGGGACAGAGAGAAAAGCTTCAGTACTTTTGGCTGCTTTAGCATTTGTTATTAACTAGGATCAATGTGTAATAAAGTCCACAGAGCTTCTGGGTTTTGATCTGAGACCAAAAATGATTCTCCACAATTCCTTGAATCTAATGTTAGATCCTACCCCACTGCCAAGCCCCAGAGTCCATTTCTCCAAAATGGCTACACCAAAGCTGGAAAGTTCAACCAGATGCATGATTCTCTCTTTGTGATCAGATACTGTTTGTTTTGGTGGATACTAATGAAGCAAGGAATGGACGGATTTTTGAGTATTTTCGCATCAGGGACATTGATGTTCCTGCTGTGAGAATCCTAAATCTGAGCAGTGATGCCAGGTACAAGATGCCTGCGGATGAGGTAACCGTGGAGAACCTGAAAGAATTTTGCCAGAGCTACCTAAATGGAGAAGCAAAGGTATGTCCTTTACTAATGAGACAGCTCTCTACTACACCAGCTAAAACATAGCAGCTTGGCAGAGCACCCCCTTTTAAAATTAGAACAGTGTCCTGTTGTGATCACTGGTTTATTAATTTACTGTCACCCCAATGCATTAATCTACCATCTACAGCTGTTGACAGAGCATTCCTCTGTATTTAACAACTGAGGTGGACTACAAGTCCTCCAATGTAAATCCTGGCTTGATCATTTATGCCCAGTACTTTAACTGATGACAGCTGTTTTATTTTAGTTTTATTTTTTAAAACTCCCTATACCTCTATCTTTCCAATACTATAATGGAGATATTTCCTTTCCTTCGTTGGGGAGAGATACAAACAATCATTGCAACAGATTTTAAGATTACAGGAAAATCCAGTAAATCGAAAAGTGACAGTTTCAGAGGGGATTAACATTTGGTATTTGTTTAAAGCAAGTTTAGCAAAGTGAATTTTCCCAGGGGGATAATTCCCAATGGTAAATACAGCATTTGTTGCCATAATGAGGCATCATCACACTCATGTGAAAAATACATTAAAACGTTGTGCTTATTCAGAGCTCCTCAGGGTGATTTACAGACAGAAAAGATAAAGCAGTCAGACTGAGAGCAGGCAGAATTTAAGAAATGTGAGTAGGTAAATCCTGTATTTAGTGTTGGAAGGGAGCAGAAAGATGGAAGCAGAGGGGATGTGGCCTCTTTCTCCTCACCAAGATCTGCTTCCATGGGGCACATGTGCCTTTCTGCTACTGTGCTGTGGTGTTAAAGAAGAGAAATTCCCAGCTACTGCACTGTAAATTGTGGAAGTCATTTGGGGACCATGACTGGTGGTGAAGCCAGAGATTTAAGCAGCAATGCACACTTTCTGATGTGTTTTACATCACTTTTGAAAGCCCACAACACATAAACTGTTCAGTAGTCCAGCTTCTGAACATTGGCCAACAAGAATTCAGGACGAGGAATACAACTGTGTTCCAAAGGGTCATTTTCAGACAGTCTGCTACAGAGTCTGTATTCAAGAGAGGGACAAGTAGTTCTGAGTACCGACTTCCCTGGGGTGTGAGATCCCAGCTCCTGCTGAAGGGAGAGAAGGTGGAACCATGGCTGACCAGGAAGTAATGATATAAAAGAGTTATCAGACAGTAACAGAGCACATTAGGTAATGTCCCATCAGACTCACATTAACTTGAGCTAGAGTACAGTTTCTCAATGTTCCCTGCACTTTCACAGCAATGTTTCTTTTTCTGCTCAGCAACATCTCTCCAGTGAAGAAATTCCACAAGACTGGGACAAGATGCCTGTCAAAGTGCTTGTTGGGAAGAATTTCAACAGTATCATCTTCAATAAGACCATGACTGTATTTGTTATGTTTTGTAAGTGTTGTCATTGAATTCAGATTTTAAGCTCCTATAACATGATCAATTGGAAGGAAAAAATGAAAGCTCATCCTTATATACCAAACTAATCTTTGCACTTTACAGAATCTGAGCTCAATGAAATTTTAGTGTTTCTGGAAAGAATTGAAGAAAAATTTGTATCATATCTGTGGAAATGCTGTGATACCTTTGCTGACTTAGTGTTGCACTGAGTAGCACTGGATCTCTTCAGTAAATATTGGTCAAGACCATATGAAATCTCTGTGTTGAAAGACAACAGGAGTGGAACGTGGTGTATGATGGAAGCGTGTTGCACAGCATGAGCCAGGCTGTCTTCCAAGGGCAGAGGGAGAGTTAAGTGAGATTGTCTGGTTATAATGCTCTAGGATCAAATCCCACATAGGAATTGTGGTTTAGGAAATTGTAACTCTTTTTTTCCTTCTCTGTCTGCTAGGGATGTGGCTTCCTTACATGACTCTTTCCAGCAAGAAACCTCTGTCCTATCCTTGTACCAGCCAGCAGGGATTACTTTGTGCCTCAGTTGCTTCAGTAAAGCAAACATAGAGCATTAACAGAAATATAAACAACTAGCTGTACTGTCTTGAATTCCAGAAATTCCTAAAGGCAGTACATTCCTGCCACCCTCCTTGCTGGCTGCAGCTGTGTCACTCACACAATTTTTACATTTCAGTATCATGAACAAACTGAATGAGCTAAGCAAGAATTGAACCAAGTTCTCTGGAAATGAAAGGCAGGGAATGTACTGTATTCAGTCAAGTGCTCCTGAAATTTTAATTCTGTGTGAACCAAGTGTGAGCATTGTTCTCCTGACTGAGGGACTGGAACTGTATTGTGAGCTTTTTAAAGGGACATTGGGCTCTCAGCAGTTTGCCTTTCTGGTGACCTGCATCAGTGCAGTGCTGAGTCAGAACAGCACCATGACTCAAACTCCTCTTTCTAGAGTCAACACAGCATAGTTTATGAACACACTTAATTTTAGTATGCAGGAAGTATTTTGTAGTTCTGACAAGTATTCCAGCACGGGAATGATGCAAGACTTAACGTGGGTTGCATTGGTTATCTGGCACAGCCCTCCAGCAAAGTAGTCCAAGTTCTGTGTTTGTTACAGTCATGAGGCTAAAGAGAGCTAAGGCAGCACTGCTATCAGACATGTGTTAGTGAATAACTAGTTATTACTACATGGAAATGTGAAATTCATGAAGGGCAAACAGTTTCAAGCAGTTATTTACCACAAACTCTGTTAACCTGAAGGGCTCAACAGGTCCCGTTGATTGCATCATCACATGCACTGCTGTGTCCTTATCATTTTATTCCTAAATTTGCAGATGCCCCTTGGTCCCATGAGTGCAGAAAACTCCTGCCAATCTGGGATAAGTTGGGAGAGCAGTACGAAAGTCACAAAGATGTAATGATTGCAAAGATTGATGTCACAGCAAACGACATCCTGGGCGTGGGGCTGGACCGCTATCCGTTCTTCACGCTCTTTCCTGCCGGCTCACATCACCAGGTGAGGAGGAAGCTCTTGGGGGAGATTGTGGAGGCACAGCTGCACAGCAAGGCAGGGGCTGTGCTTGCACAGGCGTCACAGGGAGGAAGGAGTCCTTTCACTAGGAAAGTTTGGTCCTTTTCTGCTGAGAACTGGCTTCTGAGTAGACATTGCTGCCAAGAACCTGAATTAGAGGGGAAACCCTTCCATTGTCTCATCCTATACATGAGGGAAACCCTTCCATTGTCTCATCCTACACATGAGGAAAACCCTTCCATTGTCTCATCCTATACATGAGGCTGTGGCAAGAGCTCAGGTTTCATTTACTCACTTGGACTACAAGTCCTCAGGGCCCCACGTTCTGCTGTTTAACCATCTCCAATCAGCCTGTTGGGTTCTAGCAACAGTCTGAACTTGGAGTGAATTTACAGATACCTCCCAATGACTGCAGTGCCTTTTTATTTCAAACCATGACAAGAGATGTTCTGTCAAAGAACTACTTGTGCTATTTTTTTCCAGAGCATGTATGATAAACGTCTCTAAAATGTTGGTACTGCTCTTGTTATTTTCCTCTACATTTTCACAAAACTCAAATTTAAATCTCTCTACTATACATTAAAGCCAGTAATTTTACTTCATTCTGGTATCCCAGCCCCCACTGGTAATAAATATTTGTTGTCAAGATCAATGATTTTTGCAATATGCTACATAATCAGTCAGCTATGTTACACAATAATTAGAAAATGCTGCTGAAATTGGAGGCAAAAAAACCATTAAATAGCTACATTCTCCATCTATGTAGATTATCTAATTAAAAAGAAAATATCACTGAAGTAAAAAAATAAAATAAGGTACCACTATAATTAAGGCATTACTAAGCTTTTCATTTTTCTTCTTAGTAGTAAACTTAAATTAAATTCTAAGACATTTACCCATGTTCTCATTTAATCTCTGAGAGATATTCCTCTCAGATGTGCATGCAAAACTTCTGATGAATTGAAGTGCAGTCCAGCACACTCACACAATGTTTGGTCTTCTAGCAGAAAAGCCGAAACCCTTTAAATGCTCAAAATAAATGTCAGTTTGCAAAAAACCAAATAAACACACAAAAGAAGCCCCAAACAAGTAAAAACTTTCATTAAGGGATTGCTTCATAATTAAAAATACTCTGGAATTAAAGGGTATTTGAAATCTCCAGTTCTTCCTTGTGCACCATTTTTGCACTACTTCCCTCAAGTGCAGAGATTTCATCTTGTACTTGGCTAGCAGTGCAGGTTCCTGCAGATGTCTGTTTCTATGGGTTAAGTGAGAAAAATAACTTTTACATGCACAGATTACTGTAATGAAAAGTGTTGACACGAATCCCCAGTAACCACTGCAGGAATCAGCTGCTTCTCTGGCTTTACAGATCTTCAGGCTCTGAGAAACTGGTGTTCCAGCCATCATCAGAGTTGATAAAAATCAAGACTCAGCTGAGAATGTTAATTGCCTCTGGAGAAATAAAAGAATCTTTCTCGACAAACTTAAACTTACAAACGTAAAAACCATTAAAAAGTAGTTTCAAAGCTGTCACACTTTTTTATTAAAACGGAATGGAAGTACCAAACTTTCAGTATACAAAAAGTGTACAATTTTAGTGAACTCATCAGTCTGTTTTGGTCACAGTCCTTCAAACTCAAATGAGGTGTAAGAGTAGCCAGTGTAAAGTAACACAACGTTATTTGTCTCAGTGGGAGTGAGCTTGATCCAACTGAGAATAGGCCTCCACTATTTCTAAATACACTCAGATAACAGCAGACAATTCCCAATGTCACATACATGAACTTCTACAACTTTTTTCTAAAAAAATTGTGCAAAACCCTTTTATACTTCCAGAGAGCAATGGTTTTTTGGGGAGGAATCTTTAAAACATAATATGGTGCCTAGACTCACTCAGAAAAATGTAAAGCTCCAAACTGAAATTACTTCTTTATTAGACTTCCTCAGAAGAAAATCCTCAGGAAATCCACAATTTAAAGTGAAGAATAAGAAAATTAATGTCACTGCTCATCTTCGTCCTCTTCTTTCAAGCTGTGCAACAGTGAATTTCAAAACTATTCCAGAGTTTGAATTTCTATCAAAATCTTTGAACAGTTTTGAATAGCATGGCTGGACACTTAAAAGACTCTGCTCTTCAGAATATTGCTAAGCAGTTTATTGTTAAGCACAAAAAACTCCACTGATGTCAGTAGCTTGCAGGATCATCTCCACCTAATGCCATAAAATAACGGTTGTTTTTTATACAAATAATTTTCTTCTAAGAAATATACATCTACTTCTTCTTTAAACTCAATTTTCATATAATGTTGGAACCTTCTGTGCCCCTGCCATTGCTTTCTAAACTGAGCACAAAAGTCTAGAGTTTGGTCAGTCTAGAGAACCGAAATCGTCCACTCCATTTTGCCATTATTTCCAAAATTTTGTGGACAGAGTTACATACTCAACTTTAATTCTTTTTCAGGAAGTGGCCTATACTGGGGAATATACATTGGAGGCATTTTCCGAATTCTTAGAAGAACAAAGAAGGATGAAAGCAGAAGCAGGAGAGAAGGTAGGCATTTGATCTGGAGCTGATCTGCTGTGTAACCCAGGCAGGTTCCCAGCCTGTGGAGACATCCCTGAGCTGGCTGCAGCACAGCCACTCCCCTGGGCCCCTGCTCGTGCCTCTGCTGGGGTGGTTCTTACCAGCTCAGAGCTGGTTCCATCCCCGCAGCAGCTGCACCATGTACCACAGCCTGGCAGGCACACACCCACTCACATCCTTGTTCTTGTCACACAGAGCCCTCATCTCCCACTGCTCGTGCTGTCCCTGAGTCACACATCAACACTGGCAGTAAGCACTGCGTGGCACAAAGGAGCCTGCATCCTGGCAGGTGTGCAGCAACACTTGCTCACAATTTTAGCTGGAAAAACAAAGCCCCAGCTAAGTGTCAGAGTTAGAGCTGTTCAAATCTCCATTGCCCACCTCATTCTGCTGCATTCAGTGCAGCTTCTCTTCCTCATAAAAGGAGGACACGACTGAGAGCACATGATGTCCCTGCTCTGAGCAGTCTGGTTGTGATTGCTGTCCAGTTCCTTGACCCTTTCTTCTGCACTGTAAATCAGACCAGAGAAGTGTTTGCTGTCCCACAGCTGCCTCTTATTGAATCACAGACACTTCACTGCAACAAGACACATGGAAAGTGCACAATGTCACTGAGCTCCACACAGAGAACTACAAGGAACAGAAAAAATCCTGACACGTACATGGGGACACTCTCCACCCAGTGTAAGAATCCTGGGCCCTTTCTGCCCAGAATGAAATGGCACTACAGGGTAGTAATTGTTATTAACACCCTTTTCAGCTGGTAGGAAAACTGGCTGTGGGTAGAGAAACAGTTTTGAGTTTGCAGACTTATTTCCACCAGAGGCTCTGATTTTCTCCTGTATTCAGTGTTCAATATGTAGTTATTGCAGGAGAGAGATGACTAAACCAGTACTGGGACACAGAAGGCTGCAGAGCAGGACCAGACACACACCTCTGCCCAACCACTACACAATTCTGCTTTCCAAACCCCAAAGCCTACACCTGATGTCTGCACCTTGCATGTTCCTTGGTGCTGTGTTTCAAGGAGATCTGTTGAGTTCTACACAGTCTTTTACATGCAATATTTGACCTCTGTATATTCTGCTGTCTCTTCTTCATGCTTTATGTCACATAAGAGAATAAGTAAAAAAGTCAGCTTAGAAAATACCACTCAAAACCATGCTCTGTGTAGCAAAAGGGATAAGTAATTGTCATTTTCTCATCTGTTCACTTTTTCTACCGTTATCTGACACCCACCACATTTTCCCAGAAGATTGCAATATTACACCATTTGCAGCATAGTGTTTGATATGAACTTCCCTCTTGAAGTTATTCTTCATCCTCACCTCGGGGCATTCACAAATACACAAACAAGATAAATGGGGTATTTTCTTTTGAGATTGCCAAAGAAAGACAGTCTTGTGGCCATCAGCACACATGGTATTCTAAGTTAATATTAAATCTTCACAAAAAGCTCCATCTAAGCTTTGCCATAAACCAGTGGAAAGGTTTGAAAACAAAGTGCATTTTAGCAACAGCTGCACTATTTCTGACCTCATTAACAAGACCTCAAGTTCCTTGGTTGGAAAGATGAAAATCTCCATTTCAACTAATCTTAAAGTGGGGTGTTTGTAATTTTTTTGGTTTTTTTTTTTAAGAATTACTAGAGTCTTTGTGAACATTTGTAATAAGCAATTTTCCTTTTGCATTTCCTTTTTTAAAAGGAGCCTTCGGGAGGAATCAAAGAGGATTTCAGCCAAAAGGAAACTGTAATAGCAGAGAAAGAACTTTAATAGTATTAAGAAAGAGAAACATTCTGAGGATTGTGGGGAATCCTTCCTGGAAGGAGCTCACTGGAAGAATGACTCATCTCAAGTGAACACAGAGCTGAATAAAAAAATAAAAGTAAAGAATTTCGTATCCGTGGCTTGTTATGTGTGGTTTCTCTTCTGAATCCAATTTAACTCCTAGTTTTACTGGGATCAGTTGTCATGGGTTCTTAAAATACTGTCAATTTTGCTTAAACGGTGGCTTTATTATTAATAAAACTGCTCTTCTTTAGAAAGGTGTGTATGCCATGGCAAACAGACCACAATATAAAATGACTCGATCTGAGCAAGATCTACAACAAGATTGCCACTGATTGCTCTCCAATCAGCCCTCTTGTTTTCAAAGAAGATTAACTGCTCCCAGAAAGAAGGGTCTAACACTACAAAAAGCACACCTAGAGTGATCTTCAGAAAAAGTCATTGAAGCTAGGGAATGAGCCCCAAAGGGCAGCAAGGAGCAGTTCATTATTTTTTTATTATCTAGTAATATAAAATTGCAGAAATAGAGATAAAATTTAATTCCAGTTAGAAAAATACCATAGCTAACACACAAAGTCACAAATATGACTTACATTTTAGTTATGTGAGGTCCCTTAACCACATGTTAAAGTAGTGAGACAAGTGAAACTGCTGGACAACAGTAGTTTCTTCCTGCAAGGACCAGATAAAGCAGAAATAATTCTGAAAATTTGAAACCTTTTCTTACACAATTAAGGAAGGAAGAACACTTATCGGAATTTCATTTCAGCAACAGGTGTTCAAAATCTCTGTTTCCAAATTGTTAATGCTAATAATCACTTTCTTATGTAAGCAGGGGGAAAATGGGCAAAACTTAGAAAAGAAAGGAACACTCATTTGAGTGGAAGAAGGCTCCCACTGTTGAAGAATACAGCACTGAGAGGAAGCATGGAGACCTCCTAACCCTCACCTGCCACACCAGTCAGCATGAGAGGGACACTTTTAAAGTACTGGGCCTCTTACATTTTATGATGGTTTGCTAAAAAGTGCAGTTCATGACAGGTGGCTTGTTTGCTATCCAGGTTGCAGCATGTAATTAAATAAGCACACTTTGAGATTTAAGGTGAATTATTAACTTCTTTACTTCACAGTTCTTGCAAATAAATAGGGCTCCACATGCACCACACCTCAGGAGGCTGTCAGCTGCTCTTCACTGGTGAGAAGGTAACAAAGAGATACAGAAAGGAAAACAGTTTATGTTGATTCCCCACAGGCACAGTTTAATCTCTGCTGGGACTGCAATTAAATCCACTTAATGGACGAGGATTCTTGTGGAAGCATGTTCAGTGCTGGACCACCATTCCTAGATATGGTCCACCTGGCTTTTGCAGGTCTTTGACCTGGTTCTGTGAGCAGTTTACTGAGACAGTCGGAAATTGGTGAAGACCAGGGGCCAGATGGGCTCCACACACTCAGGTTTTCTGCCAGAAACATCACCTACATGGGGAGGAGGAGCTGAAAGATTCACAGGAAAACTACAGCTTAAAAGTCAGCACTGTAGAGGTGAGAGATGGGAGCCACAGCCACATTACTACTATCTGAAGAAAGATTCTTCTTTGAAGATGACAAGTTAAGTTTAATTATCATGTTTTTAATGCACAGTAAATTTTTGATGGAACTTCAATACAGTAGAAACCAAATCATACTGTCACTTAGTGGCATAAGGAAAAGATGGGATGGTTTTAAAGAGTTCAAGCTAAGCTTGCTGTGGGTGGAAGCTCCAGTTGGGTTGCAGTTGGCAGTAAGTGTTTCTCAGCACTCTTGTTAAGAGGACTTCATTTACAAATACCACAGAAACAATGACTTGTCAATTTGACCACTGAGGTGTACCAAAACTGACTCTCTGACACACTGAAGTCAGTTCTCCTCTGGATATCAAACACAAGTTCTCCAGGACACTCCCAGTGGGACTTTGGGCAAAGTAAAGTTGATCACTGCTGGATATTAGGTTTCATTTGACTTTCATTTAACATTGGGCATTCATTAACACACAGAAGCCTTAATTTGATATGCTGGGAGATCAGATTAGGAAGAGAACGAGACGAACTGAATCCCAAAGAGAGGGAAGTGTCAGTGTGCTTTCCCTTTGCTGCTGGCAACATGATGAAATCTGAACAGCAAGCAGTGCCACCAGTATATTTTGACCAACTATTAAACACAGAAGCTATAATCTTTTAATTAGTTTCCTTCCAGAAAAATAGAGCAAGCAATGTTCAGCACCAGTCTGTATCTGGCAGATGGGTTTACCATTCAAGATAATGAAAAAAATTAATTTTCACTGCATCTACCCACTGTACACAAGGCTCAATCCTCAAACTGCTATCTATCCTATTATGAGGTGCAAGATTACATTTTAATGAAAACATGTGACATCTCACCAGTGATGTTCTCATTTTTGTTCCAGCCGCTCTCAGATGTGGTGTCAAGACAAGGGGCTGAGTGCAAACTCACATGCCATGAACTGACACATGACAAGAGTTGCAATTCTACTTCATAAAACGTGTGCTAAAAGCAATTCTACTTCATAAAACATGTGCTAAAATCCTGCTTGAATCACATCTCTTCCTTGGTCAAAATTCTGCCTTGCTGACTGAGTTTCTCCAAGGCTCAGCCATGGCAGAAGGTGCCCATGGTGCCAAAGAAGTGGCCTGGCACGTTGCCTCATTCTCCCTCTGACCCCAGTCAGCTACAGAATATATTCCTGGAACAAAAATTTAGAAGTGCCACAAGGAGAATTGAGCCCTAAGTGTGTGAAATGCAATTGCTTCCTCAAGCTTTGCTAAATTAAACATTACTTCTTTCATTTTAGTCTAAACATGAAGTGAATCTGTTTAATTTTAAAGAGTACATAATTATAACCGTGCTTAGACATTCTAAATATTACTTAAAACCATAAAAAATTTTAAAAATCAATATTTATTAGCCAAACTTGTTTCTGTAAATGAATACCAATATTTTGAATGCCCCACTCACATGAATAATCTTCTCATGCTCATAAATAAGCCCTATCAATTAAGACAGACAGGACTAAGTAAAGAGATATGAATGCATACCAGCAATGGAGCTGCTTTAATCTGCACTGGTTATAAATAGGGAGCAGCAGAAGCAACATTCTCAGCTACAAATCTTAATTATAAAAATCATCACAAAGTTTAATACAAAAAAGGGATAAACTTTAACTATCCTGAAGAAATGCTGACTTGTGGTTTTAATTCAGTGATAGCCTATTCTGCCTTAAAATACAGGCTTTGAGCACCTTGCAGATAGAAATTCATCTCATTTAGTTCTATTCTTAAATCCTAGAGAAGAAAAATGTTGTTCAGAATTGATAATCTTTCATAGATGCTCAGATGAACAGAAAAAAAAATAATCAATCTTAATGACAACTATAATAATTCTTTTCCTCTTTACAACAGATTAATCCTAGCTTAATTTCCCTGGAATTACATTGAGCTGGCATTAGCATAACAGCAATACATTAAAAGGGATTAATACAAATACAAAACAAATGCAACAACTGTTCCAAAAAAATCCCCTTGATGGGTGGTAGTGGCATAATTGGTATAAATCAAAAGGTCTGGCTTGGAGGTCAGAAACTCCTGTTGGTAGAAATAGATGGGTGTTAGATGCTTGAAGGCTGATGGGCTAATCAGGGAGAGGGGTCTAAAGCCAGTATTTCAGGCATTTCATTCAGAGAATTACCTTGTCAAACTCATTAGGAAGTTTGACACTTGTGTTTCCTTTCTCCTGACGGCAGAGAGAGGAGAGTTTGCTCCAAGGCCACAAGGATTTCATGCAGATATATTAACAAATAGGAGCAACTCACACATTTATAAAAATGTGCTTTTGTGTAGAGTTGGGCTAGTGGAAGTTACTCAGTTCAGAAATTTGAAAACCATGCTTGGTATAATCAGCTGTGACAGCAGCAAGGAACCTGTGCTCATTTGCAACTTCACTGTGGGAAAAGCTTTAAACCCATTTGTCCCCTGGGCTTGTGGCCACGCTGGTGGAGCTGTGCATCAGGAGTCTCACACAACTGTCAGTCATTCACCCAAGCTTGTGCCCAGCTCAGAGGGCTTCCAGGAGCACCTCACTGCTCCTGGTGCTCATTCACCACATCTGAGAGATGACACAGCTCAGGGGCCAAGCCAAACACAGCTGTGTCATTGGCTTTGGAGCAGGCAGCTCCAAAAACTGCTCCTCCTGGTGCGGCCCTGCTCCAGCAGGGTCACACATTGCCCAATGTGTCCTCAGCTCGCAGTTTCTGAGAATCACCTTGGAAATATTTGCGTTCTGTGAAACATTGACAGAGCTGAAGCTGTGCCAGCGCTGCTGCCCGCTCCTCTCGCTGCTGAGCAAACATGCAGTGGCTGCTGCCTTTCCCCAGAGCCTGCCAGCTGCTGGGTGGGGAATTTACTGCACAGGGACCCTCACTGTTCACACACTGGACCTGCATCAGCACTTCAACACCACACAGTGAACACAAACAGCTAAAGAATAATTTTCTTCCCCTCTTCTTTCCAGGAAGAAACAACATGCTGTATTTCATTTGAGCTGTCTGGGACAAATGCATGTTACCAATAACTGCAAGCAGTGAATAATAAATATTAATAAGGCATTTAATTGGAATCCTGTTGAAAAGCACTTTCTCCAGCACAGCTGGCAAGAGCCCCCTTGAACAAATGCTGCCTTCTTGCCAAGTACAACACAGGTAGTCATAACTAGTCAGCAGAGGCTAAGGACATATGTGAACATCATGGCTGAAGCCTGAGCTTTTCAAAGCATGTGTTTTATAGACTGAAGTAATCTGGGAATTCTGCCTAAATTTTCCTCCTCTGGCCTTGTCATTTTTGAGAAGAGGCTGTCTATTTCTTAGCGCCCCCACCACATGCTAACAGAGTCCTGAGCTAAACCAGCACCCTGGGATAGCATTCTCTCCAACCTCTAAATGCCAGGGCACATCACCAATGGTTGCCAGAAAAACAGTTCTTTTAGACCAGTAACAGATAAAAGGGTCCATAAAAACTAGTTAACTATCATTTCCTTTCACTTAGTTTGACACTTGTGGGTCTCTGCCTGCCTTGCCTCACCCTCCTTGCTTCCAAAGCACTGCTATTTGCTGAGCAGGAAGAAAACCCACCTTCTTCCACATGCCCTGATCCTTTTCCTAAACAGCTCTTGGCCAAAGTCTTGTCACTTCAACAGACCAAGGTATTTGCCCAGAAATCACATTTGCTTGGAAGAGTCTGGGTTCATGGCAAAAACCTGTACCACTGTTGTATCCTGGCTGCACACATGAGGTGTCTTTGGGAATACCTGGTTTTTAGTGTGGCAATTACAGTTTTTGTAAGGGCCAAGTGTGCGGTGTGACAGCTTTCTAACTGGCATTAAATATGTAGTCTAGTCTAAATTGCTTCTGTTCTAGTCCTTGATAATTTCCATGTAATCCTTTATTAAGACTTTGAAAGAAGAGACTGGACGCTTTTTAATGATCACTTACTTAATTGACGATCTTTGCTGTAGTTTTGTCTGTGTATTTTTCTACTTGAAACCCTTCGATGAAGGTGCTGCTTGACATAAGAATTGTTTGGACAATTTCCTCAGAGAACACACTGGTGTGGAAATTTGAAGGATGTGCTCCCCAGCAACTAGAGGACTTCATACAAGGCAAGGAAGATGGTCTTCTATGGAACACTCACTGGTGAAAGAGAACCATAATTTGCAATACATGAAAAGAACATCCCTTGTGATAAACGAATCACTTCACTTTGAAATTTTTCAATCTGAAAACTTCTCTTCCAATCAAGAGACCCACTGGGTTTCTTTGAACTGAACAAATTCTCATTTATCTTGAGAACACATGAAATACTTCCCCCAATGTGTTTATTCTTCTGTAGCCTTCTTCCCACTAATTTATCCAAGCCTAGTACGACAACGTATTTCACTGATGTGGTCAAAGATGTGAAATGAGGCCGTGTGCTTGGGCAGACCACCCTGAGGGTGAAGGGCAGGAGCTCCGGGCCGCCACCGCGCGCCGGGCTCGGGCCCAGCAGAGCCGCCCGGGCCCGGGCCCCGATTCCCGCAGAATTCCACGGCTCCACCGCCACCTGCCGGGATGGCCGGGCATCCCAGCCCGGCTCGGGAGCCGGGGACACGCCCTGGGCTGGGAACGGCACCTGCGGCGAGGAAGGACGGAGCGCCTGGGAGAGAAAACAGCGCCCGGGCCACGGCACGGCACCCCGAGGGTCACGGGCACAGCCTGTGCCTCAGGGAGGACAGTGAGGGGAGACCTGCCGATCCCTTGAGCAGGATCTGCCGGATCCCTTGCACTGGATCAGCCGGATCCTTTGTACTGAATCTGCTGGATCCCTTGTATAGGATCTCCTGGATCTCCTGGATCCCTTGTACAGGATCTGTCAGATCCCTTGTACTGGATCTGCTGGATCCTTTGTGCAGGATCTGCCAGATCCCCTGTGCTGGATCTACTGGATCATTTGTGTACGGTCCACTGGATCCCCTGTACTCAATCTACCAGATCCCTTGTACAGGATCTACCGGATCCTTTGTGCCTGTACGTAACACACACCTGAGTTCTGGGGTGTCCAGAGACACCAGCAGAGTGCCAGAGCATTTGGAGGGCCAGGGCAGTTCCAGACAACACAATTAACCAGGGACTTCAGTTAATTAATGCTGGCATCAAGTTATTTAGGACAGGTTTAACTTTGGCCAGCTGGAACTGGTCTGACAGATCTGAAACCAAGAAAAAGGTTCAATCTGGAAAGTAAAACTAAAAATATCTTTTTACCTTGGTCCAAACCATACTATGCCCAAGTTATAACTGTACGTCAATGCATATAATCACAATAATGTCTTTTTTTGCCCCATTCTATAGATTTGAAACAACTGACTGGAACTATATCAAAATGTAAGGGACATGCCAGACAATTGGAACATTGGTCAAATTGAATTCCTCATGTGAAAACACATCACTGCAACAGAGCTACCATGCTAGTAATGCATGGTGAAGCTGCAAACCCAGCACTGCTATGTCTGTCGTGAGACCAGGCTGCAGTTTAAAGAATAACTTTCTGGTGTTTGCAGAAAAGATAGAGCTCAGCCATCTTACTGAACTACAGTCCTGACAAAACAAATTCACAGTAAGGGTGAAATCCCTGCACAGCTTATTAAAGAATAACTTTCTGGTGTTTGCAGAAAAGATAGAGCTCAGCCATCTTTACTGAACTACAGTCCTGACAAAACATATTCACAGCAAGGGTGATACCCCTGGACAGCTTACTGATCCCACTAAACCAGCCATTATGCACGGTCTAGATTTTTCCTCTTTTTAATATCCCACTGGCTTGTTCCTCTAAGATGTTCCTATTTTGGATGACTTCCAAGATCTGCCCAGTTCTTTTTTACTGTATTTTCATTACCATTATTTCCTTCAATACTTCTTTATCATCCTGGCTCTAGTATCCTCTCCCCTCTTCCTGGGGCTAAACCTGGCATATTGGAAGGAATGCCCCTGTGCTTACAGAAAGGTGGATCTTCAAAGACAGTCATGTACTGAGGCTGGTGGAGAGTATGTTACAGGTGACCAAGGTTCACTTCTGTACAAATGAATTCTTTGTAGGTGGAGGAAAATTCAAATACAGACAGCAAAGTTACAGCTCTCTCTGCATTTTTCAAAGCTAGGTCAAAACGTAAGAATTTGTTTCTAAATTATTAACTGACTGACAGAGTTGAAACACCATCTGCATTCACTGCCAGGCTGGGAGCTTCCCATCAGCACCGCTGTCGTTGTAACATCACACTCAAATGAATTTACACATTTCTTAAGGACACTGACACACGGCCATTCTGCCACACTCAGAACTCAGCAGGTGTTTGAATTAACACTTGGTTGAACTGATTACAAATAAAACCTTTACATAAACACTATTAAGCCTGTTGTTCACTGTTACTTTCCTTAGAATATAATGTGTTGGAAGGAACCCCCCAAATTACCAGTTCAACTCCTGTCCCTGCACAGGAGAGCCCCAAGGATCCCACCCTGTGCCTGAGAGCATTGTCCAAACACTCCCTGAACCCTGCCAGCCTTGGAGCCCTGACCACCTCCCTGGCAGCCTGGTCAGTGCCTGACCACCCTGACTTGCACCATGGCTGTTTCTAATGCACTTCACCTTCTGGTCATCACAGCTCCTGCACCAAGGCCGTGGAACTGTAGAGAATTCTCCTCCTGAACCAATTCCAAAAAGAAATTTAAACTATGGAAAAGTTTCTTCACGGTCTTGAATTTTGTGAGATCCGCATTTTGAACTTAAAGATTTTAAGCATTAATTTCAAAATACCCTAAAAGACAGTCAAATGAAAATTGACATGACCTCCTTACTTTAATAGAGTCAGATTTCTCATCTGGCCTCACCAAGCTTTAGGAGGTCCTGGGACAGGTTTAGCTTAAAAGATAGGTAGGTGCAAAAAGCTGAGGTCCAGTTTGTGCCAGAGTTACAGTTTTCTCTATGTATGGGAAACTTCTCCAGACTTTTGAAGTTTTCAGGAGTAGCTGGAGTTCATGTGATTGCTCCTTTTTCGTCTTATTGATTTGTTTATTTTCATTTCCTGTTGTAGAATTTGATGACAATTGCAACAGGATCAGGCACATGCTCTTCAACTCATGGAGCTAAGCCAATGGATACACATTGGGGATCAAATAATTGTTTAAACTCATTTTGATTGATATTGTCCTAATTCTAATTTTTATTTGCTCATGAACAGGACTGACCACTAAACACACTTAATTAAAAGTTGCTCAAGTTGCTGTGTTGAATCAACCCTTCCAGTTTCTCTGACTACAGTTTTGATTAAATAAGCCAGTTTTTTCTGCTTTCCTCTCTCTCAGAGGAGGCAAGAGGGGAAAAGGGTATGTAACAGCTTTACACTTGCTCCCTGTCATGGAACTGAGGGAGGCAGAGTTTGTGTTTCCCTGCACAGACCAGCTTTTTTTTGTACACAAACACCACTAATTGCCTTCTCTTCATGTCTGAATATCAGAAAAATTATCTATATTTAGCAGACTCAATATAACATTCGGAGTAGGATGAGGCTTTGGAGCAAAACACAATGATCATCTCATTCAAGAGAACTCAGCATTTCTCGAAGCTTAATGCTCTCAGTCCATTTGCTTATAGAGAGAAGAGAATGAATTTGATTAAATTTTTTGCTATCCTTTCAACCTCATGAGTTCTCAGCGTGAATCTTTTAGAGGACAACACAAAAGACTTATGCTCTGTGCATGTTGTTCCTTCTGTGGATCACACTTCTCTACACACACCACACCATGCTCAAGCAGATAACAAATGACAGACACAATCTCTTATCTTCATCATGTTACATTCCTTTGTCCCTCCCATGTTCTTCTAGTGTCACAATAAATACAGAGGGAAGGGCAGAGTAAGAAAGGTGAGGAATATTTGTGGAATGAAGAGATGCCATGGGTCTGGTGGGAGACCAAGCCACTGACTAAATATGGGACTCCCATAGGGAGGAAATTTACAGGAGGCAGGTAGGACAGGACAAGGAAAGGTCATGAGAGGAGATATATATATATATATATATATATATATATATATAAGTATGAAGAGCTGAAGGAGAAAATTAAAAAAATAGTTTTATAAAAGGAAAGAAGTCCCTCCCATGTTCTTCTAGTGTCACAATAAATCTCCCATTTTTTCCCATGTAAGAAAGGTGAGGAATATTTGTGGAATGAAGAGATGCCATGGGTCTGGTGGGAGACCAAGCCACTGACTAAATATGGGACTCCCATAGGGAGGAAATTTACAGGTGGCAGGTAGGACAGGACAAGGAAAGAAGCTTAGCTGCTGAGGAGGCAGGTAGGACAGGACAAGGAAAGGTCATGAGAGGAGATATATATATATATATATATATATATATATATAAGTATGAAGAGCTGAAGGAGAAAATTAAAAAAATAGTTTTATAAAAGGAAAGAAGCTCAGCTGCTGGCTACTTCTGCATCCAGTCCCAAATAGAGCCCTGTTGTACCCCTTACACCTCACACATACAAGAACAACTATCAATGCAAGCCTCCCTCAACCATTGCTGAGAAGAGCCTCTGGATTCCACTATGGAATCATTTTGGCTTGATTTAGAAAGCCTCTACTTTGGGTAGTGCAGTTTTATTGAACCCCAGTTTTATTGAACCCCAGAAAAGTGACAGACAGCAGAGAACATTTCAGCTAAACCTGAAGTGAAAACTGTCAATAGGATATAAAACCAGTTCCCTGAAATTTTTCTGATCGTGAAGTTTCTATTAAAATTGTGTAGGATGCACTGTGGAAATGTTACACCAGGCTATGCTGGGTTATTTCCCAAGTACAATCAAGTAGAGCCTTGTCATGTTGTCAGGATAAACACTGAGTACAGCTGAGAGATTATGATATCCCATGATGGCACCATCCTTGACTTGAGCCAATGAGAGGTAAAATGTTCATCTCAGGGATGGGAGAGCAGCCCTCATTCTCATTCCAGAAGACACCGACAAGTGGGTTTTACTTAGAAGTACTGTAATTATCCACTTTGCAACAGCTAATGTTCAGTGTTTCTAATTAAAGGTAGGTAACTGTACAGAACTTTGCAATTACATGGGATAATCTTTGCATCAAAATAAGACATAGCCCACACTTCATTTGCATGGGCCATGCACATGCCAAAAACATTTCACTTCTAGCCAGCTGCACCAAAAGCAGACGTACAGACCTGTATGAAGAAGATCATAGTCCTGTAAAATTCATTTCACTCAGGGAACTAGCATGCACACACTAATTTGGGTGGCATAAATAGTACCTACAAGGAAAGTCTGCCAGGCAGATCACCAGATACAAACTGAAGCTTCAACCATACAGTTCCAGCCCACTTCAATGAAATTATTGGGCATCACTTTGAGGAATAGAGCCTCTGGGAATGGCATTTCATCTTAACCCCCTCCACAGTGATTTCTACAGTCTTGAGCCAAGCTGCTTTCTGTCACAAACCCTTTAGCTTGGCCAGATGGTCAACCGTAACCCAGGCAGAGAAATCCCAGGCAATCACTCTCCTAAACAACCCCACATTTCAGGGGAATGAGTAGAAGCAGCTGTGCCCAGAATGATCTGTAGACCATCAATGTATAAGTTATGCAATGTGTTACTTGATGAGAATCCTCTTTCAAATCAACTGCACTTTCAAATCAACAATTTGTTCTTCATTTTCTGACTATCCTGTCCTTAGGGCAAATCACTTTGACGGTTTTGTATCCAGAACAAACCTTCCTCTGTGTGCTTATGGCTGCTCCTTCAGTTCCTACATATTTTTTCTCCTTGCTTCAGCACAGGGATAGGAAAAGACAATGATTGCTTGGAGACAGTGGTAGAGCAAGTTAATAGGGAGCAGTGATGAAGGAATGTGGATGGAGGTGTTACCATGGCAACAGGGGGACAGAGAGTTTTCCAGCTTTGGGAAAGCAAGAACATTTTTCATCACTGTTTCTACTCTGAGTTCTGAGCAGCACTTGTGACTTTTAGGGTGAGGGACAAAAGTGCAAACAGCATTTGGCCCCAGGGAGCTGGTCCATCACTGCAAAAGTTGAAGAGCAGCTGAGAAAGCCACAGAGAAACTCAAACTGGTGTTCAGGTCAACACCTTCAGCATACACTTATGTGACTGAATTGTGTAGTAGATCCATACATCCATTCTTTTTCAGAATAACTTCTAAAAATACAATTCCTGTACTCTGAAACAAAATGTTTATCATCACATTCCCAAACACTGGCTATATCTGCCATATGTGTCACATAGGCACTGTACAGTCAGCATTTCCCTGCCAAAATTGAGTCCAAGAAGAAAGAGCAATACATAACAACAACAGTAGTGAAACAATCCCATTACAAGCAAGGAATATAACAGAAGTAAGAGCATCTATTGGTAGTCTTTTATCAGTAGTAACTTTGCCCCTTTTGGATGGTACAGGTTTTGCAGATGAACAGCACAGCATGAGGGATGCTCAGAAAGCTGCACGTGGCTATGGCACAGTTTGAGTAGAACATTCCCTCTTTATCAGACATAAGAGTGAGGGTACATATTACACACACCAGCTATCACTCACATTAACTGTTGTTCCTAACAAGCCCAGCATAGGAAGGCCAAAACCAGAACTCCTTTCCCCCAATAAAGTTATCAAAAGATCACATGACTGACCAGCTAACATGGCTGTGCTATGGCAGGGGGCACAAATTTGTATTTAAATGTATATTGAAACAGCAAGAAGGCTACAATGCTTTTCTGAGTTAAGATGAAAAACTCACTGCAAGGGTGTGTCTTTATGCATTCTTAAATATAAAGAAGCTGTTAAAGCTGTTAAAGGATGAACCACAATATAAAAAAGCCTAAAGGATGAACCACGTGAACTCTGCGAGTTGGCAGAAGATTTGCAGGGATGCAAAGCTGCCAATTTTCAGAGAACACCTCCTGGAGCAAGCAGTCTACAGTTTATAATTTCTGAAAGAGACTGTGGGAATGCTACTAAGGGGAAGTGCTGTTTGGAATAAAGTAACAAAATGCAGGAAACTGTGTTTGAATATGTAGGTCTGCAAATGGTAAATGTTTCTACTGGTCACTACCAACACATTTTTAGGAAATAATGGTAAGATAAAGATTGATAAGATCAGCAAGAAGATGCAAACCTTTCACCTTCTTCGGGGTGATACAGCTGACAGTGATACATGATATAATCTCTCCACCTGCTTCTTAGGGAAGCTGAGCATGACAGGTAATCTCACACTGTTTATTTTGGAGGAGTAGATAAATTCACCTGGAGAGCCATGAAGACCCTTGTTGAGGTCACAGCAGTTTTTGCAGGATATGTCACATCATTTACACTTTCCAATTTGTTTCTGACTCTGTTCCAAATCAGACCTCAGCAGCACACAGAATGAAGTCCAGAAAGTTTTAGAATTTGACACAACAGCCTAGGAGCAGGAGGCTCATGGTGTTAACCCACCATCAGTAGTGCCTGCTGAGGCATTCAGGCTGCTGGCCACAGTAAACAGAAAACCCACAGACACTTTGCCTGCCTCTGGCTGACAGCTCACCTAGGGCAGGAAAAAGCAAATCCTGCAGCCTTCTACTTTGCATTTGTGGGATGGGAGCATTAAAAGACTGAATTGATTCCTCACCCACAGACACTGAGCACAGTTGTGATCTCCAGGTTTTCTAGGGCCAAAGGATGCTCAGTTGCTGTGCTGCTGTTGGCCAGGGTAGAGTTAATTTTCTTCACAACAGCTGTCTGTCTTGGATTTGTGCAGGAGACACAGCTGATAGTGCAGAAATGTTCTCATCGTTGCTGAGCAGTCTTTACACAGAGCTAAGACCTCCTCAACCCATCCCACCAGCAGAGGCTGTGCAGAAGGAGTGCAGCCCAGCTGACCCAAGGAACATTGCAGACAATAGGGCTTTGTGTTCCTCAACCCATCCCACCAGCAAAGAGGCTGTGCAGAAGCAGTGCAGCCCAACAGACCCAAGGGACATTGCAGACAATAGGGTGTCATGCTCAGTGTATAAAGCTGGGGGAAGAAGAAGGAAGGGGAGAATGGATGGATGGTGTTTGTCCTCCTAAGGCACCATTACATGGAGCTGTGCTTTCCTGGGATGGCTGAACACCTGTCTGCCCTTGGGCAGGGATGGATAAACTCCTTGTGCTGGTTTGCTTGAGTGTGTGACTTTTACTTTACTTATTAAGCTGAGCTGTCTTTATCTCAACCCACGAGTTTTCTCACTTTCCCCCTCCTGATTCTCTCCCCAGTCCCACTGGCAGGAGTGAATGGCTGCATGGGGATGAGTTTCTGTCTAGGGTTGCACCACAACAGCTGCTCTCAGATGGGCAAAGGCTGTGCTGAAGTCTCTGCAGGCCTTTGGAACAAACTCTGTGGGTACAACTACCACATAATATCCCATACTCTCTTATCAAAACCACACAGTACACTCCCAGGCACCTCACACCTCTCATTTCCCACATCTGGTCTTTGATATAATCCACTTGCTGGTAAATGTGAAGTACCAACCACTGTCAGCTTCAAATACACAGGGAAAAAAGAGCCTCATATTTTCTGAGAGGACCCGACTTCATCCACTGATCTAAGGTGGAGGAAAACCTGGAATAACAAATTTGTCTCATTCAGAAGATACAAAACAGTTTTGTGTGAGCCTAGATGTGCCTCTGGGAAAATGAGAGGTCAGGTAGTAGCTGTAGGAAAATGGATATGGTCACCAGCTTTGTACCTCCCAGAGAACTGTTCTCTGGCTGTTTATTAAGTCCCAGGAAAATTGAAGTTATGTGGTTTCAATTGTTACAAGCAACCTTATCAGAAATAACTGCCCTCATGCCTGAAATGATGGCTTAGTCAAGCAGAGTACTCCTCTCCCCTGCCTGTATCCCCTCAAATGGTAATCCTACAATTTAACAGAGGATAGTGCTTGCAGAAGCAGGTTTTTTCACTTATAAAATGCTCCCTGACAGTTCTTGCCCCCTTATAAAGAACATGTTTATATTCACAGTGGGGTGGGTACCTTCTACACTGGCAGGTTAATACACTATCAGACTTTTCTAAATAAAGAATTCAATTTTTCCTTATTCAAACTTCAATCCCCAAAGGAGTTTTCTGCTACCAGCCTGCTACAGTGGTCTGGATCAAAATAATGTGGTGACTGCAGCCAGCTGGTCAAGCAGGAGGATTTTAATCAGCATCCCCTGAGGTTTCTGTGAAGTGAGGACTTCACTTACACATGGCAATCACAGGCAGGAATGATACTGTGCTGTCTCAATGTATGTATTTTGGGTGGGAAAAGTTCATCAGCTCAAGTCTTGAACCTGAAGTCCATTCCTAATTTCCACACACGAGGCAATAGTGAATGTCGGCTATAAACATTCACTGGGAGAATTTATCACCAGGAGACTTCATCCTTCAGGCAGCAACTCATTGCCCAGGGTGGGTTGGAGGTGTGAACAACTTAGACCTGAACAAACAGATGGTCCCCAGGTGCTGCAATACCTCTTCTTTCATGCCTGGGATGAAAAAGAAAGAGCTGTTTCTCACTTTGCCAGCCTACCACCAAGCCATGTTTCCCAGCAAAATGGGTGATGTTGGATAAATTTCTGTAATGCTGTACCAGGTGTTCCTGTAACACCACAAAAGCACATCAAAGTAAGATATAAACTATGGTTGCCCAACTCTTTCATGGAAGTATAACCTTCTGTCTTGCTACAGAAAAAAAAGAAACAAGAGAGCATTCCCCAAGCATTTCTCTTGGGGAAAAAGGGAAAAGCAAAAGGAACCAAACAGAACAGATCCAAGCAAACTGCCACACATTCTTCAAGAGGTTTGAAGCTTAACATGGAAGAAACACTGAAAGCCGAACCACAAGCTGCAAATTTTTGCATTTGCTTCCTATTTCTGTTAAGAATCCTGTCAATCACACATAAGCACTGCTAGCAGTTCCACCTTACCATAGGCATCATCTCATCTTCAGTCAGCAGAGGTGAACAGGTTTTCTTTTGCACTGCTTTGGAAAATCCTGTAGATCTGCTTGGAAAGGAAATTTCCCAGCTCAGGAGTCCCTCAAGCCATAAGCCAGCAGAAAAGCCTCAGCAGAAGGGGGTTACTCTGAGCTGCTTCCCCAAGTGCTGCAGCAACACTTCCAGGGCTGCAGAACACAGCTGTGGGCTGAGGAGCTGAAGTGCCCTGAAGTCCAGACTCCAGCTTGTTCCCTTAACACAGCACCTGGCCTTGGTGAAGGCGTTTTTTAAAAAGCACCATAGCTTGGGAGGAAAAAACCCTCCAGAAGCAATGAAACTCTTTCCAGTTGCTCCTGCCTTTCCTGCTCCATTCCCAAGACATGCAGCAGCCTGGCTGGCCATCCTTCCCTCTTCCACCACTAAATAAAGCTCCAGGTAAGAAGACACCCAGCTCAACAGAGCAGCACGTTGTCAGAATTGGTTCCTCCCAGCCTCCTTGACTTGGCTTTATTCACTTAATGCCTCTGACCATGACAGCACAGCTACTATGTCTATCCTCTTTTGACCTAAACTTCTTTACATAATGGTGAATTTAGGCACACAGGGGAAGAAAAAAGAACAACAGCAAATAATTTTATTCTTGCAGAACGATCTATTTGCAGGAGAAAAGAGATGGTAAATTGTTGCTATTTTACTGTCTTGTTTGAATAATTTTCTGAAGGAGAATTTTTAATGCCTTGTGTATCAGGAAGGGGCAGCTGCTCTGTTTTCCATATGGGTATTATGGTACGAGGCACTGATGCAATTTGGAAGATGGACTATTGACTGTTGTGAAATGATGCTGAAAATGATGCAATCAATTTAATTCTCTAATGGCCTAAGTAAAGGAGGGGAAACTTTCTGGGCATTGTTTGACCTGCCTTATGAGAGACTGAAATTTCTGTTCTGAGTAATCAGAAGATGGATCTCATTTTATACAACTTTTTTTTGACTCAGTAGCTGAAGGAGGAAGAACTGAATCTCAATTTATAATTCTAGTTCCTTCCACTATTACTCAATATGAATAAAGATGACAGTTTTCATTCCAAAACCTGGAGTGCTTCAAGCCTTTAGATGACCTTCAAGAAAACAGCAAGACAGTCTGACTATAGCCATCAAAAGATTCCTGGTTTAATTGGTTCTTGTAGAAGTGTACTCTTTTATTAAATATTTTGTGGCAATGAATTGAGCCTTTCTTTTTAAAAAAATAAATACAGAGTGAGATGGCTGTATCATAGGATGAAGGGAAGCACCATTTCATTTATCTCTGTTCTGACCAAGCCAGGGATACCTGGGATGAAAAATGACCTAAGTTTGTGAACCTCTGTGTGTGAGTTAGAGGGTAAGTAGGAGAGCACATGCATCTTGGTATCCAACAGAAAAATGGACTTTTGTTCTGAAAATACAAATTTTGGCAATTTGGCAAAATACAAAATTTGGCAATAAAAACTTTGGCAATTCTACATTCACATTAAAAATAAATGGTTCTTATTGCTCCACATCAGAATCAACATGCATTTCAAAACATGAAAACTGGATGAAATTAGAATTGCTGCCTTTTCATCAATAAAGTACTGACATCAAAAAGAGGGAAACTGTGACATCCTCTAGATCAATACAGGTTGCTTCAGGGAGTGTGTGTACCTTAGAAACCATAATTTCTGTTACATCATTAGGTACAGTGGAAGACAAAGATCATATTACCATGTTTCTATATATATTTTTTTAATGAAAAATTTATTTAAACAAACAGGAAAACTACAAAAGCTAGTTTTACCTCACACCTAGTGAATTGAGATTCCATGGATACGTTCAAAATAGGTAACTGAAATAAACCAGCCCTAAGTTCAGAGCACTGTCTGCTGCTCTACATCTGAAGAGCTCCTGTGCATCTGCAAGGTCCCTCCTGAACCATTCCCTTACTGTAGGGGCAGCTCTGGTATTTCTCTCTGCTTATTGTATCATGAATTATCTGTTTGTGATGTTCTTCTGACCCTAAACACTTTAACTTGAGCTGCTCTCTATCAAGGTCCAGGGAGAAATGCTAATCCAAAATCTGTGTGTTGGCATTAGCTTGGTGCTGTCTCTAAAGGAGACTCGGATTCATGAGTTCTGTTTTTAATTCTCAGCTCCACTACAAGTTTCCTGAGCAGGGCATTTAATTTCATTACAGCTGTCACCTACTTCAAGCATACACTTACTGCTTAAACTGTAAATTACCCAAGACAGAGCTGCCTGAGTACCTGTAACAGCTGGCAGAGAGCAGAGAATGGCTCACAGCTGGACTCCAGTGCAATATTGCACTAGAAATGCTACAACACAGAGCACGGTCCCCCCAGACACTGCACCCCAGCTGGGCATTTCTCCCATCCTTCACAGGCATTCACAGGCTGAGCATGCAGTGAGATGCTCTGCACAAAAAGGCAGGACCTTGCTGGTTCAGCCTGCCTGCCCTGAATCCACCACATATTCCCTTTATAATGAGTTTTCAGGATAAACAATGCCTGAACATTTTTGATTAAATGCTTTTCAAGCTCTTAAAGTCCCTAGCAAGTGAGTTAGTTTGCTCTGTGATATTGCATTATACAAGAATGATTGATTGAAACAAACCTTTTCCCCTCTCACTCCATAGCTATTTCCACAAGTATTTTGAATCTGGCAAGAAGTATGACATTATTGATTTTCTCTGCACTGCTTGTTCTGGAGCCTCATCTGCAAACACATTATTCTTTATTGCTTCAATAATTTCCCTGAGTGCACAGAACTCCATTGTATTTTTTTTTAACTTAGCATGTAGTGATTCTTTAAATTTTTTATGTGCTCTGAAGCAGAATATCAGCCATTTGCAGAAATGCCCTGGAAGGCAACCAGAAATTCAGATGTTTCCATAGACATGTGACTACTACGTTTGCTGATCCAAAGTTGCCCACAGAGGTTTTCCTTGGTCTGGGGCACTGATAGCACACTGCATTTAGGCAAGGCTTCAAGTGGTGAGGAGGACTGGGCAGAGAAGAGAAACTCATCTGAGCTCAGGACAGAGCTCAAATGGCTCCTGCTCAGTAGAAGTAAAAGCAGTGTTTGGTGCCTCAGCCAGACCCTCAGCAGTCCCTCTCAAAGCACCTTCATTTTAACCCTTTTCCTTTCCAAAGCCTTCTGCTCATAGTGCTGAATGCACAGCACAGTCTTAACTTGCATTAAATGCACAGCCTTAAAAACCCTGCATGATTTGAACACCTGCTCCTTGAGAGGTGAACTATAAACCCAATGGGACTGGAAAATCAGTGCTGGGAGAAGGAGCATCTCCAAAATCAGGCAATGAGGAATTCATCCTGGAGCCACTCCTGTTTGGAGGAGGTAGCAGACTGGCCCTGGGGTGCTGCAGATCCAAGGAAGTGCAGTTCTGTAGCCCACTCCAAGTAGGGGAAGCCCAAGAACACACAAATGCTGACTTGAGGGAGCTTTGGTCCAGAGGTTTTGTGATGGGCCAAACCTCTCACAACCCCTGAGTGCTGCTTATTTTCTCAGGCTACTTCCTTGTGTTTCAGCCACCTGCTATAACCCAGCCTGCAGGTTGAGGACCAAAACAATTACAGTAAGATATAAAACCTCCCACTCTCATTAGAGATGTGAATGAGCTGTGATCTTCATTTAGAAGCATTTTAAAGTTTCCAGGATACTGCAACATACAGAGTTACTTAGCAGCCTGGAAAGGTCACATCTACTCTGCTTCCCATCACTGTTTACAGAGCACAGTGGGTATCAAAAACAATAGATCATGTATTTTCATGCTATAGATTCAGGGGAAAGAGAAATTAGAAAAAAGAATGTGTTTGCAAAATAACAAAACTGTGAATAGGGAAAGGAGACAGTAAATACATCTTATGTCACATGAAAGTCACCTTTCACTGGTCTTAAGAGAAGCACCAAACATTTTCCACATCTGAGGAATCAGATTCAAGCCTTGGATAATGAGCCAAGAATAAATCCACAGACTAAGATTTCATTACACACAGCATCTGCCCAGAAGCCATTTTACACCTTAGTCTTTGCTTTATGACCAAAGAAATTAACAGGTTCGTGTGAGGTGTTGGGCAGCGAGTTCATAAAACCAGAACCCCAAAGCTGCTCTTTGTCAAGCTGCTAACTTATCTATTTTGAGTAGAAAAGGGTGTTCCAAAATAAAGAACAGTTTTGCACCCCAAGATCTTGCAGTATGACACTTTAAAGATGCATGGTCTTATAACAGATAGTGTGGCAATCTTGCCATGTAGAAGAGATATATCTTTAGAGGGTATGTTTAGAGGAAGGAGAATGCTATAAATTGTGCAATGCTGCAAGCATATACTGAAACTCAAGATATAAAACCTTCTCACATGTTTTCCCTCTCTCAGAGCAGCTGGGTGATGTGATGCAACAAGGCTGACTCATTCCCATTGCCATTAACCCCAGACAGCTTTTCCTTGCAGGGTGGAGGCAGAACATCATCCCAATAACCAACCTTACTTCTAGAAGTGCTTCACTTCACTGCAACCATCTCCTTCCTTACTTAAAAAATACAAGATCTCTTTTTAGCATGGTGGAAGTCATACCCAAATCCTCACATAAACAGCTCTCCCATGAAAGCACAGAACCTGAAGCTGAACACAGAGCCTGGACTGCCGCTGTAACTGGCCCTGCTGCATCACTTGCTGCAGGCACACACACAGGAGTGCTACTCAGAGGGTCAGAGCAAGGCTCCATTGAAGTTCTTGTTTTGTCTGACTGAAAACTGGGTCAGGTCCATTGCAATCAGCACAGTGCTGCCTCCACACCAGTGAGGAACCAGGCTCAAAACTAAGTTTATCATGTTTTTGAAGATTTTCTCAATGATTTTACACGTATTTATTTGGTTGTGCATTTTTTGACCTTATTTAAGAGACTTTTCAGCAGCTCTAATTTGCACATCTGTTCAATGAAACAACAGGGCAATTACAAAGCCAATTTCAAAAGATACTTCTAGTATTTAGGAATGACAGATTCTTGCAGGTGACAGCTGTTTTGCCACGCTGCCAAGTTCACAGCAAGCTTTGTATCACACCCAGAACAGCTCCAGGAAAACTATACCCAGGCCACCAGTCTCTGTGGTGACATGAAGGCTTTGTCAATGGATAAAACATCACACAGTCCTGCCAGGGCACGGGGGAGGCTGGGCTCACCTCAGCTCACCTCCTGCACTGCCAGCACCCCTGTGCTTGCTGCACACAGAAACACCCTCCTTCTTCCAGACACGTTTGCTACATCAGCGTCTTTACACACACTTGGGAGAAACTGAATTGGGGGGCTGAGGGGAGAGGACATTATTTTTGTCTTGTTTGTACCTTTACAGATTTAGGCTAAGCCTTTTAAAATAAGGGGTACTGTCTGCTGATTTCAGGGAAATCAGGGGAAGTTTAAAAACTCTTCAACATTTTTTTCCTTTAAATTAACACCTACATTTGTTTTTCCATGTTTAATGCAAGCCTTGCTAATAACAGTTGGATATTAATTCCCATCCTGCAGGTCATCAGCCAGCATCAAGCTCAGTGAAGGAGAAAGGCACTGACTGCACAGCTGCTGTATCTGCTACTGATCAGATCACATCAAGAAATGGGGATGTGCTCTTGATCACAGCTGCTCTTCAATAGCCCATTAATATCTGTGCTGCTTCAAACCCTCTCTTCTGATTTTAATTCTTAGGGCAGTCAATGCCATTGTAGTAAGTGGCTTCCTTGTCCCCAGCCCTGCTTATTTTGTATTGAATTATGTACTTGAAGAACATCTTTCCAACTGACTGACCAAACCTATCTTTGCTGGGTGAGCTCTGGCTTTAATATTGTACCAGAAACATGTTGAGTCCTCAGTCTGTTGGGAATAAACTAAGTTTACTGAAATATTGTAAGAGGCTTTTCTCTAAGAAGTCATTAAAGCAAATCACTTTCTCTGTAAGTAAACAGACATACTTCCTATGAAATACTAAACATTTCCTGCTTTCATTATTTCAGTATGAAAATTGTGCTTTTCTTTTTCTAAGCCATTTGAACCTTCAGTTTGAAGGTCTAAACGAAGCTCAGATGTTGTAATGTCCCTGCATCTAATTTTATATTTACCTCTACTGCAAATGTTGTTCATGGTTATTTTGATTTTGGATTTGTGAGTCAAAGGAACTTATCTGCTCATTGTTGGCAAATTACTCCACAGAAATGGTACCTAATATATTTAATGAAGACTGGAATAAATAGTGAAGTTAGGTGGGAATTTTGCTCCCTCTTTTTGCCACTTTCCTGACAGCATTCCCTGCTTCCCATCCTAAACAGCACCAGCTGCAGATAGCTACATGTCAGGCACATTTCTAGAGCCCTCTCAACTGCCAGTTACAGAATCTGACTTCATCTGTTGACTGTAAATTGCTGTAACAAAGAACAACTCCATGGCTAACAGCAGCATCTCTTCAAAATATGACTCTTAATACAGTAGATTTAAAAGCTGTTGCCTGACCTATTTTAAAAAAATCACATATGGTTCAGAATATACACATTTTTTGCTATTTCAAAGTGCTTTTAAAATGAAGAAAGAAGATAAATGAATTGCTAGTAGGGAATTATATAGGGACCTATATAATAGAGACACAGAAAATCACTGCGGAGCACTGGAGAATAATACAGCCACTCTCCTCTCTCACACCAGGCAGTCAGTTGACTGAAATCACCATTTATTATTCCATTTGCATCAGCTGAAATGAAGCAGTGTGTTAATGTGCTTTGTCAAATAAGGAATGGTGGAGGTCTGCTCAGCACTTCCACAAAAAGCTGGTGCAGGAGCTGATTCCTGAATTCAGTGTGCAGGTAACACTCAGTGCCTGCCCCTGCTCTGCACCAGGAGGGCAGAGTGGGGACTTTCCTCTCTATCCCCTACCAAAAATTGTCTCTGGTAATTGTTCATTTCTCATAGAAGCTCATTACCTTTAATAAGACAGGAAAACAATATCAGACTACAGTAAGAGGACTCAGCACCCTCTTTGCCCCTGTTTCCCCCACTGCCTGTTCTCCTTTGATTGTTTTTTCCTCAGTAAAGGACAGCAAACCAATTATACAAGAAAAACTGCAGCCCTTGGTTTTTTGGGGTTTTTTTGGACACTTGGATGACTTTAGGAGAGTGCCTGCTTTCACAAGTTGAGTTCATGCCCACTACACTTGTGCTTTTATCCACAAGTATAGCACAACATCCCACTCTGCATTTTATCTGGCTCCATGTGTCATTCAGTTAGGATGAGGTGCCAAGTGTTACATTTTCCTGGGCCAAACATTTTATAAAGAATATATTTCACCTACCCAGGACACACTGATCAACCCAAAATAAAACCTTCTGCTTTTGGATGGTCTCTGTTGGGTAAGCAGGAGCAGGAGACCCCAGAGCTGTGCCAATCCAGCACTGAGCACCCTGAGTGCAGAGTGCTCTGGGGGCTTGGGGAGCCCCCTGCTTCTGCTTGGACTTCAGATGAAATAAGGGCAGCTGGTCTTGACCAAAGCTCTGCACAGCTTTACACTGAGCTGGTCCCAGAGGATAACAGCAAGGAGACAGCCATGCTGGGTGGCAGAACTTGGCCCCACAAATACAGGGAGATATTCGGGGATGTTTCCTGTATTAAATTTCTCCAATAAATGTGCCCAATGACTTGAAGGAATTTAGGTTGGTTTTTTTTTTGTTTTTTTTTTGTTTTTTTTTTAATCTGAGGTCAAACCAGAAGATTAACAAGTTTTCTGTCAGCAGTTTATATGTATTTACTGCCTATCTAACTATTTACTGGATTTAGGTAGTGTTATATCCAGTCTGCCAATATCTGATTTTCTGTCTTGATTTGTGAAGGAACATAAATTTGGAGAATGACTGCACATCCTTTTTTCTTGAAAAATCTAATTTTATTTTCAGCTTAGTGCTGATTCATATAACTGCTGATTTTTAAAAAGAACATTTTCAGATGTTTCGATCTTACAAGTGTTTTTAAATTCAAGAGCTTCATCCACACTGGAAAACCACTCAGAGAATACATACAGAAAATTAATTAGAGTTCAGTTCCTGACAGAAGCTGAGCATCTGCTGAGTACACAGATCCCATTTCCAATGGGAAATAAATAAATAAAAATCAAACCCTAAATTAAATCAATTTGTATTACAGGCACTCAGAAGCATTCAGAACTGGGCATTTGTGATCTAACTTTAACATAAAGATGTTCAGAGCTAGCTGGTGTAAGCAGCTTTTTCCCAGCAGTCCTACCATCAGTGTAGCCTTGGCCCTAAGGAGTTGGGGACTGCCTCAGAGCAAGCAGGAGCTGCCTGTCAGCAGTGCCCTGGATCATGCCCAGTTTTGATTAAAGGCTCAGGTATTGTATCACATACTGTGGCAGATAAAAGTATGATAATTACTATTAAATACAGCTGATTTTATAGCAGGATTTAGTTCCTTGTCGAGAAACAATTAAACCCTCAGGATAATTTTTTTTGTATAATTCTCAGTGATTTAGCTCTGTGATTCACTAGAAGTCACTTTCCTTAAAGCCTCTATGTTGACTGTGAAATTTTGGCTGTTGCTTCATATTTTCCTGTTATCTCTCCTCTTTGCAGTTCATATCAATGGATCCCTTTCAGGATTATCTTTGTATTTTATTCTGTGTGTTAAAAACACCCTCCCACCTGGGTCACTCATATCATTAACTGCCAATTGCACAAATTCTTACCTTCCCCTCTCTAACCTCCACAGGAAAAGCATCTCACGCCTCATAAAGATGGTAGCACAAATCCATGTATGAATGGAATTAGAAAATCATTTAAAGGAACAGGTTTTTAATACACATAATTCTTTCAAAGACAACACAGTTACCCAAAAGGTACCAAGATGAAAGTTTTAATTTCAGAGGGTCATTAGTTCATGAGAGCAGGAAGGAGCAGGTACAATCTTTTAGGGTAATCAGATCAGAGCACCATGCTCACTGTGCTGTTACATGCTGCCAGAACCAAAGTTATTGATAACTCAATGTGTCATTATTCTAACTAGGTTATTGCTGACCTAAAAATGCCAATAGATATTTAAGACTCATTCAATATTAGTTGAGACTTCTTGTGATACACTGGCAGGCAGATACAGGTTTGTGTGCAGAGCTTGGAAAACAGTTCTATCCCCAAAGCCCTGGCCTTCAAAATTCTGTCCTGGACAGACAGGCTTTGTTTGTAACATGGAACCAATGTCTCAGGAGTGAGAAATAATAATAAATTATGCAGCTCTTACTGTTTTAGGCTGCTACCTATTCATCCTTCCACTCTCTCTGCTGTCTTTAAAAGACAAAATCTCTCACTAAGCATTCTGTTGATGACCTTTGGGCATATTTCAATACAGGATCAGAAAACAAAACCAAAAGGGAAATATACACCATCCCTACTTGGTAATTAAAAAGGATGACCAGTTACAGTCTAAACCAAAATGTATCACAGCACTGAAACAGTGCAGGATGGTAATTAATAGCAAATTGCAGCATTATTACAGCACTAATGCAGAGCAGTCATGTGGGAATACTGAAATCCCTGGAATGTGAGAAGAATTTAAAATCCAGCTGATAAGGCTGTAAATCATCACTCAGTCAGTAGGAGTGCAGGTATGAATTGTAAAAACAGAGTGGCAGAACTCCATCATTCATTTTGTTATATTCTTTCCCCTTCTGTGTCTCCCTCCCTCTCCCCAGTTTCAATTTCTAACAAAATTATGGCAAAATTCATGTTCTTTTCCATCACTTTGCCTACTTGCTTCTAGCTAGAACTATCATTAGAATGAAAAATGTTTTCTTGCTTTTTCACTGCCTTTAATAATACACAAGACTAATTATTTATTTTGCCACAGATGAATTTGCAGCCAAAATACAATGAAGATACAGTGCATGCCATCTTGCCAAAAAGACAGGGAAACAGTAAACAGGATAATCAGTTGACATGGCCAGGGACAGGCCCACAGTTTAAGGAAATTTTTATTACCCTTTCTTTTTTAATCTACCATGACTACCAATTAATATGTAAAATGGATCCAAGACATTTTTAACTTTATTTTAGTCTGGATGTAGTCAGAAGAAAGAAGCTGAATCAAGCCACTGTTTTGTGAAGTTTAGAAAAATCTCACCTGAGCCACAAAATGAAGATAAAGTACTGAGATGTCACCTGAACTAGGAGATTCTGTTCTTTGCAAAATTAGATAACTGTAGGCTCCAATGAATTTTTAAGTGACTGAGTTGGGCCTACTTCAATACAGTTCTGCCTCTCCAGCCAGCTCTCCTGTACTTGCTGTTCCTCTGACTTTGGAAGTGGTTTATGACATTCTGTAAATAATTACCTGGAAAGTTAGTACTGGCAAAAAGTGCCTAGAATTCTGAGAAGTCTTCTCTTTAAAAGCTGATGTGTAAAAAACACATTTAAAAAAAATCAATGCAAAAAACCTATTCCTACTGCACACCAAATTACTTCCATTATTTCCAGTTTTATTCTGCCTAATTGAAAGCTTTCCTTTCAGAGGGTCATTAGCAGGGTGGGTGCCCCTGAGCTCACCCAGGACTTGCAGATGCCCAGCTGGTGCTGCTGGCTCAGACCTGTGTCCCTCTGCCCACAAGGAATCAGCAGCTGGCTCCAAGGGCATGGAATGGCTGCAGCCTCTGCACCAGCCTTGGTGTCCTTTGCCCCTGACCTCTCCCCTCTTGTCAAGACCAGACTCTCAGAGGTAAAATTCTCCCTTCCACAAAGGGACAAGCTCTGTGCCCGTCTTCTCCTCTCTGTTCAGGCTGTTCCTTGCTCAGCACAGCTAAAAGTGTTTTCTCCATTTTTTTTTGTTTCAGAAGCAGAGGTGACATAGGGCAGAGACCAAATCATCACATACACAGTAAAAATGAGAAGTATTTTCTCAACAGAAGAGAGCAGATGCATTATTTACCAAGACTTAACCAACACCCTGAGAGGGGAAGAACCATAAGTCAAGGAAAAACATCACTTTTCAGAAGTCAGGTCATGCCTGGAGAAGTGCCACCTATAAAAAGGTTTTGCTCAGGTTGTTGCAAACCATGAATAATGTTCTGCACGCATACAAGGTTTTGTGAAATCAAGACCTGAGTAACTTCAGAAATACAGATTGAAACATCCTCTGTACTATTGATGTGTCACACAATGCTGAGTACATTTAAAGATGGTCTTATTTTCCACCAGCATCCTATGAAAATACATTTACTACTCATTTACAAGAGCATAGCAGAATCATGGGTTTATTCAGAAGATTAGTGGCATTGCAGTATATTACCAAATCCATGTTCCCACCAGATCAAACATACCACACTTTAGATTGGCATTTAATACAGATATTTGTAGCCTGCAGGAATAATAAATGAAACTAATTAAGTTTAATAATTCAGGAGAACTTGGCATGCCTGATTGTTACATAAAGGCTAATTATCTTTCTCTTTTTCTTTCAGATCTCCCCCTCCTCTCACCAAATTAATCTGGAAACTTCATAAAATATGAAAATATTAAGAAAAAAAATCATAATGGTAAATTCTTTCAATACACAGAAAATGCACTGTTTAAACAGATTTACAGCTGATGCAAACTTAACTAAAACCTTACAGATGTTTTAAAGAGTAATGTCTGTTTTTACAAGTAGTCAACTTAGTCATAAAGGAGATTTATTTTCTTATACATTCTCTCATCACAATAACAGGACCCAAAAATTGTCTTAGGCAGACCTTACTAAATCCAAGTCATCAGCAACACTTCAGCAGAGATTTCAGATACTGCAATCTCTGTACCAATTATTTCACATGTGTTGGCACAGAATAACTTTTATTGAGGATCTACTTCATTCAGCAGTGGAATATTTAAAAGCACTAGAAATTTCTAGAAAATTGCTGCTCTCTTCTTTCCCTACATTTACCAGACAGGGTCAATCAAAACACAAGCCTGAATTAAATGTTTGAAACCTTAATAGTGTCTTAGGCTGAGAGAAAAACAATTTGTCAGTTAAGAGAAGATAAAATTGAGAGAAGGTTTTATCAGAAACACTGGACTCAAGAGGGGAAGTTTATGTGAAAAGAGTTTGCCCTGGATACAAAATACTCAGTGTGAAGCACTCCAGATCAGCAGGAACCCACACAGAAAGCAATATACAGGGTGTTTCATTCTCACACAGAATGTACCACCAAATTACAACAAAACCCAAACTCCAATCCCAACTGCCTCTCTTAATTTTCTTCCAAAGTCCACTTCTAGCCAAAAGTCTTTTTCCAAGGTGAAGAACTAAAGAAAATACTTTTTAAAAGATGATTAATTTCATTTACAGTACAGTGAAAATCTTTAGAGCCAGAGGTTGACTTAGATTACCTTGCGAACTAATAAAGAGACCAGGTTTTTAATTAGGTTGCCTAAAGCTCATTCTCCATTCATTATTTATGCTTCTTCCTTTGCACAGTGTAATTATTACCAGCAATATATATATATATATCACAAGAACCCCTACACACACATATAGATGTATACAGAGGGAACACCATGCCAATAAGAAGCTTCCTCCTCCTGCACAGGCATTTCTACTGAACAGTAACCATGCAAAGAGAGCCTTGGCACATGCAAACATCAGTTTTCTCTTCTTCAGGTCCCTCTTCTCCTGGGACATCTACAAGATACATCTAATAGGAGGGCTGCTGGGCAGTGAACTATAACCATGGTGTTTCTTCTCATTGTGTAGGGAATTGGACATTCATTTTTGACTGGAAACTCTTTTTTTATTTTCTCCTTTAGTGCCTAGCAACACAGGGTCTTGAGCAGCAGGGATGGATTCTCAGCAGCATCATGAAACCCACCATTTTTTGAGTGTAAAACATGTCCAACATTGCCTGATAGAATAGCACTGAACAAGGCTGGCCCCACACTGATGCTGGCAGTTCTGGAAGGGTGTGTTTCATATGTACATACTGTGGGATGTGCAGAGAGCTGCAGAAAGGCAGTGAATTATTTACAGTTTTGGCATTATTCGTTGCAGAGGAGCTGCCTTTGCTCACCAAGTCCCATGTCTCCTGATTGCTATGACCAGCAGGGAGGCTCTGGTGAGGCAGCAAACATCCACCCAGGCTAAGGTCACCTCTCAGCCAGGGCTGGAAGCACAGCAGCTCTGGGGAAACTCTGCTGTGGCACCTGAGGGAGGTGCCAGAGCCAAGCAGCTGCCCTTCACTGTCCAGCTGTCATTGTTTTCATTCTTTTCAGGCAGAGGTGGCTGCTGAATACAGGCAAGAAGAATGCAAGCCTACAGGCCACTACAATTTACTTCCCTGGCTAAAAGGATTTTTTGCCAAGTCCTCAATTGCTGCAACCACCACCTGAAAAGGCTCCACACTTTCCACCATATTTGGTTTTGTGAGAATCTTTGGGACAGACTTTGTTGACTTCTGTATTTCACCTGTGCAGGTTTCTTCGTTTTCCTCCTCTCTGCCCAGAGAGATCATTTGAGGCCAGTAATCACATACCCACAGCACATCCTCCTGCTACTGTACACTGTGCTTTTTCAAAGTTTAATAAGCCTCTGGAAAAAATGAGCATTCCTGCTCAGTTGCATTGGGGTGTAATAAAGTTGTTTATTTTTTTCCCCAAGGGTTGAATTTATTCACTCTAGCACCCTGTCTATGCAGATATACTGCCACCATTACTTGGGCACAGGGAAAAGAATGTTTGTGGTATTCTTAATTTGCATTGTAGCAGTCCTAAAAACCCTGTCATTGACCAAGCAATGCCTTTGGATCCTAAGAGACCAGGAAGAGCAACTCCAGTCAATGGGCTCATAATCCAATTTAACAAGGAAATTTTTACTGCTTTTCTATCTCTGGCTTGGGGAAAAAAAAAAAACAAACAAAAAAAACCCAAAACAAACCCCAAAAAACAACACAAAAACCAAAACCAAAACAAAACAAAAACAAGCAAACGAAAAAAAAACCCAAAAAAACCACCAAACCCCAACTTATTAAGCTCCATACTCGCATGTACTTTGCATACACAAAGCAAAAACTCTGCTACCAGTCCACTGAAAAAGAAAGACCAGGAAATATATATTAAACCTTCAGCACCACCAAAAAAACCCAAAACAAACCAACCCCCCCCAAAAACCCATAAAAAATCCCTAAAAAGCCCCCCCAAGACAAAAACAAAAAAACAAACAAAAAAAACCCAAAACAAACCAACCCCCCCCAAAAACCCATAAAAAATCCCTAAAAAGCCCCCCCAAGACAAAAACAAACAAACAAACAAATCAACCAACCAACCAAAAAACCAAAAGAACCCCAACATTTGGGGGCTATCTACAACTGTAGTGGAGACCTCTGGGCCACAGGAATAAATCAGTTCAGGTATAAATTAGTACAGATCTGTGCCTGCCTTGATGCAGGGCCCTCTCTGGTGTCCAGACCAGCATATTTCAGTTAACTGTGAGCCAAACTGGACAACAGAGAGGGCAGGCTGAGATGGCAGGATGGACACACTGTCTGCAGGAAATGCAGGGAATTGCTGAAGGTCTCCCTGGTTCACTCAAGAGAGCTTTTCCCCCATTGTGTTTATAAGATTTAAATGACCTAATTCCCTGAATCATTCTTGTTAATGTGTTATTTGTCTCTGATATGAAATTTCCATTGAAGTGGACCAGGTCTTCATGCAGAAGATTTTCTGTTCCTATAGGGAATTACTCAGCAGAATTTTGGATTATCAGCAGAATTATGGTACACTCAGACTTTCCCTTGCTGATTTTATTGTAAGAAGAGCCCTTGACCTTCTTCTGGCAGCTTTGTTCATTTGGCTAGCAGATCCTCAAACATTTGAATTTTGCATTCCTAGAAGTCTGGCATCCAAGCCCTCAAAATATATAATCATCTCCAGAAAAAATGGGATGTATGAGACAGAAACAACAGCCTTCTCTACTTAATCCTGATATGCTAAAGCCCTAATTCTTGTTATACCTTCCTACAACCAGCCCTGCAGGCACACTTCAGAAGAAGAGACATGGAAACAGTTAACAGCTTGATAATTCCAAGTTTACTTTGGCTCATGAGCTGGTGATGACCAGTGAGCCTTTCCTTCCCCCCTGAGCAGAGATAAGTAATACAGAGATTTGCACATGGACACACATGGTTTCAAAGCAGGGAAGAGGTACTGGCACTACTGAACTCTGTGGATGTTCAGTGCTCAGAATGTTGTTTCTTACCATGCATTCAGTCATGTGCCTGCAGTGCTCCTGGCAATGATTATAATTGCCCATAGTTGATTTACATGTTGCATTTTAAGCACTAGAGATGAGAGTAAAGTTGCCTGAAGGTCTGAATCCTTTTGAAAACATTGTATATCACGTTAGGGGAGCTAGATGAACAGTTCTGTGACAATGCAACAGCAGGAGGAAAGCTCCCTCCAGTACTTCTGCAGCATCTATTCCATGCATCAATGACTAATTTGGACTGCTATAACTTCACTTAGGCCCATACAGCTGCATTGAGAAGAAGAATTATGCCATTGTTTCTGTACAAGGGCCTATTCCATACTTATTGCAAAAATGAGTGCCTTTTAAATATATACATATTGGTGAATCCAGCTTAGGCATGAGGAATGCTGATACACTCAGCCAGCCAGGAACAGGACAGATTCCTACAGTGTTACAGATTTGGGTTTGAAAGTCTATTACTCCAGTGGGGCTGTTGTGGGAAGTGTGCCCTGCTTGGTACAAGTGAGACCACCCAGAACCTAACCCTGCATCAGTGATTCACCCAGGAAATGCCATGAAGCAGTACCCTTTAAAACCTCAAAGGCATATTCAAAAGTAAATCTATATGTAGAGTTATAGGTATGATCCTGCCAGATACTGCCAGAAAGGTTTCACCCCTCTGTTCTGGATAGATCCTTTGTAATATCTGGTTAACTTTGAACACATGCAAAAGAAACCAGTGAGAAATAAATGCCAGCCTTTAAATAGATGCTTCTATCCAGCAAGCCAGAGGTCTATATTTACCAAAATGCATGTTATTACTTATCAACTCTCCAGGAAAAAAAAATGAAAAATTCAATATCTCCCCATGCAAATTTTAATCACTTTTTCAATGTCAAGCTTTTAATTAGGCTGTTCCTAGGAAGCAGTGTAACCAGGCCATTAGCAGTGCAGCCATAGAACAAAACTCTATTAGGAAAGTGACACTTTCACTTCAGCAGACTCATACACCAGTGTAGTTAATCTGAATCAGATCCTAAGCAAAACCAAGAAAATACTGCAACAGTGTTCTGAATGCCCTCAGAACTGTAACTTTTACATATATGATCCAGTAAAACTGTACAGAAATGCCAAAGAGAAAGTCTAAGTTTACTAAAAAGAAAATGTGACACTATGTCAATTTTGCTGCTGTTATGAAATTTCTGTCAGAAGCAGCACTTCCTTCATTTGCATTTGCATTCCACCACAGGGAAACAGACATTTCTTCATTTTATTTAGGAGAGCACTGGGACAACTTGTGGAGCCATGAACTTGCAGTACTGAAACACTGAATGAGCACATGAACCACAATAACAATTGCTTACACTAATTACGGGGTTGACAGACAAGGAACTGGACTCCTCCAAAGCACACTAGTTTGTAGTAATTAACAATAAATCTAACCATTATTAGAAATAAAGATGTCCTCTTGGGTATTGGGAACTACTGCCCTGGTTCTTCTTTCTTCAGACACACTTGTGCATTCTCCAGGGTTCAAGTTGTATTGCAGAGAATTGAAGCAGAATACACCCTCACAAGGGCATGGCAAAGTGAGAAAGACAAGCAAGGAGAACAGGGAGGAAAAGCAAAAAATACCATTATATTCAAGATATAAAAGGGTGAGCAGAAAATAGATTTTTAACAGTAAGTGGAAAAGCAAGAAAGCTATAGCTAGAGATTTAAAGAGGACAGTGGCTGGACCTTGGTGACTTGAAGAGAGTTTCTTTGAAGAGCCTGAATTGAAACAAAAGCTCCTCCATTTGTATTAGTAATGGAACAATAATCAACGCTCTGGGCAAAATATGGGAGCAAGGCACATCAGAGCTCAAGTGCAAGATGTGAAAATTTTATGCTCAATCTTAGAAGTGAAATGTTTTTATCTGAGGAGGTTATTGTAAACAGTTTTATTTTAGGAGCTGCCCTTTGAGAAGCTACTACACAAAAAAGCACACAGAAGAAAGCAAGATGCTTTTCTCTATTTGAACTTTGCCTTAACAGAAAAAATGCTGTTTGCTATTTATAAAAATATCTGAGAGCTAGCAGCTCTTAAAGCATGTCCCCATACTTAAATGCTTTTATAGTTTCAAAAATCTCAAATAATCAAGTGATGCTCATATGAAACTCATGAAGAGCTGCTGAGTCCCTTACTGTAAAGCTGTAAGTGCAGCCCAGGAGAGCTCATCTTTGCTTTATACATTTAGAAATATGGATGAGTTCAATTCCAATTTTAACATCCATGGTCAAAGCAGTCTATGAACCCCTCATGCACCAGAAGAAATAGTCTCCATGAGTCTTCCATATCTTCAAAAAGCAATAAAATACATCTTAGTTGTTAATACTTACCATTTAAAATGGCAGTGTGGAAATTGCCAAGTGACAGAAGTGCAAAGACATTAGACAACAGGGTGCAGTGAACTTTATGGGACATGGCAATTGTCATTTTTAGGAGTATTAAATTTCACAAGCATCAGAGCTCTGCTGTGACTTGGAGTTTGGTACAGTGAAGTAGCTCTTTTTAAGGATGGCAACACAGAACATTTGCCCAAGTTCATCTTAGCTGTTTGTGTGACTCGGTGTAGAAGTTGCTTGTACACAGCTCTGATACTCAAAAATCAACGCAAATCTAAACTCTCCTCATGTAATGATTGTTTTAAACTCAGAAAACATACTTCTGGAGCCCACTCCCCTCTACTTCCCATGTCTGACAGCAAGTCCCCTAGTGTGGTACTGGGCTCTGTAACATGGGCTAAGGCACAGGCCTGGGGACACTTTCTCTAAAGCATCACCTGGAATAATTTTCTTCTTCAGCAGGTTATTTGACCAAGCTGAGCTGTATGACAGCAGAAATACTGTTAATGGATTTTTTTTCCCCCACAGTATTTAAAAATTGATTCATTTTCCTACCATATAGACCTACAAAAATGCTTCACCAGCAATTCCCTTCTTCCCCACAAGCTACTCTAACTCCAGCATCTTGATTTAGGCCAGTTAAGTCCAGGAAACGAAATAAAACAGGAGCTAAACAACACTACCTGCAGCCAGTAACATCCTGAAAATGCACAGTGGAGCATGGAAAAGTTTCAGACTCCACAATGGAAGTGCCACCAGATCCATCCAGGCTCTGCACTGTCAGCCCAGGCAAGGCTGTCCCCAGCACCCATCCCATGGATGACACTGGTGGAAATTCTCCTGGGAGCATGTGCCAATGGAGACTTGTTCATTTGCTGTGCAAGTTACACTTGGCTTTTCTTCTCATGTGAGAAAAACAACCAAAGGGGAAAAAGTCTGGCTGAGGAGATCCAGCAGCTGCAGCTGAGCTTGGAGAGTTCTGCTCCATAGGGACTGGCACTCTGCAGAGGGTTTGATGACCCTGAATATTAACAAAGATTCCTCTACTCTACCCAGGTAACCTTGCTGATGTACCTGAGTGATGATGGTGTTCTACCCTTGAAAGTTGTCCTCCCAGAAAGGTCTCACTTGCTCTATAGGAGTCATAAATTCAGTGACGTACTCGGCATGTACAGATCCTGGCTGAGGTCTAATTTTACTGCCATGCATGAAGTTACATCAGAATTGATTCACCCCAGTAAGATTTTAGCTCACTGTCTGCATCCTTGTTGCCTTTCAGAAGAGTGTGTGCAGTCACAAGGACAGACTCACTGCTTGCTTGAGCTCAAGCCCCAGGAGGTGCTCCCAGGGCCAGGCAGAGCAGGCTCAAAGGCCCAAGTTCACTCCGTGCTTTGGGAGGGTGGAAATATTTTTTCAAGGGGGTCAAAACACCACCATGGCATGCCCAGGCAGGCAGGCAAAGCCTCCAGCCTGCCACAGAAAGGCAGAGAGCACATTTTGGCTGTTCCTGAAGATAAGCAGTAAAAAAGCCTCTGGGTTAGATTTGTAGCTCTTGTATCGTGTGTGTTAAGACTTGGTGATCCAAAGGATCTAAATGAATTTGGTGGGAATGCTCCTGAGAATCACTGATTTTCAAGTTTTTTTTCTTTAAAGAGTACAAAGATTGTCTTTCCAGAAGCTCTTTTCTTGTTGATGGTGAGGTTTTGTGTGCCCTTGGCTTTCTTGTGATCAGTGGGACATTCAGCAGCAAGCACTCTTTGAGATTCATCGATATTTTCAAGGGTAGGAGAAAACTTCACTCCTTTCGAGTACCACTCAGACAAAGATGAAAAGCTTGTGAGGGTGCCAATTATATAACCTGGCTGAGCCATCTTGCCAGTGAAAACCTTTGCAGGATGCATTCTGGCTTCACAAGATGGAAATTCAGCTTTTATTCAAGTAGTTTGATTTGGTGATTTCACTGTTTAATCCATGTAGCCACAGTGATCAGTCGGAAGCAGTAACCTGAAAAGAGGGTAGCTCAAATTAATTCTACCAGGATTTCACAGTGTTTACTATTTTGTATCTCTCAGGCAGCATGCCAGTGGGACATGAGTTCAAGACAACAATTTATGTGTTCTGCACTGAAAACAACATATTCTTACACTAGATGACAGAGCCTTAAACTGAGCTGCTGGATGAGCCCCAAGCAGGTTCCCACAGTGCAGTGGGCAGATCTGGCCTGAAAGTTGCATAGCCACATTGTGCTGAATTCAATCCAGATCAGTAAAACCTGTCTCCTGGCTTATTACTGTGGGCAAGGTACCAAGCCATATAGAGCCAATACTATTTTCCATTCTAAACTGGCCTGTCTGCAGCTGACTGTGTCACTCAGAGACAGCATTTCTCCTCTCCCCAGTCTGTGCATATGTGGACTTTAATAATTAAAGTGCCTTAGATTGCCAGGCCACTGAGACAGGGAGAGTCTTTTTCTTACAGGTCTGGGTGGTACCTTCCATCTTCCATCTCACACAAATACACAAGTGCTCCTGCAGTCAAAAACCAGCAGCTCTTCCTTGTGTAGCAGGAGGACCGAGCAATAAAACTGCTGCTCTGGTAGAAACTGAGAGAAAAATATTATCAAAATGTATGATGGAAATGAAGGAAAAACAGTGCAGACCTTATTAGCCAAGTTGCATACAAGCTTAAAAATATACCAGCCTAGACCTGGAAATTTATGTTCAAAGCCACGAATTCAGAGTTAATTTATTATGCAGTAGATTTCCAGCTCCACTGAGCTAATGGGATTTGTTACTCTGTTAAATGGGCTTTTCCCTCAGAGCACCTTGTTTCATTAGACCATTTAACAAAGGTTTGGGAGAATGAGATGTGTAAACACAGCACAGCCATGCCAGCTGCCTCTTTGTTTTGCACACTAAAATGCTAATTCTTCTTACAGACTATGGGTGCACAGGTACTGCACTCTATGCAGGAGGCATGGAGATTTTACTTCATTGAAAGCTAAAGAGAAAGTGCAGAAAATTTCGCAGATTTCTTGAGGTAAGACTTTTCCCAGTGGGTTTAGATTTAAAAATTGAAACAATCTTCCTTGCAGTGACAGTGTTGATGACGGGTTCTCCAGGAGCCAACTAGCACTTTGTGAAATGGCAGGTGTAAACAGAACTGTCCATAATTAATAACACTTTAATTAATAGCAGGACTAAGTGGACCAGGCAAAATCAAGCCCATGAGAGTCTCTGTTTCCTGTAAAGTATCAACACAGAAAAAAAAATAAAATAAAGGGAAGGTGGAAGATCAAGCTCTGTTTCATGGAAGTGAAACCAAGTCATGGAAGAAGCCTGGAAACAGCCCCAGGAGTGAGCTTGAGCTCTGCTTGTTCATTCAGCACCCAAATGAAACTCCTTCCCTGACATTCCTCACAGCATCCTACCCCAGTGTGCCCAAACTCCATGCTGTTCTTCCCAGTATTCATATCTCTGGTGAGAAAAGAAATTCTTTCACTCCAGGGATAACCGGAACATTAATTTTCTATCAACTTTAAGCTTTTAAAATGAGAGTTCTTTGCCATTCTGATCAACAAGTTGAGAGCAAATTTGTAAAGCAATGTATCCATTAAGGAGACATTCTGCACCTTTTCAGGATGCAGTTTTATACTGCACAACTGACTGACCTCCATATTCCCACTGTTTACAATAATTCAATTTTCAGTTATAATATTTTGATTTTTCACAAGGAAAACTTAAAGTAATTCCAGCAGCTGTTAGGCATTGTCAGTGAAACTCTATTGATGATGAAAATAATAAACCTGACAAAACTGTCAAGGAAATCAGGAAAGTCAATGTCTGCATTCCTGACAACATCAGGAATAACAAATCTGTTTTTAAATGGCATGAGTTTTCTCCAGATATCCATTTTGTAACTGGTATAGAATAGAAATCTTGTTGAAAATAAAATTAATGTACAGAACAAAGACTGAAAAAAATTAATAAAAGCTGTGGGACTTGAAAAGAAATGGTTTCTTTCTCTGTCACTTTTATTTGTGCGTGCATTCATGACTGTGTGTAAATCTAAATGCATTCCCAAGCCTGAGGGCAATGTTGATTCAGAAACACAGAATAAAAATAAAAGAACCAATAGCCTGTTGAAATTAATGGCAAAACTCCCTTGACTTCAGCAGAGACAGAATTTTGCCCCAGATATTTGGGCCAAAGTTACCAACAGCCAGGAGCAGTAAATTTGACCTCTGAAAACCAGAGAGCAGGAGAAAGGAAGTTGCCTTTGGATTGCCCACTTGTTCTGTAAAATCTTCCTGAAAATGTAGCAGAAAGTGTTCAGAATTTGCTTGTCTACCCCCACCTTGTCTGAGTCTGGTGCTGTTTCTTTCTTCACTACCTCAGGGGTGGTGCAAGCTCATTAAGTAGATTTGTTGGTCTGGAGTTAGGTGGGGTAATTACACCTTCAACTTCATCTAAAAGAGGGCAGACAAGAATTTACTTTCAAAACCTCTCAGATGACTTCACACTTACTTTGTTAGGAGTGTGGAGAGGAAGAGTGCAGACCAACCCATGGTGTGCCCATCCATGATGGCACTGTGCACTCCCACAGGGACACAAGCCTCAGCTGCTCACCCTGAATTTCTCACCTTCTCACACTTACCCTGCAGCTGCTGTGCTCAAATACAGAGAAGAACCATGGCCCCCATTTCCAGATGGAGGCACTGAACGAAAGAGAGGCTGTAACTCAGCATCCTTCTTGTATTTATACTGATTTCAGAGGCTGGGTTGGAAGGTGGCCTCAGAGGTGCCAGTCCCTCTGGTGTGGGAGGCTGGGAGGGACAGCCATGCTCTTGAGCCTGGGAGTAGGCTCCCCCAGGGGACAGTGAGGATGGTGATGGATGTCACCAGCTCCCCACAGACCCTGTGGAGTGCCCTGGCACACCTGAGGCTTGGCACCTGCTGCTGGTGGCCCTGGGGTCCCAAGCTTGTGTCTGGCACCCAGCCCCTGCTGCTCCCTGTCTGGGGTGCCAGGACAATGAGGTGAAGTAGGCCAGACATGGCTGGCTCCTGAGGCTGCCTGAGCTCACAAATGAACCTTCTTTCTCCTGGCATGAGCCCAGCTCCTCTCTCTCCTTGTTACTGTAAAGCAGCAGCCACCAGACAGGTAGGATTTAACAATGCCATTTAACAACAACAGTCTCCAGGCAGAGAGGAAGCCCTGGCAGAACAAAGCCCAGCTAAAGGTGGAATAATGCATGCCTGGGACAGCCCCTACTGCTCTAATTTTTCTTATGTATTTATGTTTAATTAACTAGTGATTCAGAATGGCTCTGGGAGTAAATCCCTCCTGGATGAATCCCAAGGTCACTTCCTTAGCTGCAGGATGGAGAAATGCACTGAAGCCTGGCCAGCTGATAATCTTTTGCTTGCCTATACCAGTTGAATCCTTTTTTCTCTTGCATGAACTTATCTGGGAGCTAGCTGGGCTGTAGGCCCCTGTTAAATAATGATGATTATGTTCTTTTTGCTCACTGTCGACAAAGAATTATAGCCCCTCATTTAGAGCTCATTTCAAAACCATAAGATTCTGTAATTGAAAGTGGCTGAAGCTAATTTGATAACCCAGTTTCTGAACACAGCTGAATAACTACTTTCCCTTTGTCCTTTCAACAGTAATGGCCTTGTCAGGAAAGTCTTCTGTTCTACTTTAAAGAGAGCAATTATGACAAAGGTTAAAAACTATTGTCCTGTGACAGTGTGCAATTTCAACATTGCCTTCAGGTTCCCAGCAAGGCCAGGGCATGGCAGGAGGCATGGCTCCCTCCAAGCCACAGCTGTCCTCTCAAACACCCAGCCAGTGCTGACTGTCTGGACTGGCTCTGGGCACTCCCAGGATCCAGAGCTCCATCCAGAACACCCAGCTCTTCCTCTGGTGATGTGGGGGCTTGCTGGGCTCTCCCAGGATGGGAGAGGGATGAGTGCCTGGCAGCTCCTCAGACACCCCAGACCATCCACCCTTGTGATTAAAATCCCACACCAGGACACCCTGGAGGCTCCTTCTCCCTTGCAGCAGCCAAGCTGACTGCACTGGTGTGCAGGAGAAGGTGAATCCTCCTCCTGTGCCCAAGAGATGGGTAAATCCTTACAGCACAGGCAGGAGAGAGCTCCCCCAGTGAACAGCCCCGTGGGGACGAGCAGGACACCCTGGCCCTCAGCAGGGGCAAAGCAGCCTAACACCTCCCAAGACAGAATATAAAGCCTAAATGGGATCCCACCTGGTGCTCTGTGTGCTGTCCCTGAGGCTGCCTGGCCCTAGTGACTGAGCCTGACCCCTGAACACATTTACTGGCACAAACAGAAACCTCCTCTGCCCCCAGTTCCTGTCTCCTGTTCACACCTGGGCATTCTGTGACAGCAGGAGATGAGAGCAGCTTTCCTTCAGCCTCCTTGCCAGGGATCATGGAGGGGAACTCACTGATTGCAAGATGAGTATTTCTGATATCTTAGGAAATTCTCCTTATGTATTTTGGATTTTGGGCCTTTCCCAAAGTAAGTGGGGGCAATGTAAATAACATGGCAAACATTTCTCTAGCCACAGCCTGGAGCTGTGCTCAGAACTGCTCTGGCTGTTGTAGTAATTAGCACAAGCAAATTGCTAAATTGTGTGCTGTGATAAAATGATGGATTACAGCATGGAAGAAATCATTAACTCATTGATTAGCAGCACATGCCTTCAAAACCACTATCTAAGCAAATTCTGAGCATTGTGGCAGCTTTGTAAATGTTATCTCCCATAAGCAATAATAATATATAAATCACCAAAATTAAATTTTAACTATTAAAATTGGTTCTCAAGTGGTTCCTAATATTTGTTGTAGCTGCCCATGTGGGGCTCCTGTCCCTATACTCCCAGGGAGAAGGCTGCACTTACATGTTGAGAGGATCTCCTGCTCAAAGTCAGTGTGGTTCACTGGCAGCATCTGTTTCTAGGTATTCCCTCCTGGTGGCTTTACTAATCAAAGCAGCCTGTTATTGCCACATCTAATAGCAGTAGGCTTCACTTCTTATTCAGCACGAGTGCTCAGTAGTTTATAAAATTTCTCATTTAAATGGACTTTGTTTTATTAGGATTAGCAGGCCAATCCCATCTCTCCTCCTACAACTCTCCCCCTCTTGTTTTAAGTAAGATGAGACACACATATTGAATATTAGTACATTATTGTAACAGAAATGTGTGAGTGGGATGGGGAGCCCTCCCCACAGCTCTGTGTCAGCATGGATCCCATACTAATCCCAGGGGATCCCCAAATTCATTGTCAATAGAACAGAAAATCAACACCAGGCTGTGATTTCAGCTATTGACTTCCACAGCAGAGAGGAGTGCTCCTACACCTACCACCCTGCTCACTGCCTGTTTGAACACCCACGGATGCTGGGAGGATAAATGCAGGGGCAGGGACACCAAAGGGTCAGTCTAGGCTGGAGGAATGCTCAGCTGGGTCCCTCCCCACCTCTAACCACACTCAGCACCCCTGACCAGTGTGATTCAGGGAACAACCCCACCTGAAAAGGGCCAGGTTAGCACAGCTGGGTGCTGGGGAGGTTCCCCTTTGCTCCCACACTTCTCTCTGCCTTTGTCTGCTGGCATTTCTAGCTCTTCCCTGCAGCCAGCTCATGCACCTGCTCTGCTCTTTCTTTATTTCTGACACCATTACGCCTTTGAAAGGGGCTGGTCTCTCCCATAGTAGGGCCAAAGGTTTAGCTATTCTGATTATTTTACGGATTCCACAGCCAGGTCATTACATCTGTTTCTGGGTCCTCCAGTGGAATGGAAAGGAAGAAGAGAAAGAGATCTGAAAAACATTTGCATCTGTTTTGCCAGAGGTGAATATCAGGGTTTCCCTTTGTTTCACTGTCAGATTAAATCATAGCCATGGGAACTAGTGACCAGTGATTTCAGGGTCTGCATCTGTAAAGGAAAGAGGGTTTCAATATGAGGGCAATTTATTTCACTTAATTAAACCTACTGATTCGCAGTATGAATCCATTCAGTAAAATGCCCTTTTAATAAGTAAAAGAATACCTTTCAGAATTGATAGATTTGCAGTTGTGATCTTCAGTTCCCACTTCAATTCTGCTGCAAGGCTGTTCTTGGAAATGAGAGGCAAAGCATTCCTCTCCAAGGAGAGTCCATTTCATGAGTGTCTGGTGGCATACTTATCTGCTCACTGTATCTCTCCCAAAATCTAGCATCTCACTGGAATTCTTTCTTCTAAACTAATTAGGCAATTTTATACATAGTTCCAGGAGTACCTCTTAGGACAGCATTAATTTTAATAGCATCTTAAAATGACAAATTCAAGATATGCCACTAACAGTGAATGCACGTAGCTAATAGATTTTCTTCATGCTGCTCTTGCTTGACATGACATTTGTCATAGCAGTGGTCCTGCTTCAGCACCATTCTCATCCATTCTTTATCCACTGATTTTTCTATCATAACTTATCTTTTACAAGCAGCATAATTTCTGCATTACCATATAGGCAATGTCACATACTTAACAAACTCTTCATAAACATTTACATCAGCAGCTGTCTGTTAGACATCAAATGTTCTTTTCTGGAGGAGTCTGCAGTTTCAGCTATTATTATTATGGTAAATCATCTCCCAGAAACAGTCTTAGGAATATGCCTCATAAATTTAAGCGTTGTTACCTCCCACAAACAGCCTTCACCCAAACAGCTGTGGGAAATTGTCCCTGCTCCTTGTCGGCAATCAGGAACATGCAGGCTGCAGGCAGTGCTGAGGAATGACACAGCAGCCACCCCCTCCACTAGACAGCCCCCATCAGACCAGCCTGACTGGCCATCTCGTGGCACAAGTTCCTGTTTTCCTATTTTTACTTGAATCTTCCCTTTTTTGTATTTCTTCAGAGGGTCTGGACCACTTGATGGTATTTGTGGCTGTTTGAAGAAAAAGTGCTGTTTTGCAGTGACACAAAGCAGCGTGGTAATACTAAAATTTGTCTTTCATCCAGTTTTTGTTTGGTTTGTGAGACAATGCTTGTGGGTACTCACTCAAATGGGGTTTGCACCTAAAGCTATGTGAGAGCAGAAACAGTTTGGTGCCATCCGTCACAGAACAATGCAGACATTAAAAATCTGAATCCCAGGAAGAACAGTTCTATATTCCAGGTATGTTTGAGTGATTTCATTTGAGTACTTACAATAGTTTTTTGGTACTTCATGCTGGAGGTAGCAAGGCTGCAGAGCTGGAACTGCCTGCCATGCTCTCCAGCACAGTGTAGCTGTTTGGTTATCCACTAAAACACAACCCTTATTTTCCTCCTAGAGCCATCTCAAATTTGGTCAACTGAAGAAAAGGAAACACAACCACTGCTAAATCTTTACAGTACAAAGTTATTGCTTGAGTGTCTGACTTTGGGCTGGAGCCTGGCAATGAAGTCTGCAACTGGAGACCTAATGCTGTCCAGCTGGGGCAAGGAGCAGGAATGCACAAGGATGGAGGCTCAGAAGGGCTTGTGTTTTCTTCCTGCTGCTAAAAGTGCACGGGGACAGTGAAGAGGGGAAGCAAAGCTGACTTGTGAGGTCTGGAATCTACTCCTCAGGACTGTCAGCTGAGGGGAGCTGTCCTAGAGATCCTTGGAGAAAATAGAGGGGAGGATTTTTATGTATGGAAAGAAAATTCCTCTGTAGGTTTAGAGAGATGAGATGAAGAAGAAAACAGCTGACCTGGCTGCAGAAATGGGAGGAATTCCAAGCAGCAAGGCTTGCTCTGCTGTGCAGGTTTCCCCCTGCACGTTTCCACCCCTCCCAGCACCTACCTAGAGCCAGCTGTTGCCTACAGCAAACAGGAGTTCAGGACACAGCATCCTCCTTAGGAAAAGCACTATAAAGCTGTGGTGTGTTAAACATTATAGCTGATGAAATCCTCATTCCATTGAAGGCAATGCCAAAACTATCTCTGATTTCAATGGAGCAAGTATTTTTCCCATCCCACTGTCTCTCCGATCAGATCTCTGCTCCCTTTGTCACCCATTATATTTTTCTGAAGCTCTTTCAAACATTTTCAGAGGAAATTAACTGATTTCATCTCTCCTAGTTTTAACATTTCTGTAATATAATTGTATTCTTTGTCCTGCAAGGGAACTCTGGCAGTACACTTTTTGAGTTTTCCATCTTGCACAGTTCATTTCTGTAGGAATCAATAAAGGTCACACTATTTAAAAATGCACAGCCTGAGCAGAGTGCAGAAAAGACCACAGAGCTGCTCAGTGTTGCCACAGCAATGCATGTATTTTTTTTCAGCAGCAGATGGTAGGGCTGACATCTGCAAAAGCAAAGGGCACAGCTGGGTTACATCTCAGGTTATGGAAAGCAACAACATCTACTATGTGTCACCTGTTTTGACTGCATAATTCATTTTTCTCTGAGAACAAAGAGCTTCCCCTATGCATAGAAAATGACTCTGTGTTTCCTATTTAAAGTGATGCCTCTTACTCCAGTGGGGATAAAAAAAATCAAGGGCCTATAGTACTAACATGAAATTCATAACAAAAAGCAAAGCTAACAGCCTCCAAGGTGATTTCTACATTCTGGAATTAAAACCATTTTCACGACAGATATTAACCTAAGAGCAATAACCAGTATTTTAACAAAAAAGGAAGGATATTTTCTGTGGGATTGTGTGTGTTTCATTGCTGCACTGTTTTTTAAAGCAATGGTGATGCTCACATTGAGGATGTCAGCTGATGTGGCCTTGCTGTGGCTGGAGCACTGTAGGGGCAGTGAGAGCTGGGGACAAGGGTGCCCACATGTCCAGGGGACACCAGGAAAGCCCCAGCCCTGCTCCCCCTCCCCAGCTGGCTGCAGTCTTTCTACCCAAATGGAGAGGAAAACAGCTTTTGGTCCTGGGGAAGGAGTTAGCAAACCCAAAGAAAGCACACAGCAGTTTCCAACCAGTGAGCAGGAACTGGTGGATTTTAGATCACACTGATTGTATCTTTCTGGCTTTACTGTCCAGCATTGCTGAAAAGAGCTTTTTGTAACTCTGTTGTGATTCAGCCTGTGCCAAGTGCTTCCCAGTCTGGATTCCACCCCAGGTATTCCACTTCTGTGCATTTTTTGGATGTTCTGACCCAACACACAGCAGCACAGACAGGAACCTCTGCAGGGGAGGATATTCCTGAATGCAGAGCAAACACCTGATGCTGTCAGATGCCCTGATCTCAGCTCTGTGCACTCAGAGCAGCTGACAATGCCATTTGGTGTTTCCCTGGAAGCAGGCAGAGGGCATGCACTCTCAGAGGAAGAGAGGGAATGGCTGCAAGAGCACCCCAAAGTTCAGTCCCACCCCTTATTTGTCCTGTATTAAAGATACTCTGTGTGCTTTCTGCCAGAGACTTTTCTGCTTGCTGGTGATAATGTTGCCTTGTTCAGAGGGGTCAGCAAGAACAGTACAGAGTATTTTCCAATTAAATGGTTGGAATTACCAAGCTGAGTCCTTTTATTTAAAACATTAAAAAAAAAAAAGTAGCTTAACATTTCAGCAAAACAAGGTCTCTTTGGCTTGATTCAGGCTTGCATCTAAAAACAAAAAGGGCAAGAGTGTGAGTGTGAATGGCATCCTGTCCTTGGAGTGGGAAATAAACCCAAAAGTGAGGCTCTGCCTTCTGCAACTGCCAGGTCTGAACTCCTGATGTCAGAGCTCAGCACTGAGGTGCTCATACCTCAGGCATTTTGGGGTTTTTTGTCTGATGTATACATAGTCTCAGTGGTACAGCATTTAACAGCTTAATGGGAAACTGCAGGGCTGTGCACAACTTTTGAGAGGGTCCAGAACATCCTACAAAATAGCAATGAGATTAGATAGAAACAGTAAGATATAAATACCTCACACTAAGGCAGTCCAATCACTATCTTGTTTTTATTCATATACAGCCAATATCAATAATTATCAAGAAGCTAATCTATCAGACAGTGGGTCTCTATCACCTAAATCTGAGAGGCAGTTGATATCCAGCTCCCAGAGGCTACTGCTGATTAGGAGAAATGACAATGAACAACAAGACAGGATTTTTCATTCATCACTCAGGTCTAGAGATGTCCTTGGTACAACCAAAAGCACCTGTAGGGACCACAGAGAAGCTTTCCTCAGCCTTGGTCTCACCCTGGTGGAATGCAGGAATGGGCTCCCATCAAATGCTGTAAGCTAAAGGCCATTTTCCAGCTGAAATCAGTGAGAGCTGCAACAGCTCCTGTTCTCTGCTTCTCCCTAAAATGTCCAATTAATTCTACCCAAGAACAAAAGTCTGCAACACTTTCAGATATTTGCCTTCTAAACAGATTAAACTTGTTTTGAGGTGCCCATCATCCTTCCTCCTAATCTCCCTGTAAAAGGAAACAAGGTGCTCCTGTCTCTGAAAGTGACATAATCATAATAAATGCATTTGCTGGAAAAAATTAAACAACAACAGGTGTCCTTCAGAGTCCACAATGACTGTTAAAGGAATTTACATTTGTGAATAAACAGCAGCAGAAATTCTTTTTCTGACAGCTTCTCATTATTAAAATTAGGACCCTGCTTAATCCTGCACATGTCAGTGGGACCCAAGATGACCTGCTAAGTGCTGGTCACAGAAGTTAATGTTGCATAAGGCAAGCATTACTGGAAGCAACCCTTTAAAAAATAGCATTAAAAATATTTTGGAGCTGTCTTTGTGGATGTTGAAGTCAATAGCAAAATCCCCCAGCTCTCAGTGGAGCAATGGAGCAGAGATTTCAGGGACTGGGTGCAGCCAGGCCCCTGTGCAATGGCACAAGCTGTGTAAGTTTTAGGGACTTCCACTGGGAGGAGGGTTGTTCCCAAAAAACCAGATGTGCTCCACCAAACAATGCCAAAGCTGAAGCTGCACATCCTTGGAGAAAATTCCTTATTCTGTTCTACAGCCTTCCTGTCACCTTGACAGACCTTGTCCACCTCTGCCTGCAAAATGAGGATGCTGTGGTCATTCTAATATGCTTTTAAAGTTTAATACACTTGGAAAGTTTCTCCCTAGTGTTGTTAAATTACCCATTTTGAGAAATAAGATATCCCACAATGCCATAATTTTGAGTGAGACCTTAAATTCAAGCCCTGATCACTTAGCAGAGAGCACATACCACATATGCTTAATGAGGCTTACTGTGAGCAATGTTGGGGAAGGTAGGGAAGCTTTTATGCTGACTAGATTTCCATTTCTTTTTCCCCAGTATATTTTATTGCTACTCAAAAGTTAAGGATGGATAGGAAAACCATGCATTTGCAGCAGATTTGTCAAAAGGTAAAAATATTGATTTTTGAAGAAGCTTGCCCGGAGTGTAAAAGTAAGTCCAAGTTAAAATCAATAGGGATAAATTAGGACTTCTCCAGCTATATAAATGTTGCATTAACAGAGCCTTTAATGCATAAAAATCCTGTGCATCAGATGACAATAGCAGTTTAAACTTACTTTTTACTTAAATTTTGAAAGGCAAAGTAAAACATCCATTACATGCCAGTCTAAATTTTGAACAGCAGAGCAGGTAAGTTTTTGAGAGACATTATTTCCATATATACTATTTTCCCAGCGGCAGGAGTGCCACCAGTGCCTGCTATCCTCACATGTTCATGCTCAGCCTCTGCTGTACCAGCATGGCACTGCACAGCTCCTCCTTGGGGAGGATGCTCTTGTCCCAGGAGTGCAGAGAAACACCAGCTGGGCAAATTTCATAACCCTTTTTGTGGCCACCTCCAAAAGTTTCCACCTGTCTGTGAAGCCCTAGTCCCAAGCTCCAGAGCCATGTCCCACACCAATGGGGCTTCTCCCCCCAAGCTGGTCCCCAGTGGAATGAGTGAAGGGATAACCCTGTTCTGAGCCTTTCTGCTAAATTAGATGCCACCATTAGGATGATATGTCCTTGTCCTTAATTACCTTTTTGCTCCAGGGTGCATGAGACATTGTCCTTCAATAACTTCTTTGCTACTCCTGGGCCCATATTACATTTATTCCTATCCTGTTTTCTCCTTTTTGATTTTCAGTGATTATAGCAAGTTTCCAGCATAGCCCCTTGCTTGATAAAGTTGTCCCCCTGCATCTCTCCAATTATTTTAACCCTGTGATGTCTGGCTGAATTAAGCTAGAGACCATAGAAGAGCAGGATTTCCCATGTGGCCACTCCTCTGACCTTGCCCCATCTGCCTGGAGAGTTTGTCCTGGTAATTTTAAATATCTCCTTGTCTCAGATCACTGAACAAGGGTAGCACTGCCCCTCAGGCACCTTTTGGCACCAGTATGAATTATATGAGTATTTTCCTGTATATGAAATTCTCCTAGGGACCTGAAGAAACACTCTGGATTGTTGGGAACACCCTGTGACTGACCACATCAGGCCAGCCCCACAGGTGGGTCTGAGGGCTCAGCTGTGGTGTGTTTGCAGCAAGAGATGAGACCAAAATTCATCTTCCAAGTGCTGCCTGTCTTACCAACAGCCTCACACTCAGCCAGAGCTGTCCTGTGAGAGAAGGTCAGCAGCCATTCCCCTTGAGTCTGAGAATGGATTGTTTAAATACTTAGGATGGGCTTTCAGACCATACATTCTTGCTGCAGTTTTGCTATTCATGAGAAGTGGCTCAAAGGAGACTTTTCAATTGCTTATGTGGGAGGAAACATTTGGCAACCAGACAGAGAAGAACAGATTTTTTTAGGAGATGCCTTATCCCCAAAGTACAATTGTTTTGTCACACATTTCTTTCAGTCTCTCAAGGTTGAGAAGATTTTGGCAGCAATAACTGTGGAGCTTGCAAAAGACATGGTTTCCAGCCCATTGTGTCAGATGACCCTAATGAGACAGATCCCTGGTGTCTGTGAGTGGGCCCAGCTCCATTTACAATGGGACAAGACTGATTTACACTGCACAAGATAAGACCCAATATGTTTTAAACTTGGAAGCTACAATTATAACTCTGAACACAGTTTTATGGCTCAAACCTTTATTCTGCTTCAGTTCTGTGCATGATGCCACTTCCATGGACTGTGGTAATGAAAATTATACCATTACAACAGTTTTGATTGGCTTCTTCTTTCTCCTTTTTTGGGGGGGGGGGGGGGGGGGGGGTGGTGGTTGTGTTTTGCATGTAAATAGATTTCTTTTACAGTTCTGGAGATAAAATGGCTTGTCAATGATATTTTCATTGCATCTGCTCTAGTGGATGATTAGACCTGAGGAAGGGAATCCTTGTTCAGTACACTTTGTTGATGAGAGGCTGGGGAATGTCCTGGTGCCAGCTGTGCAGAGGTGCTACCACAGTGAGGGATGCAGGGTCATGCTGTACAGGTTCAGCTGTCCTGTGCAACTCCCTGGTCATTCATCTTAGGAAAAGAGGGCTCCAGGGCCTATTCTCTTTATCTGAGGGGGCATCCCATTCTCGTGGCTTTTCCTTGCTAGAAAGGGCATAATCAGGCCCTGAGTGTGAAGCAGCAATCGAAAGATCTGTTTTTCATGTTTGTAAAATCCAACAGTGTTTGAGCTCTCTAAAGAGTCATTATGTGCACTTTAAACAAAATTTAACTAATTTTTTTATAAAATTCTCTATACAGAGCTTCCCAAAATGTTTACTGGTGCAATAAACCATTTCATGGATTGCTTTAAGTCATTTGCCTCCAGACAAAACAGACATTTTAGAGCATTTTGATTTCTGCTATCTAATAAGTGAAGTGCTACAATTCTAGACTTAATATCTGTCATCACTATTATTTTTCCTTACTTTACATCTTTCCTAGAGGTTCATCATGACACAAAAAGATAAATTGTTGTAATATTTTCTGCACATAGGGCAACGTTTATTTTTTCCTCCAAGTTTGTCTTTCAAGATGACTTACTGTAGGTTGCCTTTTTTTATTTTCCAAGTATATTTAGTTTATAAAAGCTTGACCTCTGATTAGAGCCTAATTCACTGGAGCTTAGAAATGTTCATGTTCTGTAATAATTGAGAATTGTGGATTTTTGGACAGAATCCCACTGTGAATGGACCTTGTCCTTGAGGAGCCTATCACACTTGACATTCCTTCATTTATTTGAAGCATTGATGCTTTTAAATTTGAGCTATTTTATAGTTTCCCCTGTATTTGTGATTATTGTAAAAGAAAATGTGCCAATGTCTTATACTGTTGTATAAACATTCCCCACCCTCACCAAGGATATTTTAATTGCAGCAATTGAGAATTTTATGGCAGCTCTTTCCAGACTGGACACTTTGGCAGCTCATCATTATTTTACAATTGACCAAAGCATTTCAGTTTATGATGTCCAGTTGCAGAGCCTGAAGTTTGCAGCAGAAGTCCCTGTAGCCTCTGTGTCCATCTTGTATGACACAAGTGCTGGGACACAACCTCATGGCTCCTCTGGAAAGGACCCCAGCTGTTATCCTTCACCCCTCATTTCCCTCCATCCCTTCCCTGCCACGGCCAGCACCAGCTCTGCCAGTGTTAAAAGCCATTTCAGCAGGGATCACCAGAGCTCTGCCAGTGCCAAGACACAGAAGGTCTCTTTGACCTTAAACAGGGTCAGAGAAACCAACTGTAAAAAACTCCGTTCCATGGTCTTATTTTCTCTTCTCAGTTTTGCCATCTAAATGCCAGCAAAAATGAATGCTTTACCTCAGACATGGTTCCCATGTCTCTCTATAAAAACCTATGGCTGTGGAGCTGTTTAACCATCCTAGCTGCACTCACTCTTCCATCCATCACACATTATGTCACTTATCTCTTAGCTTCCTGCATCATTACAACTTTAAGACTCACATTGTAAAGGGCTGTAAATACATTTGATGCAGCTTCCTTGCTATTGCAAATAAAACTAAGAGCTTGGAAATGGGAAAACACTAAGTCCAGGCATGCTTTATACAAATTATATCATACTATACCAATGATACCTGGGGGAAAAAATTGCAAAAATTAACTGAGTTTTAGTGTATATCTGCTAGGTACATAGAATTTAAAAGCCTTCCTTTACAGGGAATCACATATTTCAAAACATTAATTTAAAAAGGGTAGTGTATTTTACATTCTAAAACCCTAATTTATATCTAGTGCAATCTATTTACATTGTCCCTCACTGGAAGTTCTCATGTGGTGATTTCAGACTGCTGTGCTCAGCTCAGCAGAAGCCTCCTGGTTACCCAGTTTCACAGCCTGATGGGGGTGACTCCAGGCTTTGTGCAGTCTCACTTGTGCCTTGCAAAATACTTCACAAAAATATGCAAATTCTGCTTCCTGATCCATTGCCTCCTCCAACACCATCTTTAGGGGTTTTTTTACAAGGAGGATTAGTGTCTGCAAGAGCCATGAATGATATATATTGAAACCATGGAGCCTTGGTCATCTACATCAATGCTTCCTGAAGGAACTCAGGTCTTCTTTTGGCACAGGACTGATACAGCAATTTTACCATGATCAGAAATGTACCATGATCAACAATCATGGACATCTTTAAGCACAGAAATTAGTTACCAAATTGGAGCCATTCTTGACCTTTCTGTTCAGCCATTTGCATTTCTAAGAAGTCTCAGCTCCTAAATACTTCCAGAGAACATGCCAAAAAGTTTCTCTCTCCATAACATGCTGAATTCCTAAAACTGAAAGTAGAAATCATTCTTTATTACTGGTTCCAGAGCAGCCACATCAGAACTTTACAATATCAACAGGATGGAACCATTCTTAATGAAATGTCCTAATGCCCACCTGCAACAGTGTCAGCTCTCTCTTTTAACTCAAAACAGATTGTCTGTCTCTATTCTGGGATTAGATTGACTTCACTCATCAACACATAATCATAACTCATGGTGCCAATTTGCCAAAAAGTGACTTGACATAAACAGAGGCAATGTGCATGCCTCAGTATCTGGCATGTGCTCAGCTGCACTGGAAGTGGGCTGGAAATAAAGGTGGGGTGGAGATGGCAAGAGCAGCAGAGACTGAGTGATGCAGCCCCAGTGGTGCTGGCATCAGATGTGCCTGGCTGGCTCCCTGTGCCCTGCACTTGAGGAGCCACTGCTCGTCCCTGCTCCTGCATTACTGCATTTGCCCCAGTGAAGGAAGCAGTGGTGAATCTGACTCCATGGTCTCAGAAGGCTGATACTATATTATATTATATTAAAGAATACTACACTAAACTATACTAAAGAATACAGAAAGGATACTTACAGAAGGCTAAAAAGAAAATAATGAAAACTGGTGACTCTCTCCAGAGTCCCAACACAGCTTGGCACTGGTTGGCCAGTGAGTCAAAACAACCCACAGCAGAAACCAGTGAAACAATCACCTGTGGGTAAACAATCTCCAAACACATTCCACATGAGCACAACACAGGAGAAGCAAATGAGATAATACTTGTTTTCCTTTTTCTCTCAGGCTTCTCAGCTTCCCAGGAGAAAAATCCTGAGCAAAGAGATTTTTCCAGAGAACGTGAATGCCACATTGCATTGCAGTCAGACATGCACCCTCCACACCCACATGCAGAAGCATTTCAAGGGGACCTCTAGGAAAGGATAGACAAAATGGGAATCTCTTGTGGAATGCCCGGATCAGAAGGAATGTAGGGATGTTCCTGTTCCCTCTTCCTGGGAAGCTCTTCACCCCCTCTCTGAGTCATGGCACCATCACTCAGTAGTGATGTAGTTTTTGTAGTTGTTTCTTAACCAAAGGTGCCTGTGAACAGTGCAGGCACAGCCTCCTCTGTAGATCAAAGACATGTCCTGCAAAGCCTGGTGTGTTCACTGTACTGGCTACACACTCACTTTACAGCACCTGAGAGCTGCTCTTCCCTCTGCCTCCATGTCACTGTCTTCAAGGAGACCAAATAGAAATTCAGACAAAGAAAATTTTCTTCAAAGCTGAATTTGGAGGATTTCATCTGCAGTGTTTGTCTCTCAGTGGTTGAGATAGTAAAGAAAAAAAATTATACCAGAGCCAAGGTCTAACTTATCTCTAAGAGAGAGGAACACTGGCCTTTATTTATTTATTTGGCATTTGTATTGCAGTGCTATAATGAATACAAGGAAATAAATACAGCAGAAATTAACTTGAGCTTGTGGAATTTATTTTATTCAAGACTTTATTTAACTCTCTGCTTTCTAAATGTACTATGGTACTCATCTTGTATCTAGTTTTGCTTAATTTAAAAAAAAAATCCCTTCCACTGTCAGTCCTGAAAACATAGGAAAAGTGTCTCAGCAGAATGCTAAGAAAATGCTGCAGTGAAGTATTTGGAGACAGGAATGTACCTTGACAGGAGCAGCTGGGATTAGCCTCAAGTTATGTGATAGGAAAATGCATGCAAATAACAAACTCACTGTCATTTTCTCTTTTCCCCTTTCCTCCTCTCACTGAAAATTCATTAGTATGGGGATTGCTGAAAAAGTCAACACTCCCCAAGAAAGGGAAAATGGAGGTGCCAGGATTAGCCAGTTTCTATTATTTCTGCTTGATTAAGCAGATTAAGGGCTGATGATCATGCAGGGCACCACAACAGGGCTCCATTTTTTCTATTCTGCAGCTAAGAGCTGACATTTGCAGTCTGCTGAAGTACAGGGGACAGCTCCCATCTCACCACAATGCCTGCACTGGAAAGAATTGGTTTACAACTGCAGCACTGGCTATAAAATCAGGGTAGGTGCTTGTCAGAATCCCCACCTTTTATTTCCAAACACTGGGGCAGTGATGGCCAATCTTGTCATCCTCCCATCAGCACCAGACAGCTTTGTGTAAAGTGCATGCTTTCATTTTTTTGCTCCTCACGTTTTTCTAGCTTTGAAAGTCTCCCTTAGGGCCAGCAATTTATCATCAAGGCTACCAAATCTCTTTGAAGAGTAGCAGCACTCCTGCTCAGGATTTAGGATTCCACCAGGTCAGTCAGACTTCAGTTTAAGAAACTTAATAGAACAAATATTAGTTATTAATGAATTTTACCCTTGAGAACTCCACTGCAAATCTGATAGAAGTGCCTGGATGGATCATTATCAGACATCTTCATTTTAACACTGAAAACTACTGCTAGAGTGGAAACAGAAAAAAAGAATATGCAGAGCACCATTCCTCACTTTCAGTAATGTTATTTACCAGCCCATTATGACACCAAAACATCATCCAGATGTTATTGCAGCCCTTTCAGATCTCTACACATACGTCTCAAAGCAGAGAAACTCAGGCTGAATATGTAACAGCAATTACCAGAGACATCTGCAGCACTCCTTATTCCATTTGAAAATTCTTCAGCTATTCTGTCTTGGGTTTCTTTAAACATGATTTGGCAAAATAATTACAATCAGAGATCAGAACAACACTCTGTTGGGATGCACTGTCTTATTTCTTTGAAAGCATATATTGCTTCATTGGATTTCATTTCTGTGTTAGTGTTTGCAGTGTTCATTCAGATTTTGTACATCATGCCTTAGTATTAACCTTTATTTCATCTGTCCTTGTTCAGGAATCCCAGGGTCAGAGGATTTTCAAATCTCAGCAGCAGTCTCCTCGTGCCTTTCATATGTATCAGACAGATACCTGAGAAGCACAAAATGCTCCTCCCAAGCAGAAAGCTGACTGGGAAGTTGCTTCTCCCTCCTGCTCCTCACTGGGGCTCTTCCCAGGAGAGAGGGACTTCTCCAGTACACACTCGAACTTGTAGCCATGATATTTTCTGAAAAATCCTTTTGCCAGGATTTTTCTCCTGAGAAGCTGAGGAGCCTCAGGAAAGAAATGTAAACAATAAAAATCTGCTGCTGTGGAATGCAACAGGTGCATCTGTGGTTGGTGCATGTTGGTTGTTTCTAATTAATGGCCAATCACAGTCAGCCAGCTTGGACTCTGAGAGCCATGAGCTTTTATCATTCCTCTCCTGTCCTTTCTAACCTTCTGATGGATCCTTTTCTCACTATTCCTTTAGTATAGTTTTAGTATATCATTTTAATATAATATATATCATAATATAGTAAATCAGCCTTCAGAAACATGGAGTCAAGATTCTCCTCTCTTCCCTGTCCTGGCACCCTCAAACACAACTGTGCAAACTCACTTTGTACACTGAATTTATCCATAGTCCCAGAACACCATCAGAGCAATCCCTGGGCTCCCAGGCACAGAGCCTTGCAGAGCCCCTCGTGTGAAGCCAGGAGGCAGCTGTGACATCCCACAGCCCCAGGGAACAGCTGCCAGGGCTGCAGGGGTGCTCCCCTCTGCTGCACCTGCACAGCCAAGTGAATCCCTTTGAGATAACAGCGTGAACACAGCCCCCACCCAGCCCAGCCTGTGCACACTGTGACTCTATACATCTCCACAGCTTGCTGAGGTAAAAGCAGCTCTACAGCAACAGAGAGAAGGCAGCTGAGTTCAGGACATGGAGAAATTCCCTGGATCTGGCATCAAGTACTGAAGGTAACATGAAAAACACAAATTCCTCTTCCTTCTATAGACCACTGCACAGTCTGTTCACTACTCCAAAACAGGATATAAACTTTTCATCATACCAAGACTTTAACTGACAACCAAAAATATTCCTGAACTGGGTAAACCCAGACCTGTCTGCCCTAGATGGATGCTGGGAAGAATCAAAACACAGAAAATCATAACACAGGCTGTGAGTAGATGCAGACTTCTACACCTGAATTTCTTCTGACCAAGGATTTCAGAGCCATCAGGTGACACTGAGAAGGGGCCTTACCACAATTTAATTGAAATGAGCCATCAAGAGAGGCGAGTAGGTTATTCTGCCTTCCACTGGAACAAACCAAGAGCAGTGCACACCTTGATGCTGACAGAGGGATCCTTGAGCATCCAGCTCTATGAAGAGAGGGTAACACATACACACACATCAAAGAACAGGACCCTCCACTAGGAAATGTCCTAAAATACTCTCAAAAAGACAATAATAGTGTTCATTTTAAGAATAGTAATACCCTTCCCCCCTCCAGTCTCTTCATCAGCCTTTACCTGTGACTCTTGCTACCCAGGTCTCAGCTACACAGATATGCCAGGCTGGGTTTGTTCTCCCTGACATTTTCCCTTTGGTACCTTGGCATTTGACATTTTTAGAGGACTGAAAACAGAATTATACAGAATAACAACCAGGCCTCAATGCAACAGAGGAAACAACACAGAACAAGGGACCATGGCTGCTGTAGCCACTCTAAGGGGGTGCTGCTCTTCACAGCAGCCATCCAACCACCTGCACACTGCAACTAGGCTTCAGTCTGGGTTCTGGATGAGTTTGGGTTCCATCCTCAACTATGGCAGCTTCTAGATACTCTTTTTCCCTTTCCTCGCAACACCTGAACCCTCACATTTGCAGGTACAAGCTCAAGAACAAAAGATGGCTTAGTTAGAGCAAAGCCTTCCAGAGAACAAGCCCCTCTCTCTGCTGAACTGAGGAAGTGCCTGTTCTGTCTTCAGCATAATCTGCAAACAGTGCAGTTGGCATCGTAAAAAGAGCCTGGCAGCAGATCTACAGGAAAAACATGCAGTGTTAGAGAAGACTCCACAAGCTTTATAAAGCCTCTAGAAGATTAGAGTCTAACACAAATACATCCCTGACCCATCATTCTTGATGTCCAAGGTTCAAAATGCTGTCTTTGGGATAGCCCTTGGAGAATAATAAAAGCTGAAAGAAATCACTGCCCACCCAAGTATTTCCAAAAGCAGTTTGTTGGTGTTGAAAGCAGCTGGAGGTATTTTCAGGGGCCTTTTGATGAGTCTGTGGTACTGTATGTGGGGCCAGTGTGCTGTAAATCACAAAATAAGATTAAATAATTAACTAATTAGAATGAGATTAGCTAACATATACTTTCTTTACAAGCATAGAGCCATGGAAATATGCGGTGCTTCTATGGTTTGAAGTCCTGCAAAACATCCTAGTCTGTAGGGAGTTACCTCTCCATAAGCATGTAGAATAATTGCTTTGTAGCCAGAACCTCTGATTTTAAAATTATTTGTTCTTCTCTTTCCATTATGCATTTTATTAGGACACACAGTACTCCTTGCCTCAGCAGACAAAGGTTTGGATTCACCAGAGATGACCTTCTGGAAGTGACAGCTTCTCTACCTGTTGTACAGATGGTAGAACTGGGAAGGCAGAAAATGGCATTTATCATTCAATCCTATTATACTTACATTAAACTATCTTAATAGCCCCTAATGGGGGGAATAGAGAGAGCAGATATTCTTCCCAGATGAGCTGAGCCTGATTGCAGCCTGACCACTTTTAGTGTGAAACTTCATGATTGGAACACACAACCTGTGTGACTTGGCTCCCAGGACAAGCAGGAACATATCTTGTGCTGTGAGTCGTTGTGACCATAATGACAATGAATGACATTATCTGCTGCTGGTCACACTTTTTCTAGACAAATCTGAGCCCTAGAATGAACATTAGGCTAATTTGATACTCATTGATTGAGGATGAGGCTAGAGACAGCCATCTAGTTTCTCTGTGCTGCAGCTTCCCATTTGTAAAATGGATATGATATTACTTCAGGGGTGATGCAAGGACAAGGGAATTGCAATTTGCAAAGGTCTTCATAACTGTTACTGATGGGAATAGGATGGGAATAACTCTGATAGAGCTGTGACCATGAGCAGGACAGCTTTCCCTGCAACAGCACATCCAGTGCTCCGTGCCCAGGGTATAGGTCCTATATATGTGTGTATATATATATATATATATATATATCTCAGTTCTTCTTTATGCATGATTCTCACTGTGTCAATTCTGTATATACAGCTATACCTAAGAATACAGATAAAGGTAACTCCAAAAACACAGACACCTTTGTTAAATAGTACAAAATTATCTTGAATTTGATCTTTGGTGCTACCTTAATCCACCCAGTCATCACAGTTCACTTCATTGCACACTGGGATTCTCCATCTAGATAGGTTTTCTGCTTGAAATTAAGACTCCATTCCTAGCAAGTTTTAGAAGAATGGATTCATATTTTCAAGCTGGTTTACTCATTCTCATGAAGATTTGATGACATAGTTTATCCATGAAGATTTGATGACATAGTTTATCTCCTGATCTCCTGAAATAATATTTAGCATCCAACTAACACCACCCATCCAATGAAAAAAGGTAAATAAATCAAGACATAGACAAATAATCATACCTATAAAACCTCTGTTATTTAAAATCTCTGTTATTAGAACAGTGCTAGCCTACAGCTACAGAGTATTTTCATCATGGTACATGAAGACCCTTAACTTACACATAGATCTCCAAAGAATAAATCAAGAATTAATTCCTACAAACAACTGGGCAATTCCAATGCAGGAATTATTTCAGTGACTTCAGGGGGTCTGTCTGTCCTGAGCTGCACCAGCATCAGCTCACTGCAGGTAATTATGGCTGTGAAACTTCTGAATAAAAGGCTCCAGAGAAAGATGTCCCAGCACATTCCTCAATTATTTCAAAAGTGGCACTGTAAACCAGCAAGGCTATCTACACTGGGTTTTAGGCTGAGCAGATCTTTAGCCTTGTGTTGGTTCATTAATGCAGGGAACAACTGGGGTGTGCCTGCTCTGTGTACTTACCACACTGGTTGGAAAAGCATCTTATATTGCTGCAGATAACGTTGCTCTGTAGCTAGGCTTCCTAATAACCAGTTTTCCTTTGCAAAGATATATGAGAGCTAGAAACAATGATAATATTTGCAGAATCATCTTTTATTATTTTTCTTTCACAGCAAAGCAAACTGAAGCATATGAATATATACAAAAGGCAATAAAATGGGGAACAGAATATAGGAGGATCTTCTGAATCAAATGAATAAATTAATGTAAACTTATGCCTACATTGTTATGTATGCAGATATATGCATATGCTGATGTATGCAGATTTTGTGGTTCATGTACAATGCCACCAGGTTACTCACTGGTTCCCACACTTGGGCATCATCCTCCACCAGGCATTACTGGTTTGCTCAGGTGAGTTGCAATCCAAACACAGGCAGCTGCAGAGATGCTCCCAGGCAGTTACCCCAGAGCACAGACACAAACACAGATTCTTTTGAATGCCTTTCCCAACAGCCTCTCCTCACCACAGCACTCACCTGTTACACATCGTGGTTGGAGACACCTCCAAAACGTCCCAGCCACAAACACAAAATTCAGCTTTGTGTTGGTGCCAGGGAGAGAAGGGCAGGGAGTGGGTAGAGTGTTTCTCTGGGAGATCCATGGTTTTCAAAGCCTGTGTGCATAGAGGTCAGGATATGGCAGTGGGGATAAGCAAGGCAAACAACTGATGGTGACAAGAGAGGCAGGGGAGTCACCAGGAGATTTGGGGAGCTGTAGGGAGAGGAAGGCTGGGAGGGGTGAGTGGGATTTTTGAGGGGGCTGCAGAAGGGTTTGGAAATGAGTATTTCTGAATCCTCTCTTCCTTTCCTGATGTCTCAGGCATGGGACATTCCATGTCACCAGCCCAGCACCAGCATCCTCTGCAGTGAGGCTGCACAAAGGACACAAGCAGGAGGGGACACAACCCCAGAGATTTCTGTTTCTGCTGTCAGGGGGAATGGAGAAAAGTATGAAGGCAGCAGTGAAAGAACCTGTGAGAGCTTCCTGCTTCTCCCTCCTCCCCTGGCAGAGGGCTGGGGGATCTGGGAGCAGTGCAGAGCTCTTCTCACCCTCCCATGACCTCCCCATTCCTGGTAGCACTGTAGGAGGAGAGGTGTCCCCTCCTCTGCAGCCTGGCAGACCTGGCTCCAGCCTCCCGTGCCCGAGCTCAGGACAAGTTCCCTTCCCAGCTCTATCTCAAAATGTTGTATTTACAATTGCATAACCCAATTAATGTCTAATTTAGCCTAACCTCATCAATGATTAAACAATAAAAATTATTATTGCTCTTCTATCTAACCCAGGAGGCATCATAATGAAATAGCACATCTGGAAGAAACACAAGCAGTTGAGCAGTTGCAGACAGGGACCCAGAGGAGGGATGAAAGCCCAGCCAGGGCATTTAATGAGTGTCTGGGTTAGCACTTCAAAGGGCTTCATTCTTCCAGGCCTCCCTGTCCCTTGGCATCTTGCAGACAAGGTCACTGTTACCAGCTGCCAAATGCTGGGTGTAAGGGTGAAGTACAAACGAGTGCAAGCGTTGGATCAGAGAAGCTGAGAGCTGCTGCATCCCTCCCATCTGCAGGCAGCAGCCCTCCCACCACTGAGCCCTGCTGGTGGGGGACCTGGGCAGCAGAGAGCTGGCCCTTTTCTGGCCCAGCTGAGCTGTGAGCCAGCAGACAGGAACAGGGCTCAGTTTTCAGGAAGCACCGGAGCTCACTGACATCGCTCCTTAGCGGAGCTGCTTGGATGGAGGAGAATATTCTGATAAGGAATTACCAGAGAAAACACCTCACCTGGGGAGAATGCCTTCCCCCTTCTTCTGCCAGATTTTCATGGCATGCTGGATCTCTTGCCTTCTCTCTCAGGCATTTTGGAGAGTTGGTCATTTAAGGACAAGGATAAAAATCAGTAATGTGCTACTTTGGCAAGAGATTTTCATGGCATGCTGGATCTCTTGCCTTCTCTCTCAGGCATTTTGGAGAGCTGGTCATTTAAGGACAAGGAGGAAAAATCAGTAATGTGCTACTTTGGCAAGGCTCTGAAGCTTGCCTTCATTTAAAACCTGCCAATAGCTCAACCAAATACAAGACAGTTTTCAAGAAAATATTGCCAAAACACAATTCTTTCTTTTAGAATATCACATCCATGTTAAAAAGAAAATTGATAAGAATTGTTAGTCAAATCTTTGTATTTCAAACATAAAACTAGCATGTCTTTTTTTCCAAATTTTCTAGAAATCTGGAGGAGGTTGAATTAAAATTCCTGGACCAAAATCCCTCTTCAAATCTGTTATTTTGTGTAGCATTCAAAGCACAGCCTCTCATCACTGGCTATCATTAGATGCAGCCCAGGCAACATGTATTGTGTGTAGGGTTGTTATCAACAAAACCTGAACCTTTTCCTCTAGCTCACAGCTAATCCTTATAAAGCCACTGCACAGGGCAAGGTTGCTTCCTTACACATCTGGTTTGTTTTGGTTCATTTTCATCCTATTATTTCCCACAATCACATGGTATAATTATCTGATCTATAATTTATGCTGCTATTCAGAGCAGTATAAATAGTTTACTTTATTGCTGTGGGAGCACAGCATGTCCAGATAACATCAATATTTTATTTATCTCTGTTTCTGTCTGTGTTTGGTTATCTAGGTGCTTATTAAGTACGAAATTATTATAATAGCTGAGAATAAATAGCAACTGAAAAGAAGTAAAAATAAGACTGGAAACAAAATGTGTCTGAAATAGTGTCTGCTCTTTCTGTCCATATCCTGTCCACCAAATATTTCAAAAAAGAGCATTTTCAGGGAATTTCCAAAGAGCTAAACCCACCTCCACGGGTGGGGATGGATTGTTCTCATTAGTGGTGTCTCTCACACTTCCAGAAACTGTAACGAGTTTGTCTTAGCTGGCAGGTCTGAATTGAACCACTTGCATTTTCAGGGTTCTTAAAAGCAAATGAAATCCTTCAGGGTATTGTTTTTAATCACCAATTTGAATTTCATCATCTTGACAGTGATATAAAGTGACACCCAGAATTCAAGCAAGAATTGAGTTGAATGGAACTTCATACACATAGACTTGTTTACAAGAAGTGAAACAACTTCCTAATTTATTAAAAAGTGACTCGGGTAATTAAACAAAAATTGGAAAACTCTGTGTTGGTTCAATTTTATCTTAATACAGCAGGAATGTTAACAGCTCCAGTCTTCTGACACATTACACAGTGATGGTGGCTCCTGAAGCATTTAGCTTTTAACGTGGATTCCAAGTTAAATGGGCGAAATGCATGCAGAAAATTTCACAAAGTTTATGAGCCTGATCCTGCATTCCTTGTGCATCATGAGCTTAAGCAGATCCAATCCCATGTGCTAAGCTATTTTATGAATTGTTCAATCACATTTATTTTGGATATATAGATGGGAAAAGAAGGATTACTCCCCAAAAGAAGGGAGAAAGGCATAACCAGCACCAACAACTTGCTATTCAGTGGTTTGGTTGTTGTCTCATCAACAGGAAAAATTAAAGTGTGTAAATAACAATGCAGTCACACAAATATATGATTATGTTACAACCATATACCCTTGCTCAAAAATCACTTACCTTTTCCCTTTTGTGCATAGAAATATTTTCTGAAACCTAATGATACTCATGTAGAAATAGCAATGGGTAATTTCAATGAAATGCTTTTCCTGCAGCTGCTCAAATTTTGTCAAGTTTTAAGAGAGAATCTGCAGGGGGTTTTCACTGTTACAGATAATGAGGAAGTGAGGGAGGAAAAGGTGCAGATCCAACACTGTAAGGACAAACTTGTAAGGACAAATACAGAACATTTTGGACTTGCTTCTCAGCCTTTGAGTTGGTTCAAATTCTGAGCAATTAACTTATTTCAAAAAGTCTAAATAGCCAGTAAAGAAATGCAAAAAACTCCACTTTTAAAATAGTTTTTCCTGATTTTTTCCCTTCCATATGATTTTTAGAACCTTTCCCAAATCCAAGTCCCTTCCCAAGCTCTCCAGGTACTGTAATACATTATCATGGCTCTCCTGTGGTGGAACATCATCTTTCATGCCACAACACAGCCACCACAAAGACACGTTCCCATAGTGGAACTGCTGTCATGGTGTGACATAAATAATTATAAGGATTGTTCAGAAGAGAAATTTCAACTCTCACAGTCCCTCACTTTCTCTTCAGGAAATAAAGGTGGTTCTGGAAAAAAAAAATAGGCTAATATGATTTATGTACAATGTTATTCATTTGTTTTGGGGTGGGTTTTTTGCATTTCACCCATATTTTCTAATATTAAATTGCGGTTTTACTACTGCCTGTGTAATATAAGCTGCTTAAAGAACAAATGAGTACCAAAGGGAGCTGTTTTCTGGGACATTTATATAGGCTTGTGCAGGTAGGCCATCATTACCACAGTTAGCATTACACAATTCCCATCCCACTAGAATACTCAAGTAAAAAGTACTGTAGGCAGCAAAATAGCCATCCTGCCAGCAGGCCATTAGTTAGCTCATGCCAGACACTACATATATTATTTGTGGCAGGCTTCTACTTTGAGAATAATGATAAAAAAGCTTGTGATGAGGACAAGCCCCAAATGGTCCATCACTAGGAGCTGTATGGCTTTTGCAAATACTTCAGTCTGCCAGCCTGATGTGCTGGATTATACCTGGCACCAGTTGGATAAAATACTGAGGTCTTGAGGAAAAGAATGTGATTTATTTCAAGAAAGGTAATGCTCAACTTCTCTAGTGTCAGAAAGCTTCAGAGCAGAGTCCTCTTTGAACCCAAGGCTGAGAGATTTCACCACCACGAGCTACCTTCCCTGTGAGTGGGTTAATTCAAAATGTTCAAACCTGAACCTGGACACACTCAGGAGCCCAGCCATGAACAAATCCTTCCTACAACATGTCCTACAGAAATACACAGCGAGCAGAGAGACTGAAGTCTGCTCTGCCTGGATTCACTCCAGAACCTGGAATGCTGGTGCAGAACCATTCCAGCAGAAAACAGTCATTTGGGCTGTGAAGTTGAGTGGTTGCATCCACAGAGTTCCCCACCCATGCATGCACTGTGCACACAGATACACAAGCATGAGTTAACCCCCAAAATCTAAAACTGTCAGTACTGAAATGGGGCAGGAAAATGATCCATGGGCCCTTAAAGTTATTATGGAGACAGGTTCCTTTATAGAAAAGTGAGAATGTGTAGAAAAGCAAAACCTGAGCTTCTCACTTCCAGGATTTTTTCATCTGCCTGAGCAGAGCTTTGCCTCTGCACAAACAATGGTGTTCAGAGGCAGCAACAACTGCCACACAATTGATGGGCTCAAGAATAACAAGCTGACGAGTGGATTTGGCATCCCCACAGCCAGAGCCCAAAGATTTATTGCTCTGGAGTGGTGCACGTCAGTTTTCTTTATCACTGGAGTCCCACAGCAGATTTACACATGGTGATGTTAATTGCAGAGGAATAAAGACACACATTCTCTAACAACTGAGGCTCAGCGTCTCTGACTGGCAGCCCAGCAACCACTGCTGTCATCAGGGTCAGGCACCTGGCACTGAGAATAGCCCTACAGAGAAACAGGGGCACAGCTGGGCTGTGCTGAAGGATGCTTTAACCAAATGCCAGCTATTTCCAAGGAATCTATTCATTTTCTACAGCTCTAACCCAGAGTCCATTAAATGCATCTCTTCCCTTGCTTGTCGTGACCTAAATAGTTTATGATGTCTTCTTTATATGCCTAAGAGAAGATGGGCTTCCCCCTTGTTATTTAGTTTACACTGCAGAGAAGTGAGAGCCCTTCCCCTGCTTTACAGCAGTCCTTGTTTCCATCACATAACCTGGCTCTGGTCTGGTTGAGCCTTCCCACTGCCATTTCCATCACTACCAGAGACTCACTCCATGCATTCTCTTCTCTGGGTCATTTGCCAAGCTTGTGGTAGGCACTGACTGCTAGAAAGAAAACCTGAAAACCAAGCAGAATGGAGTAAATAAGCAGAAAACTGTTCTGTCCTCTGCATGCTAAAAAATAAGTGGGAGCTGTGCTTGATAATCTTCCCCTAAGGCCAAGTGCTTAGGCAGGATCACAGAGCCTTCCTGCATAAAACAGAACTCCAGCTCCTGCTCCTCCACACCACACGGCCAGGGGACATGGCTCTGCTCCCTTTGGAACCCCTGATATTTGTCTGGGAGCAGAGTCAAAGCAGCTCCTTCCCTGCTGAAAATCCCCTGCAGAGCCAAGGCTCAGCACCCGCCTGGATACAGGGTGAGCTCACGGCCTCTCCTGGGAGGTGCTGCTTTCACAAGCTCATCTGCAAATTCCTGGCTTGCAGGGTGAGCAGTGCTCACAGCTTTTGAGGGATTTTTTAGGGTGATTCTGTGCTGATGGATACCTGTGAGCCCTGCCACTGACTCAGCCTACCTCACCTGTGCAGGGACCAGCCACCTCCCTGCAGGGGGAACAGCAAATGCCCTCCCAGGCAAAGCAGTTTTATAAGGTGGGAAACATTGTTATTTTTTCCTTGGACCTTATTGGACTTTTGTTGTTTCCATTAACTTTTACGAGTTTAATAAACATGCCCAATTTTAAAAAATAAAATGTTTTCCCAGCCTTGGAAATTGGATTTTTCCTGTTGTCAAAACACAACAGCTGTTTTAAACTGTTCACCAGGAGAAATCACTGAAACAACACTTCTCAATATTTTGTGTTATTTCACTGTGAAGAACACACAGATTATTTGTAATATAGTATCTAAATTGATTGTGTTCACTGTTGTATAAACCCCGTGAAAGAGCAAAACCAGCAAAGAACATCTTTACCTGTGGGATGACTTGACTTAAAGTCTTTTCTGCTTAGCTGCTCCTTGGCCAAATCTTAAACATAGCGACTCCATTCATTAGTGTATTTAATCTCTTTTGTGATGGCAAAAGTCAGACTTAAAAATAGCAGGACTAACACATTGACTCAATGAGACTTTACATAAAATCAGCTGGAAGTGTAAATGGTGCTCCTGTCTCAGAAACATGTAAATGATGGCAAAGAAAAGAGATCATACCCAGATAAAATCTAGTTTCCCTTGCAGTTTTTCCTCCGGAGCTCACCAATCCCACAATTACTGGAGCACAGTGGTAGCTCAAAGTCACCTTTGTTAAACCAGCCAAGCTTCACTCTGTGCCTGTCCCTGCAGCCCCAGCTCTGCACCAACGCCTGGCTGAATTAAAATAGGTGTGAACCCTTCCCAAAAGCTGAAAGGTCTTTGCCAGGACTAAAAGCGTTACTTGATCATAAGTAAGGTGTCAGCTGAGGAAAAAACACAGCTAATTTAAGGATAGCAGGACCTGAAAGGCAGCCCAGTTGTCCAGAGGGCTCTGGCAAGTGAGGTCAGGTACAGCACCTGCCTAATTACTGCCCCTGGGCTAAATGTGGACATGAACATCGGGTCACTATTGAAAAGCAACTCCACTGACTCTCAACAGATGCAGAAATTAAATAGAAACTTACTAAAAACCTGCATTTCTTTCTGAAAAGGCAGTACATATTTAAATGCCTTTCCAGTAATCCCAGAATTATCATTTAGGAATACCTGGATTTTCATCTAGCCTCTGTGGAATTTTGCTTTATCCAGCCTCTTCCAAAACAAACCTAATCACTTTACAGCTACTGCAAGCCCCAAGAAAAATAATGTGGAGTGTTTGATAGAAATTGAGCTGCCTTTCCTGATGATTCCCCTGTTACTGCACTGGGGTAAACTGTAATGAAATATGGGCAGTGAGATGAAGGCCTTCCCCTCTCCTCAGCTCATGCTCAAATTACTATTATAAAACCATTTCCAGCAAAGCCATATTTATTTGGCCCAGGCTCTAGGGCAAAAATTCTCTATCTGATGTTTAAATAATGACAACCAATTTGCAGGATACTGGTAATCTTTTGCCCACAAGCTGTTAAAAAAATATTAGAACCCCTTCCTCTGCGCTCTCTTCAGCAGAATGTGAGCAGGCTGCAAAGTGGGAAAGCTGCAGAGCAGGGAGAGAATGGAGCATCAGACCAATAGGCTTAGTGACATTGTGCAACCAGCAGCTGCAATCTGGAAGAAAATGAGATTTAAAAGTCCACTTCCAATGAAAACATTTGCCTTCACACCTGTAAGCTGCACAGAGTAACTCACTTCATCCCACCATTTTCTTCCTTTTTGTAATCTTCTGGCTGAAATGTTCATGTTTTGGGTCAGCTGGAACACATTCCCCTCCAGTGCAGCTGTTCCTCAGTAAAACAGGGCAGGGGGTGGGAGAAGAGGCTCTGGGGGCTCTGGGATGCCCATCCCTGCAGGAGCAGCACCAGGGGGTCAGTCAGGGCCCTCTTGGCTGCACAGGGAACCATCCTGGCCCAGGACAGAGAACCCAAAGGTCAGAAGACTTCTGAGCTGCTCTGAGTCTCAGCTGCAGCCACCCAGTGCAGCCAGGCTCTACCTGCCCCATGTCTCCCACAGGCAGAGGGATGATCCCGTCAGCCTCTGGAAGGAATAACAGTGATCTTCCCCACGAGTGCCCAACAGAGCTCCACCAGAGCGACAAAATGCTCTGTAAAAATCTGTATGGCATTCAAGTAGTCTCTGCAGAGCTCTGCTCTCTTCAAGTTCATTCCAATCAACAAGCTGGGTACTTACAGATATAAAAAAATAAGCACAGTTATTTGGTTTTGCCTCATAAGCAAGAGTTAGTTACAAAAATACTTGGTATTTTTAGTACAATCTGGGATATTGTAACTGGGCTACAAAAAATATCTCATTTTTAACTTCTGTTTCTCAGCATCAGGATTAACTCTGTCCCTCACTCTTGCTCTCTGTTGCTGCAGCCTTGTCACTGAAACAACTGCAAACTGGACACTTTGGTTTCTTCTTTCTGATCACGCCTGATTAACTTAAAGTTCTGAATTTCAAAGAATTCCAGTAAGAAACACAGCACTCTGTATTCTCAGTGTGTGAGGATAGAGCAGGGTTATACACCCACTGCTGCTGTCATCCAGCAGCACACCTGGCTGACAGCTGCCTTCTGTCAAAAAGCCACATGTAAAGGGCTTGATCAGCCCTCAGCTGCAAGAAGGAAAATTCAAAACAAACCTGCTGATTTCAGTGGCATTGCAGGGACTGGGTGTGAGCAAGATGTGGGTGTGGAGCTGTCTCCCACCACCAGCACACACAACATGCAGCTACACCAGGCAAGGTGGCCCCTGCAGAGGATTTTTTCTTTCTTGCTGCACATCCCAGCCAAGGCTGGGCCTTTTATTTGGGGAATATAAGAGCCCTGAGCACAGAGCTGTAGGATTCCCTCAGGCAGTAATTCAGCCTCACTGGAGACAACCAACTTAATGCAATCTTAATGTGATAAACTGCTGACTTGATTGGATTCAATGAGATGTAAATTATTAGATTCAATAAGTACACAGAGACCATTTCACCTTACATTCTGCTCAAAAGGGCTCTGCCTTCAGTCTCTTCATCATTCCTCTTAATTATATGCAATGCATCATAAAGATGGGAACAGTTTGGGACTTGTGCTGTCCTCTGACTCCTCACAAGCATCCACAGTGTTCCCTTCTGGGTAGTGTGTCTTTTATTGGTAACTTTTTTCAGAACAGCTGCCATCACTTACAGACACAAACTGATCTTCAGCATGGTCAAATTTGATCTAAAATTCACCCATAATTCTTAAAAATTCCCACATGTTTAATGCCTTCCAATGTGGATTAATTTTTAGTAACCAAAAACTTTGTGGCAACCAGCAGACTTTTATAGCTTCATATTCACTGAAAGATTCTTTAAAATCTGTTCTGCTGAGCAAAGAAATCTGCACTGCCATTCCAAAAAAGGGGAAAAAATGATGGGACACTAAATATGTACAGAGAGATTCACAAAAATATGAGTCCAAAGCAATGTCTCTGGGCTTGTAAAACTCAAGTGGGATTTACATTCCCTTGTGGTTCATAAACATTTTGGAAAGATTTCTTCTTATAACCTTTTTCAGATTCTGACTCAGACAAGTGATTTTTAAAATGCTATTTAGCTGGTGTATTTCTGATCAGAGAAAAGTGTTGGTTTACACCTTGTGGCACTCACCTTCTCCTCAACTTTAATTTCCCTGTCTGCCATTGGTTTTGTTACCACCCAACTCCTCACACAGTACCTTCAGATGTTTCCAGTTTACCAAGATGTAATTCATAACTACCACCCTTTTTTGACAATTAACCTTTGCTGTGAGGAAGGCACACCTTCCACTTTACACATGTTGCTTTTTCATTGAACAAGGACCACAGACTTTTCTCCTTCAATATATTGTCCTTCATGTTAAAAGCCTTTGAAAAAATAATACATAATCTTTTGATCCTATTAAGAACACCACAGTGTACCATTTAGCAGAGATCATAGGTATGCCTTCACTTCAGGCATCTCTGAAAGTAATTTTTTAAATTAAAAAAACTCCTACTTGAATTTGTTCAACAGTTTTATACTGAATAAGGCTCTGTCAAAATAAAGATTCTGACCAATGCTCTCAAAGGATTTGTTTAAGTGTTCAAAACCAAACCAAAACAGTTCATTTCAGACTCCACACCTCAAGCTGACTTTTTCATTTTGCCTTAGAGGAGTGTTCCAGAGATCCCAAGTGGTGTTAAGGCTGTTGCCCTGTATTTCCCCAAATCAGGCACTCAGCATGACACTCTCCATGCCACCTGTGATGCTGTTATGTGTGTCCTTGACAATGGTAACCAGATAACTGCCTGTGCAGTTATTATTTGCTGATCTCTTGGGACAACATCCAAGGAAGAGAGCAAGGGATTGCCAGTTCTCCTGTAACTCATTAGCCCTCCGAGAGGCACAAAGCCCAAGCAACTCCTCCCAAAAGTCTGCAGCAGCCAGCTCCATTACACCCAGACTTTGTTTCTCCTTTTCTAGGCTGATTTTCTGATGCCTTGGCCTGGATTGGAGCTGCTCAGGGTCTGCCATCACTAAAATCAGTTTTTTAGAGTCCCAGCTAACACCACACCAGGGACACCACCCCAGCCGCCATGGACTCGTCCTGCAAATGTTTTACAGGCTGATGAGAAGGTGGATTTGTCTCCTCCATCTGCTAAGAATCCAGCTGAAGTGTGAGAGGAGGCTGCTGGTTTGTTCAGCTGGCCCTGGATGACTGGGCTTTCACACATGGCCCTTCTCATGGGACTCTCAAATGGATGCCTGAGGCACTGATGCCTCTCACTTTGAAGTTATCGGCTCTGTTGCTCCTCTTTCAGCTTAACACTGAGGTTTTTTGGCCTTTCTGTCTGCAGTTGCTAAGCAGAGGCATGGCTAAGTCAGCAACACCAGCAGTACCTTCAAAATGACAGTTCTGCACATGTAAGAGCTGCTCATGCTGCTCTTTTCGCTCAGACCAGAACTGAGTTTCATGCTCCCTGCAATTCTCAGAGATGCAACCTGCTGTCTGACTTTGTGGGCATTCTTCATCTCATTTGTTCTCCTACACTCACTGACAGGTCAGTTATTTCTAGCTTATTGCTGGTGAATAATGAGCCATTGCATTCCCAGCTAGAAATTCCCTTTGGGATGCAAAGCCACAAATGCTGCAGTGTGGACCGACAGATAATTAGAGGCCAGTTCAATGTAAAATCGAGTGAAATCAAGACACAGGAAAGGAGGCAGTATACTGAGGAATTTCTGCATACCAGTGCAACTTTTGCAGGGAACCAGTTGAAGTATCTCTAAAGTGTTTTGGTGGTGGATTTGGGAAAAGAAGGCAGAAAAATAAGGAAGAGATTGGAAAATCCATCAAGCTCTCAACCAGGACCTCTACAGCCATCGCCTGCCTTGATGGTGAAGGAGAATGTGAAGTTCTTGAGGACAGCCTGAACTGAGAGAGAAGCATTTTGGGGTGTGAGGTAGCTTAGAGAGGTCAAGCCTAAACAGGCCCTTAGCTGGCAGTACTTTACAGGCTCTGCCTCCAGAAAATGAACTGCAGATCCAGAACTCTGTGTTTCCTTCCCAAGTGCATGCTGCCATGGGCTGCTCTGAAAGGTCAGAGAGAAGCATTAGAGCAGCATTTTCACACAAGTTGTTAATACTCAGCCCTAGAAACCCAAAGGAAGGCACTCTGCTCACTCTGCTAGATGAATACAAATGGGGACTTTTATTTCCCATTGACTTATGTGTACTTAGCCATATTATCACCTGGCACTAATGTGTAGCCCAAAGGACAGGATTTGAGCCCAGCTTTAATTAGTTTACTGTAATGAGCTAAACCACATTTCACCTTTCCAAGGAAGTAATTATTTGCACTCCTCTTGCTTTTCAGTACTTGCACCACCTTCTTTATTTGCAGTGGGGTGCAGCTACTGCCTGATTTATCAGAAATTCAGCAGGACCAGTACATATATACAGAAATCACAAGGAAAAGCTCCTGAAAAGGACACAGTGGACCAGAGGTCAGCAAAAGGACAAACCCAGCCTTAAGACAAAGTGCTTTTAAGACATGTCACCTCATTAGTGTCCAGCTTTGGCAGGGAAGAGGCCACTCTGCTGCCCTGTGGTCCTCCAGGGTCCCTGAGGCTTGACATGAGCATTTCCAGGAGCATTTCCAGGAGCTCTGACCCTCACAGGAGGCTGCTGGGGATGTCCTGAGCTCATCCAGCCCTGTGGCTCAAGGCTGCAGTGCTCCAGGGATGGACAGGACCTGCTCAGCAGCACAGCCCTGCTGCTGGCAGCCAGCTGGGAGGAGGAGACAGGTCTGCATAGAGCTCATGGAAACTAAACAAAAGTGAGCACTTTGAAGTTGCTTTGGCTTCACAGGGCAGTTCCCCATACCTGGGGATTATGCAGCAAGGTGTTTTTATGCTAGGAACCAGTGTACAGGAACACTTTCCATTTTCTGAATGCAATAATGTGAAGGATCCCCAAGCTGGGGCTGCTCCTCATCACTTTTCCATAACTTAGAACACTTACATGAGTGTAAAAGTGAGCTCAAATCAGAAACCCAGATTTGAAAAAATATTTGGTTATCAATAAGGTACATTCAGGATAGTTAGGGACGACATCTGCTAAAGGGGAAGTTTCTAGTTTTTACAAAAGAATAGGACAAATAAAATATTTTTTTTAAGGGGGAATTTTTTCTTAAAAGTGGTTTAAAGGGGGAATTTTTTCTTTAAAAGTGGTTTAGTTCCTGCTGTCACACAGTGCAGGTTCTAAGCAGCTCCTGCCCTCAGGGGAGCAAATGGGCCAGGGCTGCCCTCATAATAGAGATTTTTGTCTCCATATGAAATAATCACCTGTTTTCAAAAAGTATTCAGAGGGACAGTTGCCTAAGCAATTCTGAAAATCCCAGTTGTTAGTCTTGTCTATATATATCTAAATATATATTAAAATTTTGTTCTCAATAAAATTGAGTAAACTCCCCCCCTCTGGCTCAGCACATTCTAACTAAGCTCTTCCTGGAGATTTGCCTTTTTTTTTTTTAGAAAAGGTATTGCTGCTGCAAAAATTTAACTCAGGTTTTTAAATCACCTCATCTATAAAAAAGGATAATATTAAACAAGAGAGCCATGAAATAAGAATGATCAACTACTTCCATGTGTTATCATCAATAAGATTGCAAATCTGGCCACACCAGTTCACTTCAGGGCATCTGCTCACATTTAATTGAATGATTGTTTTAATTTTTCATTGTTTAAAACCACTCAACCACTTATCAAAAGCCAGTTCTGCTCCTAGAGTTGGGCATAAAGACTTCTTGCTCAGCTTCACTGAAAGGTCCCTTTTTTTTTCAGGAATCCTGGACCCTTTGAGAGCTGCATAAGTTCAGACTGTGGGGCTTCTCAGGCAGAATTCCATATGTGGGACCAGATCCTCAGACATCTCATTGGGACTGCTGCTTGTTTTTATCAGAGGAAAGCTGGGTGCTCTTTCCTCCCCAAAACTGTCAAGAGGCTGTTTCCTCTCCAGCTTTTTGTTTAATTATAAGAAATCTCAGAGGCTGAACTTCTCATGAAATAATGCAGATGAAGGACTGGTGACTTCTCCAAACAGGTTTGGTATGAGGATCATTTTCAGATGTTCCCAGAAGCTCTGGAGCAACTGTTCCAGCAGTGTGGAGCAGTGCTGGCCCTGGAAGGGCAGCAGTTACCTCGTTAATACAAATGATGGCATCAGTTGATACCTGTAAGGCCTGAAGTCATCAGCTCATACTGGACCCTGTACTGAAAGCAAATTCACCATCCCTACCTTGAAGAGCTTCCATTCTATAAAATTTTGGCCAAAAAAAGAGAGAATAAATCCTTGTCACAGTGGTGCTGGCAGAGCCACACAGTGACATGGTCCCTTCCTGGCCACGATCAGAGAGCTCTGGCAGTGCTGCAGGAAGGGAGGCACAGCCCTGCTCCCCACTGCACCCCCTGTGCCATGAGTTACCCTGGCACAGCCCTGCTCCCACTGCACCCCCTGTGCCATGAGTTATCCTGGCACAGCCCCTGAGAGGCAGCAAGGAGCAGCAGTCAGGAAAAGAGCCACATTCAGGGTCAGCCTCCTTGAGATTCACAAAGTGATCTCACATAACCTCAAAACTCCTGTTGAACCAAAGCTTAGATTGTATTTTTAAGTATTTTTAAGTCCTGCTGATTACACCTAGGAGGATGAGACAGTCAGGAGATCTCAGGTTGTGGCAAGAAAGCCAAAGGAAAGGAAGCCCATAATTCTTGCACACACATCAAAAAAACTTCTGTCTTTAGGAAAGAGGCCACATTCTCAGGAGTGCTGGGTTTTTCTCCATTGGTACTAAGGGCACAAACCAGTGCAGCATAATTTAAAATCCAACCTCAGTTTATTTTTCTAAGGCAGCTTTCCCTGTAGCATTCATCCCCAAACAACCTTATCTCCAAAATAAGAATTGTACATATAATGAGTGTATAATTTGTCAAATCTAAATGTTTGTACCTTCGAAATTTTTTAAATCATCCCTTATTGTTTTGTTTGTTTTCTTTGTTTAATTTACTTTTTTAATAACTCAATTTTGGAATGTAAACACTCTGTCAAAGCAAAAGCTAGAATGCTTGAGAAAAATGATTCAGCTTATCCAAAGCAAATGTCGCCAGTTTTTCTCCCAAAGTCTATGCTGAGTATCATCTGAATTCACAGAAAGCTTCAGATCTGCTGAAAATGTTGTTGTTGGGTTTGGGACTTTTTTTTTTTTTAAATAAAACTTTGCATTCACTGAAAGCAACTTCCCATTATGAGATTGGTTCTATTGTGAGATGGATTCTAGAATCACGAGATGTTAAATAACAAAAGTGAGACTCTTTAGTCCTCTGCCCTGTGAGCCTTGCCTCAGCTCATCTGTGCAAGCTACTCTGCAGTACAGAAACTTATTTTTTCTTTTAAATGAAACTGAGAATCTTATGTAATTGAATGACTCCAGCATCAAATATTGTGATACAATCTCAATTTGGGAGACTTGCAATTGCAGATGTCTTAGGGCTAAAACCTATCATTTCCCTGAGTCTGGACTGATGGTGGGGAATTACTGTGGGCTTTCCTCAGCACAGAGATGGTGGAGGCTCAAGGGAATCAGTTCCAGGTCCCTGATTCTCCTTCTCATCCATGCCCTGTTCTACATTGAATAGTCCATTATTTTGCCACTGGCAAGGAAAATGCCCCATTCTCATGCCTGAGGTTCCCCTTGCACTCAGAGGAGACATGAGCAGAAGTGCAAGGCCACTTGATGCTCACCCCAGCTTCCTTGCACTGCAGAAATCTGCTGGGGTCAGCCTGCAAGCAGAATCAGATGCTTACCCCTCCCCAGCCCTATGTGGCACTGGAATCACAGGCAACAGCCCACCTGAGATGGCAGCAGGGGCTGAGGGACCACAAATTACCCCAGATGGATGAGAAAACTGAGGAGAACTCCAAACTCATAGAACTGTGAAACCTCTGGGGCCCAGTGCAAGGCTAATTGTCTACTTTAGGGCTTTGAGTGCAATTACCAGCACTAATGGTTACGGGGACAGATTCCAAGCAAGCACTATTTAAAACTCAGCAATGGAGGGTTTGGGATAATGCTAAAGCCAAGCAGATAATCTTTATAAAAGAAGAAAACAAAACTGTGATTACACCAGTGCTATGCTCGCCTGGTATTATAAATTATGTGAAGTTATACCAGGACACACAATACTGAGAAGGAACAATCTGGATTTTTTTTTTTTTTTTTTTTTCAAATGCTGTCGGTGGTTGATATCCAGACATTGGTCATTAGATCTAGTTTTATTGCAGCCATAAAAGAAGTGAGTCAACAGCTTAGTCACATCAGGCAGGATATGCTTCAAGCACAGCCTGAATGAAAGAATGAAGTTAAACACTGAGAACTACAAGGTAATTAGAAAAAAAAGCTAATAGTTTCTTCCCTAAACCAGCACGAGGTAACGTGCAGGACAGTCTCCAGGGCAGACTGCACGGCACCCTGCAAGGCAGCAGGGCATGGATTTAAAGGAAATAACTGGGCTTATCAGCATGTCTGTCAGGACAGCAGTTTATTAGCTATCACAGGTCTTCTGGCTTTCAAGTGTATCAGGTATCTTCATCTTGTAAAAGAAATGCAAAGATATGAAATGTGGTTCTTGTCCTACACCTGCTGGCTGTTGACTCCATTTGTGCAGATGATCGAAATGCTGGAGGCAGGTTCTGTCAGTGGCAAGGCTGTAGGATAAACAAGAGAAACAGCTCAGCAGGCTCTGGTAACTTCAACATGGCACAGGGGTCAGGAGTGACCTTTCCAGAGTGATCCAGAAGAGGCTGGTAGACACCTCAGACCATTATTTATTTATTTTAACTGAAGTAGTAGCTAAGCAGTGTGCCTGCAGGAAGAGAAGAGAAAGGTACAGTGAGTGGGACAGGAGGAGAGGAAGGCAGGAAGCTTCTGCAAGTAAGTCAAAATTATCATGTCACTGCAGGACTAGAAATAAATCTTCCACAGACAGCATGGCAGATTTATACCACTCTAGGCTTGACTTCAGGAGGATGGAAGTTGGAGTGAGTTTTTCTGTGTCGTTTTATTTCAGTGTGGGTACAAGACAGAAATTCAACACTGAAGAAGTTTAATGACACCAAATTCTCAAGGGAAACATGAAATATATATAGACATGGTCACATATGCCTCCTATCTGATGGCTAGGACTAGCATTTTCTATTCCAATAGAAATCATGAATGGCATTGGGGTTTTATGAGTAATACACTGGGATGAGAGGAGGGGACTCTGGATCTGCTCCTGAACCCCTGGAGGCCATCAAAAGGCCAAGCAGTTAACAAAGTCTTTGCTTTGCAAACAGCTGGTTTGCAGTATGTGCAAAAAAGACATTAACTTCTCCTTTGGGATCCACAGATGCAAAGGATCTGTGAGGAAGGATCAATATGGGTAAAAGTGAATATGCCCCCAGAGGACAGTGAATGAAATGGGTCTTGTTTGTAAGACACAAGGTGTCTTATGGATAAAACCACCAAACCAGCTAAATTTTACACTTACAGACACCTCCTGGCCTGATTTGCTGCTGGTTTGGTGATTGACTGTCAGTTTGAGGCTGGAATGGCTTGGAGGGAACCAGAGGAGCTGTGTGGGTACAAATTCTCCTCAGGGCAGTGTGCAGTCAGTGCTGCTGTGCTGGGATCTGCACACGGGTGAGGAGGGAACCAATGCCCTGCGGGAGGAACCTTCCCCCAACACTCACAAAGCCAAAAGCTCCCGGCTGAGGGGAATCCTCCTCAGACTCCCAGCAGGGATTACCTCAGGCTCACAGCCAGGGTAAGGCTGTGCAGGCAAGGCTGTGGGACACAGCACCACCCTCCCCAAGGGCTGCTCTGCCCCAGGTTTGTGCCAGGGGCACTCACACAGCCACTGCTCCACCTCCACCTTGCTGCCAAAGCTTCCTCCACCCAAGGGAATATCCTTCCTGTGGGCTGGGAGGAGGTGAGGGCAGCTGCTGCAGCTCTTCTGCTTTATTCTGCTTTGTCCTCAGTGTGCAATTACCCAAAACACAGAGTCATAAGACACAATTTACAATCCCTGCAGCTTTTTGGCATCCCACTGTATTGGCTTACAGAGAGAATTGGTAGTAGGATGCAGCAGATAGAGACAGCACTCTAATTACAGATTTACATTAAGAGGAAGGTTTAAAAGCTAATAGGACATTATTAGAATAATGATCCCTAGATGTTCTCCCAGCTGAACATCTGCCATTGCTAATTAAAAACAAATTAAAGTCAACCTGTTCAACAAGAAATCAATATTTACAGAAACTAGATACCACCCTAATGTTAGACATGGTGCTGACCTACAAGTCCCTTCCCACATGCCACACCAAATCAAGGATCTCAAAAACCACATTGGTTATAAATCAGAGCCTGTGCAAAAACCACCTTTGTAAAACTGACTCCGAAATTTGACTTATGTACAGCCTGTATCTTTCATTAATCAGCTGCCCAACAGTTTTAAATGATTGCCTCATGAAATGATAGGTTACCCACTTTCTCAGACTGGGGTGTCATTTTTCCAAAAGCAGGTTAGAAATTGCATTTCGAGTGGCAGATGAAAATAATCTTGCAGCCTCTGTCTCCTCAGTTTGCATCCCTGATTGCTATTGAACAGTGTCATTTTGTGAACAGAATCTGTATCAATCTCACTACATGGCAGTGTAAGAGTCAGTCCTGGAAGTGAAGGCATACAGTTACAGACAGAAAACAATTAGGCAGAAAAATTACAATAGCAAATAGCTTTGAAATCCATTAGCTACCTCAAACTGCAAAACAAGTGCTTATTTCATTGTGCAACCATCACAAAACACTACAAATCCCTGAAAATGAGGGAACACTCAGCTGTCTGATCCAAAATGCATTCTAAGATCTACCACTAATATCATGCAGGAGAAGTTTGAAAATATGTGGGCTCATAGAAAGATTGAAGGAAGAGCATCCAACCCACAGCTGCAGGCAGCTCCTAGCTGGCACCCCATCAAAGTCTGCCTGCACAGGAATTAACAAAATTAACAGGGGGTCACTTGCATCAGCTGGCCCAGGACACTGGCTGGTACAAAGGAAAAAAAAATGAAAGGGTTGAAATCCTCCTATGATTTGCCTTTCCCTTCTCACATAAACTCAAATCTATTAAAAAATATTAAAGCCAAGTCTGGCTCTGGAATTTAATTTTGCCATTGATCTGACAAAGCCCTTGCATATCAACCACGAGGAGCATGTGCACAATGATCAGCTTGAGGCCTCAGCCTGGAACTGCTGGCCACTGACAGCCTCCACAGGCAAAGATCAGTGGCCCCTTTGGAAAATACTGTTCTTTTTGTGTCTAGAAGAAAAGCTCTGTGGTCAGTAAGTGCTCTCGTGTTCCCAGGCCAACAGCAGTGGAGGAGAAGAGTCAATGGCAGAGGAGTCTCTGCTTTTATAGCAGTGCCCAAGTTGGACTTCAGGGGCCAATAGCAAGCACTGCATGACCCTGCATTTCTGATTCCATGGGCTGTATTATTGGAGACTTCTGTGTTTGCAGTGTGGGAGCAATAAAGAGCAAAGGCAACAAATAAAGAGCCTCCGGGTGCTGACATAAAATTAAATCCTGACTTCTCTTTCAAGTTCAAGGTAGGAAAATCACAGCTGTATGTCTTTGTCAAAAGTGTGGCCAAGCACTAATATCATCAAGGACAGAAACTTTTACCATGTAATCTTACCACACACTGTATATCATCCAGAGCCTTTGTGGACTTGGATGTAAAATAAACTACTAACCCTCTTTAAAACATGCCAGCAAGCAGGATTTGGCCCCATTTAAGTAACTTTAGATTAACGATGCCTGATCCACAACCAAAACTCCCTTCAGGGCAATATCTGATTAGAGGAGAAACAGCTGTTGGCCTCTAGGAAACTGCAAATAATTTTTTGTTCAAACCCACAGGGATTTTTGCAAGGCCTGCTGAGCCAATTTAAACAGGGGGAAATATCTGAGAACCCTGCAATAGTATTCTCTGCAGTTTTGTAAAACCCAAATCCTGCTCATCCCACTCAGTGAAGCAATCTTCCTGAAGTTAATGGAAGCAGTCCCCACGTGGCAGCCAGGCTGGCTGCAGCTCTGTGCTGCTCAGAGGATTGCTCCCTGGTCTCGGATGAGTTGAGCCACATCAGGCTGTTTGCAGTTACATCCCTCTCCTACTCACACTGACAAGTTCAATTCTTTCAGTTTGTTTTCCTCCCCTTTTTTTTTCCTTCCTTTCTTCAGTGATGTGTTCCAACACTTTTTCCCTCCCTCCACAGGCAGAGGCAGGTGAACTGCAGAATAAGCATAAAGATATCAGAGTGCTGCACCTGCCTGTAAATGACATGAATTTAGTCAAAACCATTTCTAGTCTCAGGGCTCAGGCACACGACTGGCCTTGTTACTCTTCCCCTGGGCAACTGCTGGTGGTGCCTCTGCTGTGGGCTTGGACACACATTTGACATCAGCAGCAAGCACTAAGCTGAGCTGTAGGGGATTGCATTATTTGATTTCTGATTGTGTAGAGCTTCCTTCCTTTGGTGCTCTCATTGACCTCGTGGATTACAGTAAAGCTGTGGCCAACCCCAGACAGATTCAGCTTATGCCTCACTTATGCCAAAGTAAATCAAGAGAAATCATGGCACAGTTGGTGGAACTACATGAGAGTAAGACTGGATACAAAGCTCATTAACATTTTTAATGGCACTACTTTTGGATTAAGCAGCTACTCTTTTTACCTAGAACAATAACAACAACAAAAATTCAACCCTGAAGGAGGAGGCTATGTGTCCACTGACAGACAAATTACTCTTGCTGGAAAGTCAAAATAGGATTTTTTTTAATACCAAGGAAATAAAACCAAATTAATAGTGGCTTTTATAACCACTTAAAGCATCCACCTGCAGGGATTTTTGCTCTATCTGCTAAGTGTGGTACCTAAAAATACCCACAATACCTCGAAAGTGAGAAAAAACTCAGTCTTTTCTTCTGATCATTTTATAATGGTTACATCTAATTCAAAGTGTATCAGACAAGAAAAGCGGAGTTCAAAGAAGCCAGACCCTTTAATCTACTTAATTAACAGGGGGGATAGCATGGGAAAGCTTTATGTAAAACGAGAAAGCAATCTCCTTCTGCTCAGGCTGGCTGCTCATTTGGCGGACGGGCAGAAGTTAACAAGGGGCCTTGCAATCTATTTAATTGGCCACAAAATCAGAGTCTGCATCAGCTCCTTTTCCACGGAGCCTCACTCCCTCGTGCCCCCTGTTCCTTCCTGCAGAAATGAAGGGGATGCTGCAGGACCTTCCAGGCTGCCCTCAGCTGCTCAGAGGGGCCAGCACTGGCGCAGCTGCAGCGCTGCAGGGGCTGCAGGGGTGCTGCTGTGCATGCCCGTGACAGGCACGGCCGTGCCAGAGCCACCCCCTGACAAGCCACTCTCTGTAGGGGCTGTGTCACCAGCCTGTGCCACGCAGGAGCCACTCCAGCCCCATGAACAGCAGCATTGATGTGGCCGGCGCTCGCTGCGCTCCAGGAACGCAAAAGCTCCGACAAGAAAATATGGGGAGGATTATGGATTTTCTGAAAGAAAAGCTCCAAATCCAAATTATGTGGCTTATTCTGAGACGTGCAGGGAGGATTTAACCATACCAGCCAAACATTGTATTTGCATAGGAAACCCTAAAGTGCAGAACAGAGTACTTAACTTTGTGACTTGATCCTGAAATGAGGCCTGAGGAGGAGTAGCGTGGCAAATAGTAATGCATTTTAATGCTGTAATAATACATTTTTTAATAATTAGTAAAATAATTGGTACAATTATTTTTAAATGAGATAATCTAAACTGTTTTCACCCTTCTTTTTGGTATTCACAGGCTGGAGTTGATTCCTGCTCAGTACTGGGGTAAGGAAGTGTCACCTCCATTTTCAGCATTCCACTGCGAGCTCTGTGTGTGCCACACCATTTCTACAGTTGAACCACTTGGAATTTCCAGCCCAAGCAAACTTGAACATTTGAGTACTTTCTAATCCAACTTTTTAAAATCACAGTAGAGGAAATGCAGAGTCTTACATGAGTCTCATGTGTGCTTTCTTTTCACCTTGGGAAGAACTTCCACCTTCAGAAATATTTGTCAAGTAGGTACATTTTAATCCTAATTTATTTGTGTCTAAATCCAGCAAAGGATTTAAGCATATGCTTATGCTAAAGATATGAATTAGCCCAGTAATTCCATAATTGAGCATCATACAAGTACCTCATACAAGCTCCTGATAGATCCTTTTCAATTTCTTGTCTTGCAGAAAGAGCTTGACTTCTGTTGTGTGTAACAGATTCATTTTATCTAAAACACCACCTATATGCTGACTATTGCAAAAATAGCACTAATTTGTCATAACCACTGCAAACTGGACATATCAAATGAGTTTATCTCAGTGCACATTTCTATCAGATGTTTTCAATGTAACCTGAAAGAGTACAATGGAAAATCAGGTGTATCATCTACCAATTAAACACAAACAAAACACAGTTTGTTTTGTAACTCTTCTTTAAAACAACAGATGTTAGGTTAAATCTCATGTTCAGGCATTTATCACATCTGCTTTCTGTTCCCTTGGAAAATGTACTCACAATAGAGTTCAAATTAATTACAATGAGATTTGTCAGTTGAAACCTAAAAGGGAGTTCAGGGAATAAACATTTAATTCTAGAAGGAAATAATTGGTGTTTAAAAGCTTTAAACTTGTTTTCAGTAGGTTCACATAGGCAAAGCTCCATTGCAGACAGTGTTTGAGACCTGTTGTAACCTGCATGGTGTCTCCAAGGACATATGAGGCCAGAAGAAGAGGAGATGAAGAGAAGTCTACAGGGCTGTGGAGCCTGAGGGTGCAGGCTATGGACCTGCAGCACAAGCTTGCAGAAGCCATGATGCACCCACAGCCTTCCCTGGCAACAAGAAACACTTCTGACCTTAAAAATTAATAAATCTTCACTATTCTCTCATAAAACCAGAGCCTGCCAATGCATAGGCACCGAGGAGGCTCCAGTAAAGAACTTGCATAATCACCTTTTTGTACCTTAACAGCTTTTATGAGAACATAGAAAAGTCTCCCTCACCTTCCAAGTCTGGAGAGACCTGCAGAATGCTATGGATAAAGACAGTTCTTTAGCTCAAAAGGAGGAGAATTTGACTCAATTATCCTGCATCCTAACACTACGGAAAAATAAAAATATTGCTTTGAAGAAAAGGGTTTAATTGCAGCAAAATTACATACATCTAATAAGGTATAATCTAAGACTTGTCATTCCTATAGGTATCATTTTCTCTGTAGCAGCTCTGAGTTTAATTCCTGCAAGGTAAGACAGCTTTGATCAGGCCCTAAACCAGTTCTCTTGCCAATGTCCCTGGCCTCTTGTCACTGTATTGAAATATTAACACACACACATTTTTGGCCAAACTACATCTCTTCCTTTGAGAGACTCCTCTACCCTCACACAGCCTCTCCCAATCCATTTACACACTCCATGCATTGCCCTGTCTGTTCCACCTTTGCTATCTTCCAGGCATGTTACTCACACCAGTGTGTTGCCACAACTCAACACTTGGCTCTTCCCAACTCCCTCAGTAAATGGCATTTGTCTCTTGAAGCCACCAGTGCATGGTTCCACCACCCCAGGGGATGGGGGTGTGTGTGACTAACTCATCACTCCATCCTCCTGCCCCCAGGATCACTGTCTAGCTGTTTAGGAAGGCTCATTTCCTCAGGAAAAAAAAATAAAAAAAAAGAAAGCTAACCAAGTTCAAGTGCCTCTGGAATTTTAAAGTGAAGTACATCCACCTGCTATTGTTATGTAGCATATCATGATAACAACAAACTGCTCTTAGGAAAGCAATAAACATCATTCACTGTCTAAGCATGTGGCTGTTTAGGAGATGAGCTTCAGGAACTGTTCTCAAGGCTCCAGAGGCATCTGTCTGTTAATTCAGCAGCAGAGCAGTGCCCTCCTCACTGTGGCCCTGGTGTTACACATAAATGTCATTCCTTTAGAAAATAGAGAGAAACTTAAAAATAAATACCTATAAGTAGAAGCAAGCATTGTGGTTAGTTTTGAATTAGCTTTATTGATATTTCTGTCTGGGGTTATGTTACTGCACAATTTAGAGTGCAGAACAACCAAATTCATTTCATTTAGGCCAAAAGTGGTTTGAAGTTGTTTGAAGGACAAAACCCCCCCAAATACCATTTATACACAATACAAGAGCAATGTTCACCTTTACTTTGGGCCCTTAATTTGGATATGTTACAAAATATTTCACTAATTTTACTTCAGCAAAGCAAAGGCAGATGTGGAAACCCAGCTTATCCAGCTGGGTTTAGAAGCTCTTGGTTTAGAAGCTCTTGGTGCAGCAAGGCAGAAAAGTTCCTCAAGAATCTCCAAGTAAACCAACTGAGGTATGAGACACTGATTTATTTTCTGTGGCCTCTCCTTTTGCAGGGCAGGAGAGAGGAAACCATTAGTGAATGCGAACAAATTTCCCAGTTTTCCTCCTTTTACAACAGAAACATCACATGCATCAGAGCCTCCTGTGAGGCTGTACTGAGAGTTCCAGATGGGAAGAGAGGAGAAGATTGTTACTACAATCAGCTCTCCTCAGCACACGAGCAGCTACCTGAACTGTGCCCTGGAGACAATTCTAGCACTGAGGAAACATGTGCTTCTATTGTAGAAACAGCCCTCTCCAGGGAAGCCCTACTGCTCAGGATGTTCAAAACCAGGCCAGACTTAAAAGTGGCAGCAGCACAACAGAAAATAGGTGGCAGAGGTTCTTCCTTTGCCTCCAGCTTCTCGTGGCATTTCACTGTTGTTAACTGGAAAGTTGAGAAACTCATACTGCTGCAAAGTGGATGTGGCACTTTTTAACCATCACTTGCTCCACTGCCATCCCCTTCTTTTGTGTTTTGTTTTGCTGATGAGCTTCACTTAGCTTCGAAACAGTGAGTCACGCTTCCAGCCCTGCTGATTCTCCCCCCAAGAAAAGGCTCCAGGAAAAATCACTTCTCTTTCAGGAGGCAATAAAAGATCTCTTTCCTCCTCAGGTCTGTTGCAGAAACACGAGAAGAACTTAAAAGAAAAAAATAAAAGGTTCTATAGCTGGAGAAAAAACGGACAAAGCTGAATTCACAGGACTTTGTACTACATAATCACCCCCACATACACTGCTTTATACACTTCTGCTGGTTATTTGAATGAATGCTTTAGAAAATACTCTTTTCAAAAGGAATACATCCACATAAAAGCTGTACCACCAGGCTCTAACTTGCCTTCATGAAGACATTCACTGAAAAAGCAGAGAAAAAACATATTTTTTCCAGCATGTTTAACCTGGGAAGGTGGACAGCAGTTTCAGTACTGTTCAAAAAGACCTATTAGGCATTTAAGCACATTAATAATGTTATTGACTCTCTGAGCAAAGTACTCAAGTCGTCACAAGATCAGAGCCTTGCTTTCTGCTGGTTGTGTTTTCAAACAGAAGCTAAACTTCTTCTCAAACAAGACCATGGAAATCCAAAGGTGCAGAAGTCCTTAGTCACTGATTGTTCACCATTATCCACCCTAAGCAGTCAGATGTGTTCAGAGTAAGGATCACATCTTTATTTACTTCTGTAAGCCACCTGCTGTATCTTGTGTGTATCCCATCAGACACATGTACATCCCTCGTGGCTTTCCCTGGCAGCCTCAGAAACACAGGGGGTTCTTCCAGCTCACAGTGCTGGTCTGTGGGGCTCAGCCTTACACACTTTGGGTGAAAAGTGGCGTGCACTGTAATGAAACATCTGCTTTATCACTAAACCATGGCCTCCTGGACATATCAATGTACTCACATCTGGCCAGCCCCCTCGGGAGCACAAAGGACAGGGCTCAATCACTCCAATGTAACAAGCCTAACTCTAAATTCTTTATTAGTTATACCTGGGACTCTGTACTGATGTACACAAGCCTTATGGAATGGGTGAAGAGGGTTTTAGAAATTCTGAGTTCCCTTCAGCATTGTCCTGCGGGAGCCATCCAGGGCAGTGTCCCCACTGGAGCATGCAGTGTGTCATTGCTGGAGCACAGCAGTGTCCCACTGTAGCAGGGCTGTGTCCCCGCTGGAGCAGGGCAGTGTCCCCGCTGGAGCATGCAGTGTGTCATTACTGGAGCACAGCAGTGTCCCCCTGGAGCAGGGCTGTGTCCCACTGGAGCAGGGCAGTGTCCCCGCTGGAGCAGGGCGGTGTCCCACTGGAGCGGGGCTGTGTCCCGCTGGAGCAGGGCAGTGTCCCCGCTGGAGCACAGCAGTGTCCCCCTGGAGCAGGGCAGTGTCCCACTGGAGCAGGGCAGTGTCCCACTGGAGCAGGGCTGTGTCCCCGCTGGAGCACAGCAGTGTCCCACTGGAGCAGGGCTGTGTCCCCGCTGGAGCAGGGCTGTGTCCCCGCTGGAGCAGTGTCCCGCTGGAGCAGGGCTGTGTCCCGCTGGAGCAGGGCTGTGTCCCGCAGCCGCCCCGTCCTTCACCCCGCGCACTGCAGGGAGAAGAGCGGCACAGTGCAATACTAACCCGGCTCTGCGCTTGATGCCGCGGACACAGACGCGCATCGCTGGGGGAGCCCTGCCTGCCCAGGCGGTGTGCAGCCCAGCCCAGCGCTGCAGCCGCTGACCGCCCTCGCCTCTGCCCTTCTCCATTCACTCGCGCGCCAGCTTGGATGACAAACCCCTTTCCCCTTTCCCTTCCCTGCCGCTGCTGCCCACCGGGGAAGCGGCGGCTCCCGGCGGCGCTCCCCGCTCGCAGCCCGGCTGCCGGGGGCGGCCCCGCCGCCGCCGAGCGTGCGAGGGGCGGCCCGAGCGGCGCAGCGAGCGCCGGCAGCGGGGACGGCGGGTCCATGGAGCACAACCACCTCCACCTCCACAACGGCTCGCTCCTGGCGCACCACCGCTATGGCTGCGGCTTGGGATACGCACCTGTGGTCTACTACAGCCTGCTGCTCTGCCTCGGGCTGCCGGGTGAGTGCCGCGGGACGGGCGAGGCTGCGGGGCCCCGGCTCCTGCCCGCTGTGCGGGGCGGGGGCAGCGCCGCGGTGTCCTCGGGGTGCCCCGGGCTCCGCGTGCCCGGCGGGATGAGCGCGGGCGCTTCGGACAGCAGCATTTCCCGGACAGCAGCATCCCCCAGATAGCAGCATTTCTCGGACGGCAGCATCCCCCGGATAGCAGCATCTCTCGGACGGCAGCATCCCCCGGATAGCGGCAGCATCCCCCGGATAGCAGCAGCATCTCGCTGCCGTCCCGGCGCTGCTTCCCTCGCCGGGGTTTGTCCCTGCCTGCCCTCGCCCTCCCCCCCGGCATCCTGACTTTGAACTTGACAGACAGAGTCAGCCTGTCGTGAAGTTTGTGCCATTGTCGTTTTGGCCGTGCGAGTCCCAGCGCGGTACCCACCCGGCCGGGTCCCCCCGATCGCCTGCCCGGCCGGCGGTGAGCACAAGTGTAGCTGCCGAGTTTTTCTGCTGCAGATCCCCACGCGACTCCGTGGGGCAGGGCTGGCTTTAGGAAGGGACACGCCACCACCACAGAACTTGGCTGGGGAAGGAGCACGCTGTCAGGAGCTCAGCAGACAGTTGTCATTCATACTCGTGAGCCTGTCCCTGTGGCTGGTGGAGCAGGACAGGAGGTAGAAAGTCCAGTCTTGAGGTCAGTGCACTGCAAAGGCAGTGGCAATGCTGGCGCTGAGACCCCTGAATGCAGGTACAGGGCTTGGAAGAAAGTCCCAGCTGACAGGCACCAGTCTCCAGAGTGTATAATGCTGAGAAAATTTCCTGCTTAGAACGGGGACAAAGACATTATAGAGATGCTTGGAGTGGGAGAGGCTAGAAGCAGCATAAATAAGGAAGGAAAGGATGTCCCGAGCTGGGATATGAGCACCTGTGAGGCAGCACTGCCAGCACACAGCCCCAAAGGTGCAGATGCCACAGGAGCATCACATGGGCAGTACTGTGTGAGCCGAGACAGGCACTGAGCTGCTGCTTCCTCCCGAGGGGGCTGCCCGGGGCTGCCAGTGAGATGCCTGGGCACGCAGGACCGAGGGAGCTGCTGCAGTCAGAGTGGGCAGCGCTGCCATCCCAGCACAGCTTGGGTGCACAAACAGCCTGCCTTGCTCACTGGATTAACACCTCCAGCCTGAGAGTGACTTAGAGTGATCCCAAGGACAGGGAGAGTAAGTTGGGAAAAAGTTCTGATGCACCAAGGTGGATTGGTATTTGAAGGGTGTGGTAAAGGAGAGTTTGGTTGTGTCTGTGCAGAGCTACACATTTTAAGTGCTGTGTGGAATGGCAAGCAGCAATGATAGGTAATAATCTACAGTTTCTAAATGCTTGTTCACCTCCATTCCTTCTTCGAGCAATTATTTCATAGAAAAAATTTTAATCAGACATGAAGAGAAGCCTGTCTCTGAGCAGCAAGCATGCAATTACCACTCTCCATATGAATTGATGTGCTTTGTGTTGTTTTGGTTTGGGGGTTTTTTTCCCCATTTCTGGCTTATAATTAAAATTTGCTGATTGGCTAATAGTTGAGAGAACTGGAAAGTTAAGTCCTGTATTTACCCACAGAGGATGCAGGGCACAGGCAAGTATCTGTGCTCCAAAACATTGACAAGTCTTAGCCCTGACCCGAAGAGTTCCAGCCAGCAGGAATAGGAGGTCGTTTCCTCTTTATTAATTCCTCAGGGGCTGCTTAGATGTCCATAGTCATGACAGGCTCTGATTTCAGCACCAGTCCCCTAAGAACTGAGCAAGACCCTCTCAGGATTATCAGGTGAAGCAGTTGTCTGTGGCTAAGCTTGCCTGTGTATGTTTCTGAAATAGGGAAAAGTCTTGCGTGCACAGACAAGAAAAATCATTTAATGAACATTCTGCACATACTTGCACCAGCTCCCTGAGGATACTGCATTGTAATTACAGACCTAACACTGTCATTCTAAGAACATGGTTAAAATCAGACATGGTCCAAATTAGCAGTGGTCTGCTGCATTTCTCAAGGGATCAGACATCAGTTGATTAGAGCAGTGGCACCAGTGCCAGTGCCTAACAGAACTGGCCAAAGCAGGTGGTGGTGCTGAGTTCAGTGGGCTTAGATCAGTTGTGGATGTGTCCAGAGCACAGTGAGAACAGCACTGGCACTGACACTGGATCACTGCACATGTACAGAGTGCTCAGTAAATGCACAGCGTGCTGAGTGCGTGAGAAATTCATGAGACTGCCCAGAGATGGGAACAAGCTGGATGTGCTTAGGGGAAGACTCACACAGCCAGGCTTCATTGAGGATGGGGTACAGGGTGACACCAGTGTTAAAAAGAGCTTTTCATGTTTTGATTGGAAGCTGCTCTTCAGTTTTTTTAACATTAGAAATTTGTAAAGGTAGCAGACTTTATTGGCTGTTAGGATAAGAGTCCTGAACTGTGTGGGATCTTAATTAGCTCAGTGTGATGCCAAGAATTTAAGAGAAACCCTGTCTAAGATCGGTCCTCAAACACAGCACTAGTGCAGTATTTTGCTGAAATGGAAAGAGTTAACTCCTTGCCGCAAATCTTGGAGAAAGACTGAAGAGAAGAGAAGCCAGTTAACTGTTTCTACCTTTCCTGCTGTACTGTCTGAAGGAAATTTCACTAACTCAACAACTCCACGTTGAGGCCAAGTGCTGCCAGGCCTGGCTGTGTGTGCAGCAGCAGCATCCTCTGCCTCCCACCCTGTACAAACCAGGCACCTCAGCAGACCCTGTTTCAGCAGTGGCTCCTTCTCCCTCTCTGTTCAACCAGGCACCAGAAAGCCTGTAAAAAGCAGAGAGGAGAGCACAGTGAGCTTCCTTCAGCCCTGCTCAGCACACAGAGGCAAGGGCCAGGCTGCACGCACAGAGCCACCAATGCACACTGACCCTGCACGGCTGGGACTGCACACGAGGTGGCTGCAGCTCTGCCAGGGGTCATCGTGCCTTCAGGCAGCTGGGCCAGGAGGCTGCTTCTTTTCCCTCTAAGCAGAGGCTGGTGAGACAGAGACAGTTTTTTGGAACTTGTTCTGAGTGCAGGCGTGCAAAGGTGTCCCGCAGGAACGCGGTCCTGCTGCCAGGAGTGGGATGTCGCAGGATAAGGCTGCAGGGAGCAAGGAGAAAATGCCAGTGCAAGCACAAGGCAGAGGCACTGGAAGTGGGTTCTCTCCCATTTAGAGGGGAAGGTTTTATGGAGCTGTTCTGCAGCCCCTGCTCTGTTAACCCTGTACTCCCCTTGTCTGTCAAAGAGAACCTCTGAAGCACCTGTGGTTAGCTGGGAGGCAAGAGAAGGGCTGGCAAAAGTCTTAATAGAAGTGTTTCTTGCTTTAGTGAGAGAAAATGCTAAGGAAGGGATGGTGTTGGATGTGGAGGAGGGAATAGATTGCTCTGATTCAGTCCAGGAGGGGGCTGGTAAAGGTGAGAAAACAAAGATCAACAGGTACCACTCTCAGTCGCTCCCTTTGTCAATGAGAGCTGCACAAAGCAGCTGCACCAAAGGGCTCCTTCTGTGGTGGGGCCACTGAGCACAACCAAGAAGGTCAGGCACAGAAGCAGCACTGCTTGCTGCAGACACCTGGCTTTGACCTTGACTCCTGCTTCCTTATGACGAGCAGCAGCAATGGAGTTGCCTTGCATGCAGTCGCTTTTCCATCAGGAATAGAGTGCATTGCTGCTGAAAGGACAGAGCATCAGCATTTCCTACATCAGGGTCTGGCCTGATCCAAGTTTCCAGGGCTCATCTCCCCCTGACAGTGTGAGAGGCAGAGTGAAATCTGGCTTTCTTAGCCAGTCCTAGAGGGATTGCTGGTTCCATTTGCTCCCCAGTCAGCTGCCTGCCTGGGATGTGCCTTGGTTCTGGGGATCATTGCACCCCAGTGACACAAAGCACAGCACCTTTACAGCATCTCCAGGAGGCAGCAGACTCACAGCAATACCCCAGAGAAGTGCCACTCCAAACTTCAGGAGCCTGGTCCACAGCTGCTTCTTGTATTTGTGCTTTAGGCTTTTGCTTTAAACCAGTCACACTGATCTAAATGTAGATTCAGGACTTCACAAGCTTGGGAAAGCAGCCTGGACATGCTTGGATGCTCCCAGCTGGAAGGTGTGAACAGGTAGAGTTCATGTCAGGCCTGCTGCTGAACAAGGTGACGTGGAGATGGGGACAGCCTGGGTCATTCAAAGCCCAGCCAAGCACAGAGTGCATTCCCAGGGCTCCATGTGGAGGGAGAGAAGCTGCAGTCCTGAGCTGGAGGAACGTGTCAGCTCAGCAGGGGTGCCTAACTGGTTTAACCCTTTGTGAAGAGACAGATACAGGTTATGGACCTTGCCCTAAGAGATGACAGATTGGCTGTCCTTGCACAGCAAGGGTGTTGGATTGACACATGGGTGCACTGTGCCCGTGCAAACTGCAGTATAGGCATAGGCAAGCCAAAGAGATGGAGACCTGATCCTTCTGGAGCCTTCTCTCCATATAAAGTTTGGAATAAGGAGGCTGTCTGGGAGATGTGCATGCCTGGGTCATCATCCTGGCAGGGACGGTACTGTAGGTGGGCTGAGCACCCCTGATCGAGAGACCACCACCATGCAGCAGCCCGGCTGTGTTCCCTGCGCTCCTCGGCTGTGTGGGGTGTTCCCCCACCTGGAGGGCATTGCTGTCCTGTGCCCACAGCTGTGACACACCTGCTACCACCAGCAGCAAGGGGACAGGTAGCAATGTTTGCTGGTGACTCAGGTGGCGTGGAGTAGCAGTAAATACCAAAGCAGGCAGGGGTAGGTGTACACAGGGCACACAGCACTGTAGAAGTGTCTGACTCGTTTTGGATTCTTGCCATCTACTGCCTAGTATATTCTTCTGCAATCACAGTACAGGCTTCTGATTAAAGAGACCATTTCCAACACCTGGATAAATAGCCTTTCTCATAGCAGCACACCTGAAAAATAGAAGTGCTAAAGGAAGATCCGAAAATATGAGTGGGAGAGTTGTTACAATGTAGAGTTATGACCTTGAAAAAACAGCACTCTTCTGCTGCTGCTCATTAGTGAATAAGAACCAAACCCTCCTGAGAGCTGATTCAAACACCCTTTTTACTCAAAAGCCATATATTCTCTGACTTAAAATCTGAATTGGACACAAGGCCAGTACATTGCATCCTACTAAAAAGGGGACAAATAGGTTGCCAGAACTTTAGCTTGGTTATTGGAGCAACTGAAGGGCACTACAGCTCATTTACAGTAGCAGTACTGGACAGAGGGGAACAAAACTGCTGCTAACATGCTTAAAATGAGTAATTTCCTATTGTTAAATGAATACTTGTTCTTTAGGAGAGAAAAACCATTATGAAAAATAATAGATTCATTCTGTTCCTGCACAGAGCTGGGGACAGCAAGGTGTGCAGATGGGAGTGATTTCGTTTGGTCAGTACATATGGAGCTGCTAAAATCTTGCAGCCTGAAAGACAGCATGTGGCTGAATCCATGCTAATGCATGGATTGTGAAGAAGTTGATTGTACATTTCTGGATGCCACTAGACAGAGTGCAATTGCTAACTTTGGGTTTCTTCTGCCACGTCAGTAGGAAGCAGCACTGTCAGGGCTGTAATGATAATGAGGTGCCATATTTGGGAGGCTCAGCAGACTATGAAGTGCACAACCTTGCATGGCAGGCTGCTAAAATGGATTGGAAAGGAAAAACTCCAAAGTACATTTTTCCTTGAAATGACAACGACACAAAAGAGAGAGCACAGCCAGTTTCCACGGTAGGTGGGTAATGCAGAGCCCCCAGTTGTTAAGAAGTCAAAACATTCAGAAGCACTAGGCAGTCTAATACCCTGCTGTTCTTCATCCACCCCTTACTTAGTTCTCTGCTCCTCATCCTCTTTCTGCTCCCTTCTGTGAAATGGGGTGAATCAGCAGAAAGAAGGCAGCAGAAGGCCTTTAACCACACACGTCACAGCTCGGTGTGGGCAAACAAACAACGTGGAGATGTCCTGGTGGGGAGTGTGCTCTGCTTTCACACGCCAAGGGCAAAGCAATCCCTGTCCACAAAAGATTCCCCCTGCTGTTTCAGGTGGTCTTTCTGAGCCTAAAATCTCTTTTCTTATTAGCTTTGAGACACCAGAAAAGGAAACAAAGCCAAAATTCACTCCTTGAGCACAGGAGGCCTTACAGACAAATCCGTTTTCATTTTGCAGAATATGGATGTGTGCTTACAGATACTAAAACCCAATGTCTGGAGTGCCCAGGTGCTGTTCTTGGGGTGACTTCATGGGAAAAGATGGTATTAGGTTGTCCCTCAAGACCCTAGTGTGGTTGTACAGAGAGAATGAAGTGCGGACAGCCAAGCAGGACCAGAATTAGCAGTACAAAAGATGACCAAAACCAATTTTATCCCTCTGTCCATGGAAGAAAAGAGAAGCTTGCCTGTTGTAACGCTGAAATCTTCCTTTCTACCACCTGAAACAGAGTCCCTGCAATGTACAGTCATTAATCCTCTCCATCTTTTCCATCATGTGAAGTATTGCCTGCATGGACAGGTGCTGTGGAGGTTGCTTTGGGTCTCAAGACAAATGACCTGCCAGTCAGTTACATCAGACTAGGATATTTCTCACATATTTGTTCACTCCAAGTGTGTTTTCTTCAATGTCCTGACTAGCACGCTGAAGAGTGATATATCTAGTGGGGATGCAGTATATTCTCCGTGGGGGAATAAAGCCAAACTGCAGTGGTTTTACAAAGTCTGTAATTTCCTGCATACTGTGTAAAATTGGCGTAGTCTCTGAGAAAGCTTGGCCATGGGGTTTGCAAGCATGAGCTCCTATTGCATTACCTAATGCTTTAGGAAGACATAAAGACTGGTTTATTTTAGCAAAACCACAATCAAAGGTAAAATCCTCTTAATTATTCATGTTCAGTAAAGAATTCATGGCAATGTCCTTATGAAATCACATCCTCTCTCCATCCCAGTCATCCCATGAAACACCTTTGGCACCTGCCTCAGTACTTTGGCATTTGGCATCAAAAGGGTAGAATGGTTTTGTCACCCTGGAGCTCGAGTTACTCAGCTTGAGACCCCTTAACACTGCACTGACAGCCCACATTTAGAAGCCACAGACACCTGCCAAATGAGACACCCAAATTGCCTTGAAAATCCCTGTCTGTCCAGATACGTTGCATGAATAACAAAATTCCTTTTATGATTTTTGCATCATTTTGCAGATCACTTTTTCTGTTCCCAGCACCAGTTTCCATTAGAAAGCTCCAGTACTGCTCTAGTAGCAAGATGCAAGGCTAGACTTTGAGATGTGCATTTTGGACATTTTGATCCTTGTGTGGGGACCTCTAAATAAGGCTTTGGAGTCGCAGGAGGAATGTCTGGGATTCATTAGAGACTTTCTGCTCTTTAAGGCCATCTCAGGAAAGGTGGCCAAGGAGGGTGAAGATGGCAAGAGGAGAACCAGATCCCTGTCACATTCACACACGTGTGGCCCCAGTGAACCCAAACCCAACCTCCCTGCATCCTAGCCCAGTGTTCCTTCTGGGCCATTCTCATACTGCAGAAATAGCCCTATTTTCTACAGACTACTCCAGAAAAATTCCAGTGGTCTAGGAGAGCCAAAAGCAGCACAGTGTGATGACACCTTTGTGCCAGACAAGCTGCTGCACTCCAGCCTTGGTGGCTGGCCAGGCTCAAAGGCAGTATCAGGCACTGGCAGCTCTGTGCCACTGCTGTGTCTGTGCCCTCCAACTGTGAGGAAGTGCTCGTGCTGGATTGAAATCCTGCTCTGGCCTCTGTGACCCACTGATGGCTAATGCCAGCTGCAGAGCAGAGTACCTCATTCACTGCATCCTTCCCCAGAGCCATCTCAGCTAATAAATGCTGTCAGTGAGAAAAATGGCCCCAGAGGCCAGATTTCATTGTCAGAATGTGGCCTCTGGCACTGACTGTCTCATTCACTGGTGACTTGTAAGTACAGAGCCGTGCTGTGTTTTCCCTGGCAGTGGCTAACCGGGGCTCCTGCACATAGGAGGGAGTTTGGGCTGTCCTGGGCAGGGGCTTGGGCATCCTCTACCTCCAGGTTCTCTTCCACCCTCAGAACTGGCATGGTGTCCTGTACATGGGATTTTCTAAGCACAAGCCACACGAGGGCCTTCGTACAAGATGTGAAATCTCCTCCAGTAGCAATCCTGCATCCATGCCTGCCATGGTTTTATGATGCTCTTTTTTTTGGCATATATCCCCTCTCCATTCCCTGGGAGATGATGCAGGCACTAGCAGAAGCTGACAGCTCTTCCCTCATGGGGTGCCTTGCTGTGTGCTGTTTGACAGCACTCAGACAGCTGAACAACAAATAAATCCATTTATTTTCAAAAATCAATCCTCACAGGAGCTCTCTGGGAAGACAAAACTTGTATTGCACTAATTATATTCTATAAAGTATCCCTTTATGCTTCACAACAGTTTAAGGAAGGAACTCAGGATATGATAATAAAAGAGAGGAACAAACTGAAGCACTGTTCAGTCTGTCCCCATGTGCTCTAGTGCTGAGTTTGATCTACATTGGTTGTAAGAGGAAAATGTGGAACTACCCTATCTTCTGTAAGGGCAAACAGCATCCAGAGGTCATTTTAAAAGATCACATAACCAGCTATAGCCAACATAAGTAATTATAATGTATTTACATTGCCACAGTATTCTTGAGGTTTTGGTCTTTTTGTTAATAACTTCTGTTATGTAGCACCTTTATCAGAAATCAGCCATTGTCATCAGCTTCTCCAGAGAGCTCCCACACAAAATAAGGGCTGAATGCCACCCTCATTTCGAGTCTGATGCTATTGGTGAGCAGCTGTGTTAGGAACCTTGGTCAGATCTGCCTGCTGGACACAGTACCTGTTTACATTTGAATATTGCCTCCTAGCTTAGTGGAAATCATCTATTCCCATCAAGCCAGAACATCCCTTTTTCTCACCACTTATTTTTAGCATATTGTACTTACCTTCTTGGAGTTCTTAAATCTGAGAAGGAGGTGTAACTAACATTTTTTCTGAAGCAACTGAAAATTTCCCATTTGTAAGCTATCTCTGTGTGCCAGTCAGGTGACTACTGCTAAGCCTGCAGAGAAGTTTCACGCATTACACAATAATTTGTGGTGATCCTAGCAACAACTGTGTTGGGTAAAAGGTGTCCATTATATTCCATGGCCTAATGTTTATCACGCTCAGTGATCAACACTCCTGGCTACTTCATGGAGGTAGTTTATAAAGCTGAACTGCTGAACTACAGAACCTCCTTGTTCCCAATGCTGCTTGTGTTATAAAGGCCACTTGACTGCACAGGCTGCTGTGTACATGCAAAGTGCTCTCAATAAAAAAAAAAATTAAAAAAAAAACAAACCAAAAAAAACAAAACAAAGCCCACAAATAAAGCCCAGAACTATGCCTATTTCTTCTTTAGACAGATACAATCTCTCCTGCTTAAGCTCACATGCAGTGAAAATAGTCACTGAAAGGAGCTCTTCAAATGCCCTGCAAAGGCCGTGTTTAGACACTGTTTGGGTGATGACTGTACTCCATGAAATGAGAAGCTGGGGGCAGAACTGTGCCCTAGGGCACAGGCACTGCTTTGAGGCACAGAGGACTGCCCAGGCTCTGCAGCCAAGGCAGCACAGCTTTGCTATGGGAAGTAAACCCAAATCCACACAGGAACCAATGTTCTCCTAAAGGAAGATCCCTGTCAGACACAAAGGACATCAATGGCATGAATTTTGGTGCTGCAGTTTGTACTCAGAAGCTGATAAAGTCAGAGATGTCAAAGGAGGGATGCAGGTGTCCTGTGATGAAGCCTGGCTGAGTTAGAAGCTTGCCTTGTTTTGAGCAGTCTGGAACAAAGGTGTTTGGCTATCAGGGACCTTTGGATGCTGTGTCTCAAATGTCTCATGTCCTCATGCCTGCAGGGAAAGAATTGAGACTGCCATTTTGTACAGTTGCTTCTAAATCTGCCAGCAGCACCTCAAGGCTTCATCCAGCCAGTCCCCAATCAAGCCCTGGTTCTCAAACAGATATTTATAAATTCAGAATACTGCACTGCAGCAAGTGATGCTGGCATAAATTCCCATCTGTCATCCCCTAATCATCTCCCAGCACAGTGATCAATCTCTTTCAAATTCAAATGATCTTAACCACTTAGTGTCTAGAAAAGACACTGCAAGAAATGGGCAGTGTGCCATCCAGGGCAATTTAGGGGTGCTGACCTATCCAGCAGCTGTGTGTAGCTCCACCTATGTTACATCAGAGACAAATATTTTTATATCTCCATCATCATCATCATAATCTCTGCCATAGTTCTCATCACAGACTGCCATGTTAGTGCAAGAATTAGTGTCAGCAAGGTTAAAATATGGTCACAAATACTCTTCTATCACCTTTCACCCCCAGTGGGTAATTTTTGCCCACAGGAGAGCAGGACACTGAGGAGACACTCAGGAGTTACTGAGAGCCTGGCACAAGGACACAGTTGGTCACAGAGTGGTGTGCCCACCTACCTGCCATTTTACTGAGCTTTAGATACTGTTTGAGGACACACCAAGGACCAACTTAACCCTGGCTAGGAAATGGATGGAGGACTGAGGCATCCATAGCTCATCTACACTTTTGTGCAGCAGGAAAAATACAGACCCTGTGCCAAGACACTGGCATACTGGCAACTTTCTGCTACACCCCAGAATGTGTCTGCTTTCACAAAGTAAATGGTGTTACTATATTTCGTATTATCCAGCAAGGAAAAAGCTCTAATGTGATCCCAGGAAAGTGTTTCCAATACAAGGCACAGTAACCCTTGCAGAAAAAATTGGGTAGATCTCTTTTGTACTTTGTCAGATCAATTTTCTGATCTGCCTCACCAAGCAAGGCTCACTGGCCTCAGATAAATAATTTGCATTTCAGCACACTGCTGTGGCTGGGAACCCTGAGAGAGACAGGGGCAAAGGGTATAAGGGACTACTCATAAACCTGCTCCTGTAGCAAAACAGAATGGGGTTAGAAGCGAGCAGCAGGACCCCTGCCATAGCTAGAAAGTGTGAGGAGCAGGGCTGCTGTACCTGCACACAGCATGGCTTCAGCACCCCTGCAGGAGCTGCCCTGGCACTCAGGCAGAGTTACCAGCAGGGACCTGTGCCTTCAGACATCCCCCTTGCTGCTCGCTGGCTCCAGCTGCTGGGACTGGAATGAGTCAGATCCAGAGGATTTAAAGAGAAGATGCACCCCACGGGTCACATCCAATATCTGTGAAGCTGAGCCAGGCAGCCTGGCTGGCCAAAACCAGCAGTGGCTGCAGAGCCATGATAAACACTCCAGCTCGAGGATTTCCTTGACAGTACATCACTCACTGCATCTCCAGGGCTCATCAGCAGGCACAGCAGAGGCATTTCTGAGCAAGTAAGTGAAAAATGACACAGCAGTTCTGGCTGTATCACCTCTTGTCTCCCACGTCTGCTCTGAGCTGAAATCAATGCAGTTGCATTCACGTTAATGGAGGACAGAATTGGGAAAATTCCCCTGAAGGCAATTTGAGAGAGTAGCATTGGAAAGATTGTTCTTCTTTTTATTTTCTTTTTTTTTTTAATATAGGAAGAGTCAGTTGATTGTCATGTTTGGTTTAGGGTTTTTTTTCTGAGGTACAAAATTAATACATTCAGTTAACACAGAAATAGGTGAGGGCTGTTAGTCAAGATCATTCACTCTGCTTCAGTTCATTTCCCTGGTGGCAGAAATCTGCTCCCAGACAGCAGGCTTTGAAGGCATTCATGAAGGAGGAAGTTTTTTCAGTGCCAAGTAAAACAGTTTTTAAAAAAACAAGCATTTTCAGGTGTAGGACGTGTCCTAGGCTGTCATTACCTTTATGTTACTAACTTCCTTTTTCTCTGGTTTAAAGGAATCTTTACAATTATTGTTGATTTGTTTTGGGAAATCCATCAAAGCTGGCAGAAATATTTGAAGCACTGAATGCACAGAAGAAGTGATTTACAGAACTTGGGAAAGTATCAACTACAAGCATTTGGCAGTCACTTGTACAGTAAAACAGATCTCTGATTTTTAAGCACTTCTTCAGGTATTCTAGCCAAGTGATACCAGCCTCTGATGGGAACAATCTTGTCTGTCTCATTCTAGCCAAACTGATAGTAGGAATAATAGGAATTTTATTTTTTTCCAATTCAAGACTGCACAGTAAGTTCTAGTAAACAAGAGGAAGTAGTTAAAATTTGGCTACACCTTAGTGCTCCAGCAAGTCTCTCAAGTACTACAAGGGCTGTTTATATTCATTACCCTTCTCATTCATCCCTTGTTATATGAAAAAGTGCAAAAACCAAGGTGGGAAATAAGAATAAATGTGTGAGTGAGCTTTTTTCTCCTGGTACCACTCCCTTTGTGTGCTCAGACAGAAGTCCCAGCACCCCCTTGCTCAGGGGGTAGATTCCACAGCTGAGAGCAGGGCCACAAGCTCCTGTCATTGCAACAGCTTCTCTGAGAGACCTGACTGGGATGTTTTCCTTTTGGTTTCTTGAACTTTATTAAGGTGGTCATGTTGCCAAGTGCTTGAACAACTTCAAAGAAGTGCTCAGAAAATCTGATTTTACATCTTAATAGCCTAACTCTGTATTTCTTTCTCCACAGCAAACATCTTGACAGTCATCATCCTCTCCCAGCTTGTAGCTCGCAGGCAGAAGTCCTCCTATAATTACCTTCTAGCTCTGGCTGCTGCTGACATCCTGGTTCTCTTCTTCATCGTCTTTGTTGACTTCCTCATGGAAGACTTCATCTTAAACAAACAGATGCCTCAGGTACTGGACAAAATAATTGAGGTTTTGGAGTTTTCTTCCATCCACACGTCGATTTGGATTACGGTGCCGCTGACCATCGACCGCTACATCGCTGTGTGCCACCCCCTCAAGTACCACACGGTCTCCTACCCTGCTCGCACTCGCAAGGTCATTGTCAGCGTCTACACCACCTGCTTCCTGACCAGCATCCCCTACTACTGGTGGCCCAACATTTGGATTGAAGACTACATCAGCACGTCCATGCACCACGTCCTCATCTGGGTCCACTGCTTCACCGTGTACTTGGTGCCCTGCTCCATCTTCTTCATCCTGAACTCCATCATCGTGTACAAGCTGCGGCGAAAGAGCAATTTCCGCCTGCGAGGGTACTCCACAGGGAAAACAACAGCCATTTTGTTCACTATAACTTCTATTTTTGCCATACTGTGGGCGCCAAGAATAATCATGATACTGTATCACCTCTACGTGTCTCCTATAAACAACAGCTGGGTGGTCCATATTGTGTCGGACATCGCCAATATGCTGGCGCTGCTGAACACTGCTATTAATTTCTTCCTCTACTGTTTTATTAGCAAAAGATTTCGCACAATGGCAGCTGCCACCTTGAAAGCCTTCTTTAAGTGTCAGAAGCAACCTGTGCAATTCTATACAAACCATAACTTTTCCATAACAAGCAGCCCTTGGATTTCCCCAGCCAACTCTCACTGCATCAAAATGCTTGTTTACCAGTATGATAAGAATGGGAAGCCTATAAAAATATCACCATGAAAAGGCCAATAGCAATAGTTGGAGTTTCTGGGTGCAAGTTCCTTTCAAGTGGTTACATCTTCAGGATGTAATTTTCTGAAATGGCTGTTTTGAAGAGAGGTCATTTGATTTCATTTCCCTGGGTGGCCAGGGGCAGATCAGACTGTCGGGAAGAAACAGGAGCACTTGATTTTAGGAGCAAAAGTGAGAAGGCAAACACCTCCATCTCTTATATAGCATTTTGAATATGCTTCAGAGTTCAAGTCTTAGTGTTCAGTCACACTCCAACGTTTTGCATCCCAACACCAGTGCAATCCAAAGTCATCAGAAGGGCAAAGCCACAGCAGTGTTTAATTACAACCTTTTAAAACACAACAAAACCTTACTTGACCATCAGTTTGCTATCGAGAAAGTAAACAGATGCTTTTGTGTACTGTGGAAGGTGCCATTTCTGGAGTGTGCACTTGCCAAAAATTATGTGTCGATTCTGGCATGAAATGCCACCACACACAGTTGTGCTGTCAAGGCCTCCCTGCAGGAGGCAGCCTGTGAGACACAAATGGTGACAAGCCTGGTTTTGGCTCGTTTGAAGAAGGCTCGAGGACCGATACAGTACCTGTTGCAGCCTTGGCAAGGAAAGCAATCCTGCAAGCTGCCAATATTTGCGTGTTTTAAGTTGTTATTTAAGAATGTGACTGAGACAGGGGAGCTCAAGGGAGGGAGGGATGTTTCTAGAGCCAAGAACAAAAGCAGCATCTTTCCCCAGCTATTTCAGTCATGGTGTCTAAGGACTTTCAAGGTGAAACCAAGTCCTGCCTAAAGCAGAGCTCTCACCAAAGCTGCTCCTGTGAGCAGTGATCAAAGCCTTCAAGTTCCTTCTTAATCAATACAGATTCTCAGTTATCCCCCATGTTCAGGCCTCTAGGGATTAACATATAAAAACCTCAATTTAAGATTTTCTCCTGATGGATGATGCCATCCTCTTGCAGATTTGCCACTTAGTTGTTTTTAAAAAACCCAAAAAACTGTGAAAGAAATTAATTAAATACCCAACAGCAGTAAAAACACTGAAGCCTTAGTTTAAGCTGATATAAGTATTCCACTTATTTAGAGGAGGTTAGCTTCTCTTCCTTCACAGTCAAAAACCAGCATCCTATCAATGCTGAGTGTAGAAAATAAGAGACTTACAGGAAGGCTGAAAATGCATTTCTTTTCATTTCTTTCCCTTTCAGATCTTGGCATGTAGTCTCTTGGAGCCACATGCCACAGACTCTGTTCATTGGGCACTTAGTAGAGCCTCACTGGTGTGAGGGCAGTGAAGGTGTGTGGTGAACACAAGCCCAGCATGGTCAGAGCACATGGCAGATCCTCAGGAGCTGCAGGGCAGTGGTGGCGTGGTGCTAACGCTGTTTGTGCCTGTGCCCACCTCCAGTGCCAGCAAGGAGCTCATGGTGCACCAGGAGGGGGCACAGAGAGGTTCTCTGATGAGGGATCCAGTCAGTCCTGCTATGGTGGGACCAGAGGGCTGAGAACATCTCTCTAAAACACATGGATGGCTCAGCTTTGATGCAAATCTCTTAAGAAATGCCAAGTGAAGTCCTGCTGAGGACAAGAGCCTGGTTCCCTTGTGGCACAGAGGTCGTGTTTGCAGGATGCCTGGTACCCACATCCTGCAAGAGCCAACCCCAGCAAACCTGAGCTCACCTTCCCAGAAGGGAATGGCAGCAGAAACCAGGCCCTGGCCATGGGTACCAGGCCCAGGCCATGGGTACCATGGGTACCATGGATACCAGGCCCCGGCCATGGGTACCATGGGTACCATGGATACCAGGCCCTGGCCATGGGTACCAGGCCCAGGCCATGGCTACCATGGGTACCATGGATACCAGGCCCTGGCCATGGGTACCAGGACCCGGCCATGGGTACCAGGCCCAGGCCATGGCTACCATGGGTACCATAGATACCAGGCCCTGGCCATGGGTACCATTGGTACCATGGGTACCAGGCCCCGGCCATGGGTACCATTGGTACCATGGGTACCAGGCCCAGCATGGAGAGGTTCTCCAGAGAGATCCAGGCTTGCTCAGGGCACAGAGGGGATGCCCAGTGGCAGAGCTGCTCAGAAATTCTCTGCGAGGTGCTGAGGCACCCCAGGGACCCCACAGGCCAGAGCAAGGAGAGAGGCACGTCTGGGGAAATGGGGGCTGAGGGCTCAAGCTGACCCTTTCCAGCCTCACCCACCAAAGGGATGGTAGCCATCTAAATGTCCCCAGAGAGAAATGAGGAGCTTCTCAGTCTGTTGGCTGTTCTTCCTTGTGATCTCAAACCTTCACCCTTGCAATAATGAAGTGTAAAAGGGATGCCCAGCCTTGCTGTATTTGTCATGACAGGGTTAAAATTATTGCTCCCTTTATAGTGTTCTACAGAAAATGAGTTTTGTGGTCATCCTCCCTGCCCTTCTATCAGAAACGTCCCCCTGGTCTTTGTCAGTTGATAGTAACCAAAGTTACCTTATGGAAAAGGTACTGTATGTTTCATTTTGGAAAAACACTGTATTTATAACTTATTTTTATTCTACATTTGTTATGAGGAATGCTTGTCTGAGTTAAATGTGAATGAGTCTGAAGTGCAATATCTATATAGATAAGTGGTTCATTTTTGAGAATGTATCTATTAAAAAAATACCTATTTATACAAGAAGTTCACTATTCTACTTAATATAATAGTAACCTTAAAGAAAATAGTGAATGTTTAGGGCTTTTATTTATTAAAAAAAATTCAATTAAGTGCATGGCATATGCTGCCATTCACATGCTGTGACTTATTAATTTTTGTAACATAATGTTTATCCTGCAAACTATCAGTGTCATCTGATTTTTTCTGTCCTGATAATGTATTTTTGTAAATTACCATATTTAAAAACAAAATCTTTCTGCGTATTTTTTTCCCTATGAAAAATAACGCATTCAGTTCTTGTAACTTATTTGAAAAAAGCTCACAATCATTTTCCATATCCTTTTAGAAATGACAAGGTGCAATTTTCATGTACAGTGGATTGATCATTTCACTTCTGGTAATTTAGGGCTTTAAAAGCTTGCTTCCAAAGCCCTTTGAAGCTAAAGGGAAGGTTGCTGGTGGGTTTTGTGGTTGGTTTTTTCCAATCCCCATCATTTTAGGAGAGCTTTGGATCAAGCTGTATCTTGTTAGCAAACATTCAAAGCCTTCTTAAAGTCCAGTTTGGATAATAAAGCCTTGACTTTTTAGTCTGCCATATGGGAGCTGCTGTTGATAATACTTGCCTTATTTTTGGTTGTGTGAAGCATCTTGCAATGACTGTTGCTAACTAGCCATTGTCTTGCTGTATTATTTGTACCTCCTAATTTTCCAATAGAAAAACTTAATCAAGCACATATAGTGTCATTATTTAGGGAAGAAGTATCCTGGAGACAAAACCATCTTTGTTGTGGAGATGGTCTTTTGTACTCTAATTTATATTTCAAATATCTACAATTAGAAAAAATAAGCTGTGAATGGACAGTTTTACAATTACTTATAGGTATGCATTCTTGAAAACCACAGCTAGGAACAAAATACTTTTTAGATGAGTTGCTGGTATATAAAATCATGGGACCTATCACCTATTTAAATTGTGAATATGGATATTTTCATAAGTAGACAATATATTGTGTTTGACAAACTTGTTTGTATTATAATAAATTATGGTGCATAACTTAAAACTGTGTTTGGAGCTATTGTTTGATTTATGGATTCTTATGATATACTTCTGATTTATAGACACTTATGATACACTGCAAATAAGAGATAGAAAGTGGATTCTGAACCTCAGGAGACTGCACGTGGAAGAAGCCCAACATTTTTTCAAATGAACATGACTAACACTGCAGATTTCATACCCCCAGCAAATGTAAAACTATCTGGGATCAAGCTCCTTCTTTCTATGAAGTAAAAGGACATGAAAAGGACACAAGTACTAAAACTAAGCAGAGAATAGAGAAGAACCTGACCAGAAAATTTCAAGGGAACAGAAGAGATCAAGAGACCAGAAAATGTCTTAGAGATGAAACACTGAAGGGTTAAGCACACTGGGAGGACCATGCAGGCAATGCCTGTCAGATTTCCCTGCTGTAAAAGGCTTGGGAACAGGCTTTAAAATACAGCTTCAAAGAGACAAATGAGGGGAAAGGGGCACTGTCAGACTTGATGGAGCTTATCAGAGTTGCTCCTTAAGGAAGGAGCCTGGGGTCTGCCTGTCTTGGTACTTTCATTAACAGCTGTGGCATGAGAAGTACTGATGAAGTGTACATGTTTTAAAAATGGAATTACACTGCTGGCAGAGGGACTGAAGGGCAGGTATTTCATGTAAGAATCAGATGACCTTGCAGATTGCACTGATAAAAATGGGATGAATTCAACAGTAATAAACACAAGGTTCTCTCCTTGTCTGCCTCTAACAATACATTTGCTATAAAACCTCAGCAGTCAGAAACAACCAAGAACCCAGTTGTGCCAGCTGGGCTTGAATGACAATGAGTCACCAATACAAAGCAGCTGAGAAAAATCCCAGAATGTAATCACAGACACTTCTAACAATACAGGATGGTATTAATTGCATTCTATAAGACTTCATGTGATATATGCATATGTATATAAAGGGATAAATAGCAGTGCAGAAAAACCTGATGAAACTCAGCTGGAACAAAAAGAGCAGTTATGAATTTTCCTCAGGTAAATTTGTCATGGAAGTTAGAAGACATTCTAACTACCAAAGCAGGGAGGCTCAGCAAAAGCCTTGCTAGCAGCCCAGATCTCCCCACTGGTTTTAAATGGAGTCTGGTGGGTTCAGGCACAGAATTATGAGATGAGGCAGGTGGCAAAACACATTGGGACCTGGCAGGTCCCTAACTCAGCTCAAAGGACAGCAGAGGTGTCCATTCATCCCATATCATGCTGAGGGGCAGCATGAGAACCATGAGAGCCAGCAGCTACTCAGAGCAATTCCTGCACTAAGCCTGCACTAATTCCCTCAGCAGCTCTCACTGTGGGTGCTGCAGGTGGGACCACACCAACACACCCCTCTGAACTCATACCAACTTCTGCCTCAGCTTGCAGTTCTTCAAACACCTCTTTAAGCCCACCAAGAAGAGCAGAATTTTAAAAAGCAGCCTCATATAGTCCTGAACAATTAAATAATAATCCTACTCTTAGCAGGCTGGGGCTGGATTTGCAGGATCTTCATTTCTGACAGCATGCAATTAATTCCCAGGAGTTGCCAGACACACTAAGGGGGTTGAAAGGCTCCAGTCGTTTGTAATAAATAGGCATCAAAAATGAATTTACTATTAGCTTCCTACAGAGAACCAAATACACATAAATAGTTATTACAATTACAAAATTGTATCAAAAAAATATTGAAGGCTTATGTTTTCCTGCCTTACCAACAGCCTAGAAATGCTGCTCCACCTATTTCTCCCCCTATTTCTGCACCTTTTTCTAGCAGACTAAATTGACAAGATGAATTGTAGGCAAAAGTATGATATTGAATATTACAACCTTACAGATTGATTTGCTGCAACAGAACATTCTGAAGACCTTCAGCTGTGCATGGCTCAGCACTGGCTCGTGCTGTACAGCAGCATCATGAAACAGCCCCTGGTCTGAGGGGTTTGCAGAGATTTGTGGTGTCCAGGCAGAGCCTTGTGCTCCAGTAGGTTAGCCCTGGGAAGGGGTGGTGGGAAAGGCAATAATGTGGAACAGAAAGAGGAACACTGTGATGCTGTCCCTGCCATGGCAATGACAGAGATGCTGGGATGGGTTCTGCTGCTGGAACCTGGCCCCAAATGGGGCAGTGACCCCCAGGGAAGGCACAGCCCTGCAGATAGACAATGACCTTCACACTCCCAAACAAAAAGCAGCAAAGGGCTAGTGTCACAGGAGGGATCAGCCTCTGGTGTTCTAAGACATCATTTCTCCCACCCTTCCTGTGTCACAGCACAGTGAGGCAGCCCATCCACAGAAGTGCCCAGGCCCTTGCTGTCCCTGCAGATCTGCCTTGCAGCTGGGATTCCCCTCATAACATGAAGATTACTGTCATGTAGAAAGTTCCCACCAACAGAGAGAACTTTCATCCCAGCCAGCAGAGAGAAATTCACCTTGGCTGCTGAAAATGCCCAAAGCGCAGCAGAGGGGACACATGCCATGGTCCCAGGTTGTACATCATACAAATGAGGACAATGAGCCCTCCTCCACCAGCCACCCTGCCCACTGGAAAACAGCAAAGAATTTAAACAGTCAAGACTTTTCCCTCCTGGATTTTATAATAATGGTGTTTGCAGCATGGCCTCAGGACAACCAGACTTTCCAACAACAGGATGGAGACATTCAGCCTTGTGAATTAAATACCACCGTGAGCTGGTGACAGGAGTGGCTTCCAGCAGTACCTTCCTGGTCATTTGTCAGAGTCATCTTTGTAAATGTAATTGATTCTGCTGGACTGAGCTCCCACAGGTTTCTGTCCTGCAGGTACAGACCTTCAGCATTGCTACATTTCTAGAATAAAAGTATGAGTAAAAGACCAAATCTGAGATGTCATGTTCAGGAGGAAATCCATCAGCCTATGACTAGTGCACATCTCAGGTATTGGGTTAAAATCACACAGGGCTGCAGCCACACAAAATTGTACATTTTAGCAAACATTGCTTAAAATGGTCTTTAGCAGAGATCCATTTTCCTCAATTTCTTCTATGTTTTGTTTTGCCTTGTTTTTTTTAATAGGTCTCCCCTCTCCCCCATATATTTTAATGAAGGAAAATAGAGTACATACTGACTGTGGAGTTTTCCCTCCTTTTTCATTCTTTTATCTACTTATGAGTTTCAGAAAAGGCAACCTAATTGAACTGTGGGCAGTTTTAAGGGAATAACTGCCCAGTGACACAGTAGCAGAGGAATAATTTGTATTACCTTCTCTTTTAAGCTTTATTGCTGGGGTCAATTTAGGCAGAAACAACCCCAGCCCCATCGCTATAAGCAGCCCCTTATCCCTAGACTAGAGAGCATTATACAGAGCCCAGGGGTGCAGAAACCAAGACCAGAAGATGCTACTATTTTGATTTTAAATTGTAGATGTCAAATGAATCATATTGTCTACATCTCCCCAATCTGATCAAATAGCCACTTTAAAACAGTATCTGTTGTTATTTATCACCAGTATTAATAAAGGTTGTGTAGGGGAAAATTAGCTGAAAGCTGCTTTATAGATTAAAGCTGACTCAGATTAAAAAAGCACAAACCAAGTAAAGAGAACCAAGAACTATCCTAATATATAAAAACATTTGAAAGGAGTCCCCCTCAGTGCCAGCACAGCTCCAAGTGGACCAGAGGTGCATCCTCCCCCTGCAAAGCTCCACACACCAGTGGTGAGGACAGCGAGCGGCCCTGTGTGCACTGATGGGGTGTAATGTGCCCAGCTGTGACAAAAAGCACCCCCAGCCTGGCTGAGCCAACCAAGAGGCACAAGTCATCCAAACCACCTTTTGAAGCTGCATCCCAGAGGATCTCCAGCAGACATCTGGCCACAGCTGGCTGCTTAATCAGCTGCCTGCAGGAAGAGCCACGCGCATAATAAACCAATTCTCATTTAAGCCAATCTTGCACTGGTGTGACCTTTTCCAGGAGTGCGTTTGGGTAAGCTCCAGCCATCAGCAGTGCTGAAGCTCAGCAGCTGCGAGTGGGGAGGCTCCAACAGCAACAGGGCAGCCCGGGGTGCAGGAGGAGGAGAGGAGCAGGAGGGGTTTGTGCCTGGGAGCCCTGGGGAACCATCACAGGAGGGGTTTGTGCCTGGGAGCACTGGGGCACCATCACAGGAGGGGTTTGTGCCTGGGAGCACTGGGGAACCATCACAGGAGGGGTTTGTGTCTGGGAGCACTGGGGGACCATCACAGGAGGGGTTTGTGCCTGGGAGCCCTGGGGCAGGCTGGCTGGAGCAGCTGGTGCCTGGGAGCACTTTGTGTCTGGGAGCACTGGGGGACCATCACAGGAGGGGTTTGTGTCTGGGAGCACTGGGGCACCATCACAGGAGGGGTTTGTGCCTGGGAGCACTGGGGAACCATCACAGGAGGGGTTTGTGCCTGGGAGCCCTGGGGAACCATCACAGGAGGGGTTTGTGTCTGGGAGCACTGGGGGACCATCACAGGAGGGGTTTGTGCCTGGGAGCCCTGGGGAACCATCACAGGAGGGGTTTGTGCCTGGGAGCACTGGGGAACCATCACAGGAGGGGTTTGTGCCTGGGAGCACTGGGGACAGAAGTGCTCTGGGGGGACAATAAGGCCACCCACCTGCAGGCTGGCTGGAGCAGCTGTTTAACATGCAGAGCCAGCACAGCGAGTGTGAGCTGCTGCAGCCGTGCCTCAGAGGGGACAGCGAGCAGGGAAAGGGAAATGTGCAGTTTAATTAAAGTGCTCGGAATTATCAAAGTGGGGCAAACAGAGGAGCAGCACAGGGGAATCCGGGGGCAGGGGCTGTCACCTCACACAGGAGCACATTAAGGTAAATAAAAGGAATCCAAATCAAGAGCACCAGTGGGTCTCTGGAGGGAGGAATCCAGGAGGCACCAAGACAAGGGTCAGGCCACCACAGAGTGATAGAATCATTGAGGTTGGAAAAGACTCTTCATCTCCTGGAGTCCAGCCACAGTACAAAGCAGCAGGAAGGTCAGAGCTCCTCTGATACCACCTCAGAGGGGTTGTACGAGGTTTCTGCAGACTGTGGGTGCTGCAGACCACACTGGGGCACCTCTCCTTTAAGGCCTGCCCCCATAACCCTCAGTCTCATCTAAATTACGGCCAGAATGAGTAAGACAACAACGCTGTGGAGGAAAGTGGAGGAAAGTGCTGCTTCCAAGTTATATTGGTGTTGAGTGGCAGCATTTTGGCAGCAGGGAGGACCCTCCTGCAGCACAGCCTCTCCTGTCCTGTCCCACAGCAGAGAGGGCTGCCCAGGACATTGCAGGTTGATTTTAAGGCTCTGTACAATCAGATACACTAACAGCAGCACTTAATAGAGCCTCACATTTGTTCAGACACCACTCCACGTCTGCCAGGCTGTACCAGTTACTGCATGGCAGCCAGCAGACACTGCAAGGTACCCCTGAGCATGGATGCAACACAAGGCAGCAGATAAGGCAGTGGCAGAGATGACCATCTATCAGTGCTGCTGAAGTACATCAAACAAAACCAAACCATTCTCCACTCAGGCCTCTCTGCACTTATCCTCTAACACCCCCAGAAAGCAGCTAAGGAGAAATATCAATATCTTAGTGGGGTTTTTAACAGCTGAGTTTGTTATCATTTTTCCCCATTCTGTTAAAGTCTTGGGGAGATGTATGAGGACAAGTTACCCTTCTCTGTGGTGAGTCATCCCTGGCCTTGCCCACTCATAGAGGTGTGTGATTGATATCAGGGTGAGAAAGCCCCAATGGCAGAATGTGCTGCCTCACCACCATTCCCTCTGTGCCCCTTCAGCAGTGCAGCACTCACCTGCAGAGTCTCAGGATCAGATTCATGAGCATCAAGAAATTGCAGGGCTCTGCTCCCATTGGAGCTGGGGTTAAATTCCAAGAGAGAGCTGAGTGAAGATATAGCTCAAGCAGCTCCACGTGGTTTTGGAACCAGGTTGAAAAGATTTAAATGTTACAGGAGATGAAAGTATTGACTGTTAAATGGATTCAGCAAAACTCATCCTCATATTCACAAGAGACTGAGCATTTAAAATTCACATTTTCTAGTGATTTTCTGGAAAACAAACTATTACATTACAAGTTAAAAGGCTGCTGTGATTTTCTTTGTTTAGTTTTCTAAAAGACAAAACTCAGGCTAGTTCTGACCATACAGTCCTCCTGCCTCCAGGAGGCCACCAGACATCCCTCTTGGCTCCCAAGCCACACACCTACCCACGGCCACACTGGGACCACAGCATGGTCCCTCCCCATCCATTTCTCTAATGATCAGTGGGTCACAAAGAGGAGCACTGACTCTTCTCTTGTTAGTCAATGGTTTGTGGCAGTCAGTATCAGACAGGGAAAATCCAGCTTTTGAATTCTTACAGGTGTTCTGACCTTGTCCTTCAGAGCAGGTTTTTACACCCAGAACTCCCACCCTTACCTGGAGCCACACCAGCCTTCTGCAGCAAACAGCTCTGCTGACTCCAGTGGGCTCTGGGAGCTTGGCAGCCTCTGACACAGCTCTCACATGATGGGGAAGCAGGTGGAGAAATGAGTGTTGCTCTGGGTTCTCAGAATGGTGTGTACCAGCCTCCTGATGGGTGGGAGTGCCACCACCCCCACCTCGCCTCCTGGCAAAGCCACTTCCTGCACCTGCAAAGCCCCATCTCCTCAGGCAGCACTGGCACATTCCCAGTGGCCACAGGATGCTCATTGGTGAGGTCTGTGGCACAGCTCAGACACGCAGGGGCTGGGAAATGTGAGCTGCTCATGTCCAGTGAGCTCCCAGCTAAGCACCGGGTGATCAGAAGAAATGATATCTCAGAAGCAGCTCATCTGGATGAGCCTTTTAAATCACATTGTGCTCACCAAGACACCTCAATTTTACAGCTCCTAAACTCAACCTCTCCTTGATGTAAATAAACAAGCAAGAGCTGAAGGCTGAGTTAGTGCAGAGTCAGACAAAGGACACGCCAACACCTGCAGGCACACGAGCACTTTGTGGATCCAGTTTATAATGAACTGGGCACACTGTTAAGGTTTGGCTGGCCAGGCTGGCCTCTCAGCAGGTACAGAGATTTGCTTCCTGACCTGGGGGTAGGACAGACAGCTGCTCTCCATGATGTGGGATACTCCTCAGGATCATTGCCTGGATTTTTTTTAATAAATGTTTTGTTTTGAGAACTTCATTGATGCAGAAATCTGCTGGAAGGATTACTGCAAATAGATGATCCTATATTAAAGAGGCACTTTAGATCCAGTGCATGATTTCCAGAAGACCCCTGCCTCCCCCAGGAAACCACAATGTACACCCTGCATGCAGGGACAGCCAGTGTCACCTGACAAAGCTGTAGCAAGCTGAAGGTGGCTCCATCAATAACACCAAATTATGTCAGTGCCACATCTGGTCACTTGGGACAAGTTTCTGTTGCAAAGACACTTTTATTCATAGCTTCATTGTAGAGGAAAAGCTGAAGTTTATTTCAGTGGTTTAAGGATTCAGGAACAAGAACTCTGCGTATTTCCAGGGAACATATTCCAACATCCAGCATCCAGCAATTTAGGTCATGCTGGCCTTGTTATGCTGAGGAACTCTGCCCTGAGACAAGCAGCCAGCTCCAGAGGACAGGGCCCTAACACATCAAACCAGGAGATTAACAGGGACAGGCCAAGAGCTTCGTGCTGCACTTTTTGTGCCAAATGCACTTGAAGGACTAATATGAAACACTAAGAGAAGTCACAAATGGACAGAAGGCTACAAACTGTGGAAACAGAGCCAGGGCTGGGAGATCCAGGAGATCAGGCCAGTGTGTGCCTTCCACAGTGGCTGTTAATGCATTTTAGCCCTTTCTACCATCTTGAAATCCTGGGGGGATGGTGGGGCAGCACCACCTTGCATGTCCTGAGCAATCATAACACTCAAGTGCAGAGGAGACTGTGCTGGCATGTCCTGCAGCCCAGCACAAGGTGGGACATCTACAAGTAGGCACAGGACATCTCAGCCCCCCAGCAGCAGGGCAGTGACACTGATGGCAGCTCAGCCTGGACCGTGTCCCAGACCTGGCACCTCACTCAGCTCTTGGGACACAGGCCACCAGTAAATCCTGTAATGACACTTCAGACATTGTGATATCTTCACTGTGCTGGGAATGGTCCCAGCATGAGCAGATAACCCCCAGACCTGCACTTCCCACCTGCCCACAGCAGGCTGGGGAGCTCACCACGGTGCTTTGTGTACCTCTGGAAAGGTCGTGCTGCCACGTGCCCTGGCAGTGACTGCTGCAGCAGTGAAGCCCAACGTGAGGCAGTCACGCTGCAGATCTGATCCTGCTGGAGCAGAGTGCTCCAGGGAGCCTCCAGATGGTACTTCTGGCACTGCCTGATTGCATCTGCCAGGGACACCCCAGAAAACAGTATGCAGGCATTGCAACTCAATGAAACAAGCTGCTAGGCATGAAGGGTTAACAGTTCATCTAGAAAGATTAATTTATGCCCAAAACCCTTTCTGTTGTCACTCACTGAGAGAAAAAAGTGAAGCACTGTAAAATGGGCAGCGATAATTGCATTTCCTTAAGGACGTGTCTGGCAGGAGGTCGCTATCTGCTCCATGAAGTACGTGACCATGATACTGTCATTTTGACAGAATCAATGTATGTAGTCATTAATCTTACAAATTAAAAACCCATAAATCTCTGTTAAACCCACTGTCATTGATTAGGAATTACATTACCACAATACACAGAAGCCTTTTAATTTTGTTTTTCTTCCAAAATGAATAAACAGGTCTGTTCAGTTTATCTTCTCCTATGCTGGAGTGATAAAGGGCAAACCCATTTCATGGCTATGCATCATTGTTTTGGAACAAAATCATACCTAAGAAGCTCAGGAAAGGAGGGAATGAAGAAGAAAAATTGGTTTCTAGGGATGTCATTTAGCCCAACTACCTATTATTACTTCTCAGGAGTACCAAACAATGAGGCAGAATTTGTCAAACCTTAAATCTTGTAAATTTGGTTGATATACACCCTGTGAATAATCCATTAGGTCTCCTCATGAAAAAGACAAGGACGTTTGTTCTGTTGGATTTTTACCTGGTTGGCTACTTTTTTAAATGCTCCTAGCCATTGGAAATAGTCCAGTTTGATCAGTTACCCAATGAATTGACCTTCCAAGGTAACAGATAATTACTTCTCATTACAGTAATGACTCAATAATGCACATAAATGACTAGGAAATCCACTGCTTTCTTCTGAATTTTGACATCTGGGTGGTGCTCTAAAATGCAAAAGCAGTCATAAACTTCAGAATAGAGACAATTCAATTAGAGACAGGGATTGATGTTCTGATAGTTCAACACACAAATGCTCTGCTGGACCAGCCGGACTAATCTTCGCTACACACCCTGCAGTTCTGGTGTGATTAGGTCACCACTTCATCTTGTTCAAGTATTTGGGAAGCAAAGTAAGGTCTTTCTGATAATTAGTTATAAAATTGGGACCTACTGTTCAGATTTAGCCATCTCTCAGTTTTACTGCTGGGAGGATACATATAAAAGAAGACTTCTGAGGATAAGGACTCAGACAAGAACTTTCTGGAGGATGTTTCTGAGAACAGATGGTGAGCACAGGAACGGGACAGGGAGCACCCTTGGATACACACCCAAGGCAAGACCAATGGCCCAGCTGCATTCCAGTAGCTCCAGCAGGAAGCAGAAAGGGCTCAAGGATTGAAACTTGCTCAACTTTTCTATCTTCTTCACTCACCTTTTCTCACAACGCCCATCCCTGGCTTCAAACAAGGAGAAAAGAAACTCTACAAGCTGTCAGAGTTTGGATGCAAGCACCTCAATGGAGGGTAATTAAATATAGCATATGTTCTCTTTTAGTACTTGTTTACAGCTGGAAGATCAAATGGTTTTCTCAGACTTTGATCTTGATGCTTCTCCTTGAAAAAACACACAGACACATTCAGTGGACCCGAGTAGCAACTTTTTAGGGATGATGTGGATGGGATTCAGTGTCCCTTGGCAGAGCTGCACACCTTCAGGCTGGGGATACAGACAGTTTTTCCAGTCTGTAGGGGAACATACCCATCAGTTAAACTGAAAACGTGGGGAAGGTCAGGGTGCAAAACCAGAAACAGCAGCTTAGGAACGGAAGTTAAAGGAGCAGCCATCCAGTGTCTCATCCAAACCTCAGGGCTGCTCTCTTTGCTTCGTCCCATTCCTGCTCTGATGTGTTGGCTGGCTTGGGACACACTTATCACTACAACTGCACCAAGGGCAGTAGCCCTTTTTTTTAGTAGAAAAGGACATTATTTTGTGTAAAAAAAATCTTTTATTAGCACAAACAGGTCTTATGCAAGAATTTTGTAATGTTTTCACATAGTTTAGGAAGTTTTCCTGATTTTTCTGGGTAAGCTGTTGCTCTGAGGACACAAGGCAAGTTGTATAATTTAAATAGTCCCCAAGACCAAGCCCAGCCAGAGGAAACTATGGGACACTGACATCAGTCAGCAATTTAATTTGCCTCAGGGCTAGAAAGTCAGAGAGTAATACAAGATCCTCTGAACACCAAGTAGCCCTAACAAATATCCCCCTTCAGAAACACTGCAGCTGAATCTTGCCTTTGACTGTGTCACAACAGGAGCCACTTAGGAGCTTGCCAGTTCTCAAATTGGCCAGCAAGTCCAAGCCAATCCCATTGGAATGGGAATAGAAACATTTGCCAGAGTGAGGCAAAACACACAAGATCAATAATATAGATCCTGGTTCAAGGAAAAAATACTGTGTCTGAAGAAGGAAACAAATGAGAGAAAAATCCCAAATCAATTTTTTCCAGGATCTGGGGGAAAATGAAATAGAATGTGGAATAGCAAAATGGCATTTCTGTGTGTGAAATGAGTGGATATGGGGCAAAATACATGTCTACTTTTTACACACAAAAGACAACTCCCACTCCTTTCACACAGCTCCTTCCATAGCTGCATACAAGTGTAGACAGCACATGTACTGGATTCAAAGGGAAAACAGTGAAAACCTTAGGAAAAGAGGGGAAGGTTAGCTCCTGCAGATGCACCTTTCCAAAGAGAACAGAATGAGTAATGCCTGAGCAACCCCCATCGGGCTTTGAAGAGAAACATTACATCCATTTGCTGAGTCTACTTTGAGTGCTAAACACAGCATTTGATAACTCATTCCTTGCAGAACCGTACAGGTAACAAAAGCAGCTAATGACTCCTAATCACCTGCCAGCCAGTGACAGAAACAGGTCGCCAAAATATGGACTTTTGGTATGGGTCAATACAGTAACCCCTAGGAGAACAGGATGTGAATAAAAAATTGCAACTCCACAATGAAGCCAGGTATATTTTCAGGGATGTACACACTCATACATATTCAAGATAACACTCTGCATCACCCAGCTATGATTTACAGGACTTAAGGTGGTATCTATTGTCATGGATTGAGTCTAGAGGATCAAATTTCAATATTTTGCCTTTCAAACCAACTAATGATGACCTGTCTTGGAGACTAGAGGAGAATGTGGAAGGAATTCCATTTTGAATATTGTTCAGTTTAGACAGCAAAATAATTATGCATTTTATGGCTTATTGGAGTCAGAACTTTTTCTCTTGGTATCATCTGGAAAAGGCCTGCCCTTCCAGTCATAGCAATAGACAAAAGACATCATTTGCTCTGTATGCTTGAGCTAAACTTACAAACCAATGGAGTATCTAAATAATTGCAATACAGCTTGAAATATTAATGTTTTACCACTGACTAAAACCAGAAGTTTTTTTCTGTTCACTAATTAGTCAGCTGCTAAAGTTAATTCCTCTATGAAGTTTAGATTGCCAGGGACCCCATAATTTGTAACTTACCAGACTGATCTTGCTATTTCCTATAGCCAGATTTCTAGTGATTCCAACTTCAAGAAACCCTGTGAACAATCTCACCCTTCTGCCAAATCCAAGTCTTTGCAGTCTGGTTCACATGGGAGCACAGATTACAAGGCAGCGCTATCAGCAGGCACAGTCTGCACTGCATGTAGTGCTCTCCTACTTCCTTGGATAGATTCACTGAGGTCACAGGATTAATGGATGTTTTCCCCACCCCAAATGTGACTTCCATGCACAAGGCACATGTCTGGCATGTGTTCTGGGAAGGCAAATTTGCCATCAGCAGCAGTGCCAGTGCAGAGACAAGAGTTCTGCTCCAAACACACTCCCTGAAGCCATTCCAACATCAGCAATGCTGCCTGGATTTGTTCAGAGTCATTTGCTGAGTTCATCATTTCAGGGAAAGTAGGAAGCCAGTACCAAGTCAAGACCTGTAAACCAGAATCAGAGCTTTCTTCCCACCCCATATGAAGAGGGAGAGAGACGCAGGGACAAACTTGCAAGTTACTGCATTGTCTTTGGTGACAGGGATGCAATTTTAAACAAAACCTTTTTGTGTGTCTCAACCCCCCTCCAGATACTAAACCCAAATGCCTGAATCCTTCTCCACCCCATCTTGGGAGTCTCTCAGCCAGCACAGCTTTTACAATGACATGCTCCTTCCCTGACTTATGCTAATGTTGTTCTGGAATTGATTACTAGGGCAAACTGCTTAGTGGTGTCTCTCCAAATCAATATTTCACTGTTCTTAAACCACTCAGTTGTCCTCCCCCAGAGCAAAAGCCCATGTGAAGTGCCCAGTAGCTTCAGCAGAATTTCAGTGAAGGCCAGCAGTGCAGATCCTCCACCACGCTCCGTCGATCGATCTTTATGGATTTCAGTGGAGCTGCACTGATCTGCACTAGCTGGTGATTTGGACCAGCATCATTACCCAGCAGGAGCCTAAAGAAGTTTTTATACCTTTTCACATCACCTATAAAGCAAGGCCTGGTAACATCTGCAATGGGCAGATCTGTAGCAGCTCCTTCTGAGTAGTTTACAGCCCACACAGCAGCAAATCACCACTAATGCCTGGTTCTCACACCACACGGGGCTGCAGAGCAAAACCACCTCCAGAGCTGCATTCAGAACTGCTGCAGATCAAACTTCTGTCATCTCCACAGAGGCCAACTTGATCATGCCTTAGAATCCTTCCTCCCCTTCAAGGATCTCTTTTGGAGCAGCATCAGGTGCCCCCAGCTCAGGGGGTCACACAGGCAGGGCAGGAGAGCATTTCCCAGCTCCATCTGTGGAGAGGAAAGTCTGGGGTTTTATAGGTATTTGCACTCACAGCAGCATCTGGAAGGGGCAGGATGTACAACCCTTTCCAGTTGAGGTCATGATGATGAATGTGATTCACAGACCTAAATGCAAGTGAATTTTGTGCAAGGATCTGTCCTAACCCACATACAAAGAAGGTACCAAGGTGTGGGTCCTACAGCAATTTGATTTCTCCCCCATAAAATATATCTGGGCCCGAAGCCAATTACTTCAGTGTATGTTTCATGCTAACATTTAGGTGAGAAGCAGTTGAGTTAAACAAATTAAAATTTCATTTGAATTTTTAATCTTTATTGTGGCTTGCCTTAAAAGAAGACTGGTTTTCAGAAAGTCTCAGGCAACTGAGTAAATTGAGGCATTTGTAGTCTCAAGCTGGGCACCCAAAAAAGGGGAGAGGGAAGATATGAGCACTGCTGCTGAGCACTGGTCTGGTAAAAGAGGAAATTATTCCCAGCTCCCAAACTGTAAAGAATTTGGATAGAGTTTCTTATTTTGTAAATGTGAATTTATTTTAATTAAAATCTTTTGGCATTATTTCAGCACTGTTTAAATTATTTTGGCCAAACTAGTAAATCTGATAATTCAGGACTGAATATAACCAATTAGATTTACTGTATGATACACCATAATCTGATCAAGCAGTCTCAAAGGATTTGACTTGTTAGCATTTCAAAAGCATAGGAGGTTTTTGAATAATTTATTACATTTCTTTCAAGCTCATCTTTGTTAATTCATTATGTAAAGATAAGGCAGATGTTTTACAGAGACTTGTGCCATATCTATTTTAACTTGTATTAATCTGTTGCCAAAGACACCCCCTTTTGCCAGACAGCTCAGTGAAAAGAACAGGTACTGAAAAAGTTTTAGGAGCAGATGAGGGTTGTGGCTTTCAAAATTCAGTTTCAGAGATAAGGGAATTTCCCACAAACCCCTCCACCCTTTCTGAGAAAGAAGTTTTGTTCATTTACTTCTCCCTGATTTCCTGTCTCCAGTCACTCTGCCTCACTCAAGTTTAGTTTGAACACATCCACTGATCCTCCTGCTAGGAGCTGCAACATTTCTTGCATCAAAACCTCTGGAAACAGAATCATTAGCTGGGTTGAACAAGCCCACAGCACCTCAGTTCAGCCCGATGGAGGTATTTTCCCCCTGCCCACTAACAGGGGCTGGGAGCAGGCATTTGCTCACCCAGCTCAGCAGCAGACATCTCTCCCTCCTCTGCCTCACAGCAGCTGCTCCAGAGAAGCAGCTTCCTGCCTCCCTGGCATCTCCAGGGGACACTCACCACGGGCTATTTTGCTTTGTTCTTGTTCTGCCCAGAAACCTGCTATTCACCAGAGGCTTGAATTCCTGAGAACAAACTTTACAGAGCTCATTTGGAAAAGGGCACATGGTCATTGCTTGCTCTCCTTTCTGGGAGCTCAGGGCAGCAGGATAACTCTCCACAAACACATCTCAGCACAGGGGCCTCCTCTAGGTGTAAACACCAAATAGTGACCAGCTGTGGTCACCTGCACAGTGAAAACATCTCACCTCAAAAGTGGTAAATAGTTATCACACAAGCAGCTGCCATTCAGACACTTCTCTTGGAATATTATGGATCTGGAGCTGTTTCTTCCTCCTGGATATAGGAGTGTAGACAGCTACCCTAAACTCGGCAGGTGTCTAAATCTAGGATGATAGAAAACCCAGTGTTCTTCAGCTAGAAGAGGGGCTGAAATTCTACACTTTGAGGCTGCAGGTGTGAAAAACAGCACTGCTGATGTATGCAAGCAAGATTATGGTCTTACACAGGGAAAAGAAGGAAGGACTTGGAGATTTCCTAGAAATCTACACCAGATCAAAAGATTTAGGCCGCTTGAAAGGATGTTTGCTGGAAGTGAAGCCTTCTTGAAAGTAGAATTGTATTAGCAAAAGCTACAGACATGTAAATGAGAGCTCTGTAAACCAGCAAGCACAATTAATGAATAAACATTACAGCTCTGTGAGGGCTGGACCATCTGAGGAAGTTGCTGCTGTATCCAGTTCAATATTGTGCTACCCAACAACCCCTCATGGGAAAGCAGCCATTTCGGTGTCCTGTGAACCAGGGCTGACGCTGCTTGCTATCACAGGTCAGCCAAACTTCTCCATTATAAGTCCTTTGAGGGTCAGGACTCAAAGTTAGACCAAGTTATATGTCAGCATCTCCACCAAGAAGAAAAAACTGTGCATGCAAGTACATGGTAAGATGGCTTTTTAACTCATATCGGGGATGGTGCTCTCATGCAATACTGAGCTAAAAAAGAAATCCAGCAATAAAGTTGGAATAATCCCAACATCTAATAATCTTCCTTAGCAATTTAGATTTTTTTTTAACAATAATGAGCTTTGAATTATATCATTAGCTAGAATGCAAATTCTGATCCAGGAAGTTGTATTTTATCTTGATTCCATTTTCAAAACCATCTGGACGTAAACCACACAGATGAAGTAGCATCAAAAATACACGGCTATTACTAATTATGGGATGCTGTGCCATTTCTCCCACCACCTGCTAGCAATGACACAACATTACTCAAGAATCAAGCTTGATAAGCTTGATGAATAATTTTAATATTATTTTATTCAGCTTGCAAATTATCTCTGAGCAGATTTTTTTCTCCCCCCACCCCTCCCCATATCTGTCTTGTTATTTAAAGTTAGTCACAATGGTTTTGGTGACTAATTTCTGATCTGGAACTTGTTTATGAGAACTGTGTTGCAAGCATTTGAGATTTGAAATTCAAAATTTGGTGTAGTTTAGATTTGACATATAATTCAGTAGTGGTTTACTCCCTGACTGGATAACAACCCAGTCATCTGCCCAGGGTGAATATTTGCATATGAGGATTCCAAGCTCACTTTTTACCAATGTACAGTGGCTCCTTACAGTTTGCTGCACCTTCATAGAACACTCTAACGCAGGAACAGTGAAAATATTAAGGAAGCTTGAGGGCTAGAGAAAAGGAAGGAATTACCTGAGATTTTCTGGTTTTACAGGACTAGGGTCAGCTGTTCCAAACACAATACTTCCAAATATGTTCACCACTGGAGCAATTAACAGGAGGCTTCACAAGCAGCTGCAGGCAAAGGCAATGACCTTGTTAAAACAACTGTTCATGCCCCAGCCACCTTCCTGCACAGGTGAGAGTGGCCTCCTTATGCAGAGCTCTAATCCTGTCACAAGTCACACACTGCTCACTGCATGGAGGCTTCTGCTTCCTCACATTTCCCACCTTTTAACCTCCAGTTTCATCAGTTTCATTTGAAACTGGACATGTTTGAAAGCACAACACAACTGAGCAAGGCATTTCTGCCCCGGGAGGGGGGTAAAGCAGGAGTATTCCTACAATTTCCCAGCTGCTCGGATCCAAACCCACATTTTGGGAGGGGAATTATGACCCTTTTTGTGGGTCAAAGGAGACAACACATCCCCCTCCTCTGTAAGCCAGAGCAGCTCAGGAACTCTCCCAGTTTCCATTCAGCCCTGTGCAATTCTGAAGGAAGCTTTAACACAAGGCAGGCACCCCCAGGAGAAGCATTTTCAACCTGCCCCATGGAGCAGAATGCTGGGAGAAATGAGAGCCCAGGACTGGGAGCTGAGCACTGAGAAAGAGCACACCCACTGCAAACCACAGGGTCAGACCTGCTGCCACCCAGCCTCCACAGAGGCTGACACTGTTCCTGCAGTCAAATATTTCTGGAAATATCCTGCAGCACATGCTGGATTAAAAAAATAAATAAATAAATTCAGAGACCATTCCCTGGCTGATATTTTGCAGGGGCCTGAAATAGTCTAAAAGGATGATACATGAAACTAATGAGAAGAACTCGTACTTTGAGTACAACACAGACTGACCAAAGAGTAGAAAGGGCTTATGAGGCAGCTGCAGCATCTGCCCCATCAGACAGGCAGCTACACCTCGTGTAACAGCAGCCTGGGCCCAAATGCTCTGATCTTATCACACTGCTTATTCACACAGAGTAGCAAATCACAACGGTCCCTCCAGCCTAATGTTTATGAATGTGTCATCACAGAAGCTTCTAGAACTGCAATGCTCTCCCAACTGCCCTGTCACAGGCATTTGAGAGCATGCAAAGATGTGTCATAACCAATATTAAACTTAATTATTAATTAAAACACCTGAGAAGAGTTAAAGTTCAGTATTAATTTTATTCTATTAATTATGATTAAAGTACTTTTCACAACTTGCTAGTAGCATTTTCTTCATTAAGGCAATAATTTCACTCATTAGTTTTCATCTGCAAGTCGGTTTCACACTAGAAGTCTGTAAAAATAAAAGAATCAAAAAGAGGAACCAAAACCATACTTTCCAATGAAAAGTTCTTCTGTGCTTCAGCTCAGGAAGTTAACTCAGCTTTATGGTCCTAATTTAAAGTTCTGCCCCAGGGAGTTGAAATGCACAGTCAAGTTCCTTACAGGTTTAATCGAGTAAGACAGGACCACTTTGACAGAAGATTTAACTGAGAAAGAGGGGGAAACCTCCTCAAAACTAGATTAACACTCCAGTGGTTGCTTCAGATTAACTCACATGTTCTGCCTGCTTCTCAACTCTGCAAAACAGTCACGTTTGCAGTTTTCTGGGAAAAAAAAATCCTGGAAGTTTTTTGTCCTGGTGTTCCTGGGGTGAAATGCTCAGGTTCCCCCCTCCACAGTGATGTTTCCCAACAGTGCACAAGATCTTTGGCTATCTGTCAGGGTGAGTCACACTTTCAGACTGGCTCCTGTTTGATGTTACTCACCAGGAAAACAAAGCTTTTGCCTTCCTTCATATGACTTCTTTATCCCCAGATCATAATTTATTGAGTCCTCCTTACCAAGGAAAATTTTATTTAATGGAGAAGAAACCAAACTAGGTTTTAGAATCATTTTGCTGAAATAAAATGCTTTGTCTGCACAGCTGGGCATGGACAGCACACATTACTGATAGCAGCAAGTGGCTAAAGCAAGGATAACAAACATGAAAGGATAAAATCCAAAAAGTGGGGAAAGGACCTTGGCACTAGGACTGCAGGCTGCAAATCTGTTTCCTGTTGCTGTGTTTAACCCCAAGGGAAAGGTGAAGAACTGGGGTTTGCGTGGTTCTGTGGGCCCAGGAACAGGACACCAGGAGGACAAAGCCCTGCTACAGCAGGGCAGCAGTCCCAGCCTTGTCACCACACCCTGCTGGGGGAGCAGACACCACCAGGCATGAGGTGAAGGCTCTGGGCTTTGCCACAAATTGCAAACTGCTGTAAAAGGGCCTGTAGGGGGAAGGAAAGAGAAGGAGAGACTCATCTAATTTTTTAGATCTCCACCACAGCTGCCTACCTGCAACTGGCTTGGGAAATGACTGCCATGGGGCTCAGCTCTCCACCAGTCAGGAACATCTCTCCTCAGTTCTTCCCAGAGAGCTCAGGAAGAATGTCAGGGGTCTCAGACCCCTGAGCCACACACCTACTGTGATCTCTTGGATGTCAAGACTATAAAAACACAGTCTTTTCCTCAAAAGCACCTGCTCAGAAACAACCTGAGGTGTCTCATTTTGAAAGTACATGAGTACCCACACACATCTTTAAATATGAGCCTGGACTTCACACCCAACAGGCTTCTGAAGAGCCTGAAGGTCACCCAGAGTATTTGTTCTTGGGGAGTCCAGCCCTGACACCACAGGAGCATCCAGGTTTCATTAGCACAGCTCCTGCACATTTAAGAGCATTACGGACCACCAATCTATAAACCACACAGCCATGCTCTAAAGACAGTAACAAAGCTTGTAGTGCTTACAAGCCACAAACATTAAACTGTGTGTATTGTTTGTTTAAAAGCATCACAAGGTTCTCATCTGTGTGATTAACAACCTGCCCAGTGCTATAATCAAATGAAAATCCCGGATCCTTGTTGACCCCAAAACACTTAAACAATCAGGAACAGCTATTTAAGAACTGTCCTCCATTTTACTTTCCTATTTTACCTTTCCATACAGCTTTCTCCTCTACACAGCCCCAGCAAGATGACATAAGTCCTTCCAGGTCCTTAGAAGCATTCCCACAGACCTATTTTTAAGCCTGCTAAAGTCACCTTGTTAATTGTGTCTTCTCAACTTCCTCAGCTGACCACTGTCAAGGGTGACTTCATTTTAGGGAGGAATTTGACTGTTTATGTGGATATTCACACAGCACAAACTTTAGCAGAACAAACATCTGAGCTGGGTCCTGATGTTCTGTCACACAAGTGATAACTCCAGCAAGGCTGTATTTTGGGGTTGAGGATTTGGTGAGCACCTGTGTTGGTAAGGAATGCTAAACAGCTCAGGCTCAAGGGGATGCTGCAAACAGGGTGTCTTAACCCCCTCACTGTCTTCCCCAACAGCCAGGAAATGCTGTGCATGGCTCAGGTGGGGCAGACAGGCAAAGCACCTCAGCTAATTTTAAACAACCCCAAGCTGGAATTAATGTTCCTCTCACAGGAGAGAACCTGGCTGGCCCAGTCCAGCTGGGGAGCAGAGCCTGGACCTGACAAGTCACCTCATGGTGGTTGTGTGGCTGCAGCCACGCTGTTGGCAGTAAATCAGCTGGTTCCACTCAGAGTCCACTTTTGTTTGGAGAGCACAAACCACATTCACAATTTGTTTCCTCTTTGCCCTCAGACCCACCACCCTGACCCACTGTGTCACCTCTGCAGCCAGCAAAGCAGCAACAGGAGGCTGGATTAACTCTGCTTGCTGTCATCTTACCTCCTCCTCTGGGAAACCTTTGAGCCTCCCAACTCCTGCCATCAGCTGTCAAGATAATTAGAGTTATTGTTTATCACAGCAAAGCCCTTTGATTGACATCCCTGGGAGAGGGCAGAGCTACAGTCCTGTGGCAGAACTGGAGATAAGCACAGAGTGCCATTAGTTTTGAGGCAGGTAGAGAAGAGCAGGGATATTACTCCTGCTTTGGCTTCCCCTTTATAGCTCTTTTTTAAGAGATGACAATGCTTTTTCTTGAGTTTAGCTTTATCTTAAGTGGGTCAGACAGTCCCGGCTGCTGTTTCTTAATGCAATCCTACATCCGGAGAGGGAAGAACAAAGCCCAGCAAATCTTGGGAGGAAGATGCATTTTCACACTTTTATAAAGCACCCCAGCACCAGTTTAGAAGTGTCAATGAAACTTCTCTAACTCTAGCCTGAGGAGCTTTGTTAGGTCCTTGCTTCTCAATCATACACATTACAAAGCAAGAACAGACATAAATGGCTTTAAAATACCTTTACACAGGTCAGCACTGGTCCTTCCCTGGGTTACATCTAGGAACTTTCCTGGGTTTTATCTCTATGAATCTACTCCTCAAACAATGTTTTGCTATGGCACAAAACCCCTAAGAATAAAATAAGAGCAAGTCTGCAGTAATGAGGGTAGGCCTGCCTACATAAGAAAATGCAAGAAAACAAAACTTGCCATTTTGGCTAAAAAATTACCTGCTGAAAGATTGTGTTAGGAATTGAGGTTTAGAGTCTCTTATAGATTATAATTTGCTTAAATACCCACTGGACTTTAATGCTTAAGAAAATGTGAGATACCATCAGCTGGTTCACCCAGGACAAGAACAACTTGACTTTAATCTCAGGTCTTTCTCCTCCATGCAGAAAAGTAATACATTTCCCAAAATGCAAATGTGACATAGAACATTTCACCAGAAATGACTGTCCTCTTATAATTGGTAACACCACTGAGTTCTGTTTTTCAGTAGATGTTGTGGCCTGCAATGTCTGACCCCTGAGCCCAGGGTCAGGCTCTGGCAAACACCCATCCTAAAAAGTCACAACTCTGCTCTCTATTTCCAATATGCATTAACAGGAAACAGTGCACAGTATCTGACCTTTCCAGATACATTATTCTCATGTGAATGTACTACAAACCTCCTACATGGCTGCATTCACCCTAAACTCTCTAAACCAGCTGCTATTCCACCACTTTTACTCCCACTCAGTACTAGGCTGATGAAAGAGCATCTTCTAAGCATTCCTGACTCTAAGTAAGATATGTAGGGGAAAATAGATCTCATTTTATGAGGCATCCTAATCAGCATCAAGATCTATGTTCAATGGATGGCTGATGAAAGAGCATCTTCTAAGCATTCCTGACTCTAAGTAAGAGTATCTCATTTTATGAGGCATCCTAATCAGCATCAAGATCTATGTTCAATGGATATTTTATGTTTTAAAATAGTAAAAAAAAATTGGCTGAGAAGATTAAAGATTTTTAAAAGGTTTAAAATTGAAGTTGGCACAAGCTCAAAGATGCTGCAGTTTGTTAAAAGGAAAAAAGTGTGAAGAATTTTAATAACAGAGGTTCACTAGTCCATCCCTAATTAACAACATGAAGGAGTTTACACTGCAGCGGGGTAATTTTGGGTAGAAAAAACACAGTATTAGTAGTAAATAGATATTTATATTGTATCTGTATTTACACTTGGCTCAGCATTGCAAAGCACACCCAGAAAATATAAAGGAAACCCCAGAGTCCATCCATGCTCCAGCAGTTTCTGCACTCCCTATTTTCTCTTTTTCCCTGTAACGTAGCCCAGAGCTCTGTGATGTAGCACCACAACCCATGTGCTCACACCTCCCTGGGGCTCCAGCAGGACCACCAGGACATGGAGCTGAACTTCTGCCTGGGGGTTCTGCGTGTCCCACTTCCCCATGACAGCACCAGGCATCCAAGCCCTCTCTGCATTCACACTGAACTCCTTCTAGAATAAAAATTAAGCCAGGCACGCTAACTAGCAACAGCCAAAGTCCTCCAGCACTTTTTGCCAGGCAAGAATAGGGAGGCAGAAACCTGCTGCTTAACTGCATCTCCGTGCTATAATGACCTGCCATGCCCTGCCCTTATTGAAGGCAGTGGGGTGGCCTTGATCCCTTAAAAGATATTGGCTCCCAGTGCACGATGAGCATCTGCAATTAGCAGCACAGGCTGGTTTCACCCCTCTCCAGTGCCCAGGGGAGCTGGCTCTCAGAAGAGTTCCAGCTGTTTAATAAAGCTCAAACCTGCTCTCTAAAGGTTAGACCCTTTCTAAACCACAGTAAACACTTCAGGTGGCCTGGCTTTGTGGGCCACTTGCACAAAGGACTCTGCATCCCTCGTCCTTCTGTGATTTAATGGCATAAAGTGAATAGAGCAAGAGGCAGAGCTGATGGGGGGGTCGCACCACCCACAGAGGGGAGGGCAGAGAGCACCACTGCCAAAGCCTGGGACACACAAAGGAGTGGCAACCACTGAAGGGCAGCTCAGGGGCTGCAGAGGGAGGTGGAGACCAAGAGATAAACTGCACACAGCAGCAAGAGCTGGTGAACACCTCCAGGCACGGCTGCAGAGGGGAGGGGACAGGGCTGCAGCTCATCCTCCTCTAACGATGGACTGTACAACACAAAAACATGTATCAAGCTGGTGTGCAGTGCAACAATGAGAAATCTAATAATGTCAGATGAGAAAGGGATGGGGGTGATGCCAATTATGAGAGCAGAATTGTGTGCAGCCTCTCAGGGAGGTACCACCCTCCCAAAACAGGCATGCCAGGCATGGAGCATTCATCCTTGTTCAGATCAGGCCCTTGGTGCAGCCATTCACACTTGTCAAGGCCTTCTCACCCATTTCCCACCCTTCTGGTGTGAAAACAGATAGTATTCAAAAGGAAGGAGGTAAAAAATCCAGAGAATGGGGAACATTTGCATAAAATGAGATTGGAGAAGTTTTCAGCATCAGTTTTTGGGTAGATCAGGGTGGCTGCTGAACTATTAATTCAAGTACCTCAGAATCTAAGTGGAGCAACACTGTATGTTTTTGAGACAGTGGCCTTGACACAACCATTATTTCTTTTTCCTTTACTCTGAAGTTTCGTACCTGCTGTGCAACATCCTGCTGAGGCCAGTGCAGCTGCCAGACACCAACACCAGCACTCTGTGGGGCAGCTGAGCCATTTGTGCTGTCCTTGGAGCCTCCGTGGCCTCACTTGGACAAGCAGCTTGTGCTCTGCATGGTTTTGGCAAAGTTCCACCTGCTGTCAAACCTGCCACCCTCAAGCAAGTCCCCAGGGACCTCAGGACCAGCTCATTTAACTCAAGCCTCTTTTTCTCAGACCACTGCAGGGCACCTTTGCAGCAGCACAAACCAGAGTCCCCACTGCACCCTGGCTTTTAAAGGGTGATGCTCAAGCACAGTACCCTTCTCTGTGCCTCACCAAGCTAAAAAAAAAAAAAAAAATTAAAAGAAATCTCCTTCTACTGCTTGCTGAAGGCTGAGATGGGAAGATAAGTTTCCTTGGCCAACAGAATTGGGAAAAAGCTTTTCTTTCAAAGAGTCCAGGCTTTCCTGGACTCTGTCTCTGCTAATGAAAGAACCAATTGCAACTTAACATCACAAAACATTCACTGTCCATGCTTCTCCTGATAAGCAGATGAAAAGAAACTGGTTTATGTGTGGAAGGCTGAGAAATCAAAGATATACAGCCCATAGCACTGTACCTGCACACAGAAAGACAAGCTATGGGATCAGCCTCTGGTAAACCCACCCTGCTTCTCAGAAAACACAGAAACAAGGAAATATTCCCAGCATTTTTCCCTTGGGTCTCACTGAAAGACTCTTTTCCCTAAAGTTAAGGTTCCAACCCAGCAATGAATTTTTAAAGAGAGAACTGGACAGCAGACAGCAGAGCTCAGGACAGCTGGAACAAGGAGGCAACACCCAGCAGGCTGAAATTCCCTTGGACAGTAGCAGCTACAGCCTGGCCAGGCAGTGTCACTGAAGCAGGCAGTGCTAAACACTGCCAGCAGCGTGTGCAAGCAGTGATTCAGTGTCTCTTCTGCACTTCTAAAGGAAATAACCTCTTGGTATAAGGATGGGTCAGTCTGTCTAATCAACCAGAGGTTAGGAAAGAGCAAAATGGGAAGAAAGGATGAACATACATTGCCAATTATTTCTTTATCCTCATTTCAGAGTCTCTCCACCCCCACCTGAGTCTCTATCCCTTACAGCCTCTAGATTTTTCCCCTCCAACATCATGCATCACTTTTATCACTCCTGCCATTTGGTTTCCTAAGTCTGCCTCATCTAATCAGTGAAAACTTTATCTGTCTCTCCCCAAAACAAAGTCTCAGGGAACTATTTTGGAAGAGATGCCAAGAGCATATCTTTGTGCTGACAGGCAAAGTCTGAGAAACTGCCTAATCATGGTCCTGATACCCCGTGTGACAGTCAATTCAATGCATTAACTGATACTTTATGGCATTAAAGAGATAACATAAGTTTTTTAAAAAGCTCCTGATGCCTAATCTCCGGTGACATCTTTAACTCTGGCTGCCAGAACTTGTGCTTACTCATCCCTTGTTATTCCCTGCCCCATGTTTTCTGAATGGGAAGTCAAAAAGCTGAACACATTTGAACCTAAATAAGCATTCACTGATATCAACAGCAGCAACACTATACATCACTGACATGTTTTATATTTTAAGGGGAAATGAGTTTCCTGCACTGTATTTCAGCTGTTGCCCTTCCCAGGGAGAGGAAGCAGGATGGGAGTCAGTGGGGTCAGTGCTGGGCAGGCAGGAGCAGACACAGCAGGCAGATTGTGAAGAAAGCACTCAAAGTGATTTTCCATTGAGGGACAAGCTTGAACCAAAGGTAGAAAAACTTACCTAAGCATATAATGACATGTTATTAGTAAATAGTAGTATTACTGTGGGTAACAGGATAATGTATTTATAGAATAAATATAATAACCACCTAAGCTTTAAGTAATATCTTAGTAGTAACTACAAGAATTTCACACTGAGTTCTTTGAGTCAGCCCAAGGTTCTCTCTGGGCTGGTCCTGCTCCAAAATGAGGTTGTCCATGGAATGGACAGAGCTCCAGCTGCCCCACAGGCTGCTGCTGCTCATCCCAGGAGCCACGGCAGGCTGTGTGCCATTCCCAAAGGAGCCACAGCCAATCCCACCCCCTGCACCAGCATGAGGAACACAGTTCCAGTAGCAGGCAGCACAGCTCCACTCCAGCTTGTTCCTGATCATCATGGAGTGGGGATGGGAACAAATGAGCAACAGTCATTTCTCCTGCAACAAAAGGATATTTTACGTATGTTTCTCATAACATCATAGCAAATTTAATCAGTCATTATACAGTTATAGCAAGGTCATTTCTCCTGCAACAAAAGGATATTTTACATATGTTTCTCATAATGTCATAGCAAATTTTAATCAGTCATTATACAGTTATAGCAACTTATTTTAATTAGTTATGATAATTAGTCTCAATTTTTCTGCATGTAGTCTATTATTCCTTCCTATCCCAGCACTACTTTTCCTTTACTTTACACTGTATTGCAGAAGTGGATGTGAAATATTTATAACCATAATACCCCCAGAAAGTATTGCTTTCCAAATTCAAAAACTAGATCCACTAGTTCCACTGAAGGCTTTAATTAACATTATATTTAATAAAAGTCTTGAAGGGAAAAAACCCTTTGGAGTAGCTCTTGCTGCAGCTCTTACTCATGCCCTTGTCAGCAGTGCCCACAGCAAGTTCTGTCAGAACAGGCTGGCTTTGAGCAAAGCACAGCTTATGGCAAACACTTCGTAATGAGGGACAAGAGCAGCACAAAAGGCCAGAAACGGAAAGATGATAAAGCGAAAGATGGAAAAGGAAAATCCTCTCCTTCCCATCGCCACGAGTTGCTGCCGGGAGGGCTGATCACCAGCCGGGCTGAGGAGGGCCAGGACTGATCACCCAGCCTGGCTGTGGGGGCCAGGACTGATCACCAGCCGGGCTCCGGGGGGCCTGCAGGGATCCCAGAGCCGCGCTCTGCTCCTGCTCCGCCGGGCTCAGGCTCCTCCAGCCCCGCCGGGACCCCGCAGCTCCATCCGGCCAGGACAGGGCCAGGAGCACGGGAGAGGCTCCAGAGGCCTGTGGAGAGCAGGGCCCAAGGCAGCTCTGGTGCTCCGACATTGTGAGCATGAGGGACGCACGCACCCTCAGCACTGGAGAAGGCTGGAGCTGGGGCAGAGGGTTCCCCAGCTGAGGACAGCCCGGAGAGCTCTCCCCGGCTCCCTCGGGAGACAGCTGCTGGCTCCCGAGTGCTGCACGACAGATCCTCGCTGCTGATTCAATGGTGCCACCTAGAGCCACCGGCCCGGCCCGCCCGGCCCAGCTCGGCCTGCGGGGATGCTGCGCTCCCATCCCCTGGGCCCCGATCTCGGAGGGGTCCGGGGCATCGCCCACCACTGTCACCGCAGGCCCCCAGCCGGGGAGCAATGAGCATTGATTGCAGAAAGCTGATCCATTGCTTTATTAAGCTATACTATCTTATACTGTACTATTAAGAAACCCATAACCCTTACAGAGAGTCTCATCCAGCTTTGGCCTAACTGGGTCAATCAATCAAAACATCATCCCCAGTGTCTAATCAAGAAACCACCCTTTGGTAAATACTGGTTTCTCTGGGTCTGGATTGAAGGCACTTGAGACAGTAGTTCATGTTCAGACTCAGGTGTTTGTTGCTTCTTATCAGTAAAACAGTCTCACAACCATGAGTTTGGCAGCTTCATTACAAGGCACAAAATGACTAACAATCTCTTGTTACAAGGTCTTTTAAGACTAAACTATCCAATTAAGAACTGACACCTAGACTATTTTCCATTTTAACCCAATAACTAATCCCAAAGAGCCTGCAATGCAGATTTTCCTGCCCAATTGCAAAATGCCACCCAAACCCATGAAGAAGGAAGAAGAAGCATGAAGAAGAAACCCAGGACAACATCCTATTCCCTCCATCTTGCTGCCATCCACAACACGCTAAAAAACCCAAATCCTAAATTTCTCACCAAGTGATACACCTACACTACTCTCTAGAATCTATTTCACAATTTTGTGGATTCCAGTCTATCTTGAAGTCTAGGAAACTTTCTCCATGAATGAGGTCAAAGTCAGTGCTCCCCTGGGGGTCAGGGCACCCCAGAGCAGACAGAGAAATACTCCTGGTGCCCTGGGTTTCCACAGGTGAACAATATCCATAACACATTCTACATGTGCACAACAACAGGGGCAGCAAATGGAGATAAGGATTGTTTTAATTATTTTCTCTGAGCTTTCTCACAGCTTCTGACAGCTCCCCAGGAAAATCCTGGGAAAGTCTGTGCCTGCTCTCTGGGACCAGAGAGCTGCTGTCACACACCACCACACTGGTAAAGGGAAAAGGGGCAAGGGAGGGAGCCATGGGCAGCAAAACTCCTGAGCTTTGGGATCCAGGAGCTTGGGGACACTCTCTGGACAGGGCAGCTGTCGTGGTGCCCCTGCTCCCAGCAACAGCTGACCCTAACCTGACCTTCCATGGCCCGCCTTCACCAGCCTTCTTCCAGGGCACAGAGACCCCGTCAGGTCACTGCCAGTGCCACCTGTCACTGCCACAGCCAGGCATCCTCCCCACAGACCCCACCACATTCCCACAGGGCTGGCCACTGTTCCAGGGGGATTGCAAACTGGGAGTAGCCAGAAATCACATTGTACACAAACAGTAGGTTAAATCCCACTTTATGGGCCCAGAAAACCTGCAGAGTGTAATTGAATGTCAAACCTCCCTGAATTGAGGATTTGCTTTCTCTAAGTGGGGCTGCCTGGCTGGAATGCCAAGGCCAGTGCAGATGTGCTGGGCCAAAAGGAGAGGAGCTCGTGGTGACACCGGTAGAGATGAGAATCCCCAGGGCCCATCCGTGTGACAAACAGTCCCTGGCTCAGATGGCTGCAGCAGCAGGCACATGAACAGTGATGCAGCTGCTCCAGGAGTGCACCAGCACCACTCCTGGATGCATTAGCCAAGATCCCAACAAAGCCTGCATGGAGCACCAGGCTGACAAGCAAGTCCCAAAAGCTTTGGTGCTTTGCAGGAGCAAGACCCTCTGCAGAGACCCAGCCAATTCCTGGGTTTCACTGTGCAGGCAGAGGCCAAATCCCCAAAACCAGGAGGCAGAATGGAACTTCAGCACCAGAAAGACCAGAGCCACGGCCCACTGATGCTGCTGTAAGGGCAGGATGAAGCACATCCACTTGGGGCACCCTGCTTCTCCTCAAAGCAGTGGTATGTGACAAAGGCTGCTTAGACACAAGACTGCTCAGTACCCTGCTCAGGAGGTATTTTCCTGTCATCTCTTTGGGCTATAAGCTGGAGTACACAGGACAGAGGCAGAAGAAAGGAGGCTGGGTGCCTTGCTGAGTTTCTCACCTGCCATACATGAGTACAATAAACTCATGTCCCTCCAGGACAGTACCTCAGCCCAATAAATTAAGATTAACAGAAATTTGTTTAAAGGGCTATAGTATTGATTTTTTTTTTTTTTTTTTAAATCAAGACTGCATCCACTGGAAAAATATTCATGTGCGAATAGAGCCAAAATTTCGTTACTGTTCCAAAGCACAGCCATGCATACACCAAAGATAATTTCAACTAAATTAGGGTGAATTGATATCAGCATCATTTCCTCTACACGGAGGTGGGGATCAAATTTTACTGTCAGCATTAATTAGGGGAACTAGTCACTTGATTGTGCATTTATTCAAGGGTTCCCCTGGGTTTCTGGAGAATCAGCCTGGTCTGTGCTTTTCAGGGGTACACATGACCTGAAAAGGAATCACTTAATTTCATGGCCTCGAGATACAAAAGGGCAATTTTAGTTTTTGGCAAGAGAATGAAGTTGGATCTGAAAGATGGGGTGCTCATTTAAAACAAAGTCCTGGCCAGCCAGCACAGTGCTGCCAGCTCACAGATCAATGCCCAAGCTGCTTTTTGAGTCTCTTAATAATTGGACTTGATGGAGGCTTTGAGAGGCTGTTCATGGCTCACCCCACCTCAGCAATGCTTCCTGGTGATGGGAGCCATCCAGGCTCTGCAAGGCTGGGTAGTGACTTAATGAACTCCTGTAAAGTGAATTTGTTCAGTTCTTTGAATGGATCTTCCCATTTTCCCTATTGTTTTCTTTAAGCACTGTTATTGTTCAACAGCAGTAAATTCACCAGGGGCAGGCAGGCTGCAAGGACACAGGAGAAGCTGGCACGCAGGGAGCACGAGGAAAGCGTGTGAGCAGGCTGGAGTGTTTGTGCAGGTCTGCACAAACATCAGCCTGAGCAAGGCAGAAAACATCCCCGTGCTGCTGCTCCCAGCATCCCTGCCACAGCTGCTGCCTCTGCCTTGCCACCTCTCCAGTATTAATGCCACCACGACTCCCATCACACCACAGCCACACCAGACACCAGGATCCTCCCAACGCCTCTTTGGGGATAGAGAGGCAGGAACAGACCTGTCAGTCCCACCTATGAAAGGGCCGGGAGTTCTTCTAGAGACGAGTGGATGTAAGGGCCCAGATCAGCCCAGCTCCTCGTGGCCATCAGCCCCTAACCCTGCTAGGCACAGGGTCACCCAACCACACACAGCACTTCTAGAGTCCTCCCCAGGCAGACACTGTCCTCTCCACCTTCCTGAGGGATCCTCTGGCTTCAGATACTCCTGTGAGAGGCTGTACCAAAAGCAGCATGACTTCAGTGTGCAGGAAAAGGGAATCTCCCTCTCTCCAAGCCAGGGCAAGGGAACACCTCACTGCAGGGGATGCTGAAGGAGCAAGGACAGGAAGGTCCATGCACCCTTTCCTGCACCAGAGCCAGCCTTACTGGCTGCAGGCAGAGCCAAGCTGTGTTAAACACAACATCGTTCCCCAGGATGCAGCAGTTTAGTTACACTCTTGAGGAGACATTGTGCCCTGTGCCACTGAGACCAGGTGACACAGGTGACACCCTGTCCTCCCTGCTGGGGTTCAGTGGCTGTGCAGGCAGAGCCCAAATCCCCAAAACCAGGAGGCAGAGTGGAACTGCAGCCTCACCAGAAGCAGAGCCATGGCCCACTGACACTGCTGCAAGGGCAGAAGGGATAATCGCTGAAGCCAGGTGAAGCCTCTGCAGGTTGTTGGTAAAACAAAACCCGCTCAGTTCAACGGGAACACCGTGGGGGAAAGTGCAGGGAGCAGGGATCTCCCGAAACCGCTGTTCCAGGCTTTAGCTTTCGGTGGCATCGCAGCACCATCTGTTGGGAATGCATGGAAGCTGGCCAGGCTGCTCCAAGCTCCCAGGGCTGCTGGAGCAGCACCGTGCCCTGCTCACACGGGCAGGGTGCCCACAGAAGCCCCAGCACCCTGGTTCACCCTGTGGTATCAACCAGAGGCTGTGCCTCCCCCTCAGAAGAAAACCTCTTAAAATCCTATCAGATCTGACATCCACCCCACACCAGGGTGCTCCTTCCTGCTGCTGGAGCTGGTGACTGCAGCAACAGCAGGACACAGACTCCCATGCCCCATTTCACTCCTGGGCAGTGAAATGTGAAATGCAGGAGCCTCATGAAGAGGAGATGTCAGAGAGGGGTCACCACATCCTGAGCCCGCGCCACAAGCTGCACAGACAGCATGGCTCATGGGAAATGGCTCAGCAGGGGACGACAGATTTGCTCTAGAGACAAAATTTAGCCCTTTGTGACCTTTCTGGACACAGTGCTGATCTTTACACTTGGAAAGGTTGACACAGGTTGAAACAAAGAAGTACATATTCATTATGGCTTTCTCACGGGAGATCTCTGATTTCTTGTCTGAAATTCAGTAGGGCACAACATATGCCAAGAGGCACAAACCTCCATTTTCCCTCCCTTCCCAGCAGCAGGCACAGTGCCCTTGCACCAGGGAAGCAGCCGTGATGCCAGAACAAGAGTGTTACCTGTGGAAAAGGTGAGCACGCTGTAGGGATCCTTGTATGCTGAGCAGAGTCCATGTTTGGATTTGGGCTGGTCACCTAAACAATTCTAAACTTCATTTTCACTGAGGAAAGCCTTCTCAGCCCTGTGCCAGCTTCAGGGATCTCAGAGCAGTGAATCCTGCCCTGGGGGCTGAGCTCCCTCAGCTGAAGCATTCCCTCCACTGGGCATTCCTGCCGTGTCCTCTCTGGGCTGTGCCCACACACGTTAAACCAGCACTAGCACTGCCCCCTCCTACTGCTGCTGTGGCAGAACTGCCCCTGCCCTGTGTCCTGCAGCTCACTGAACACATTTCAGTTTGAAATGGAGCAAACAGAAGCAGATTTCCAAGGCTGTGTCTGATGAGCTGTGCTGCTGCCTGGCCCCCTGTGCCCAGTGCCTGCAGGGGCATTGCCATCTGGCTGCCATCCAGCACAGGGACTGCAGCAGGAGGATTCCAGCTTCACCTGCTCCAAGTCAGCACCACCTGGTGATTCCTGGGCAGGCTTAAATGTGCCAACCTGGGGATCCTCCTTCTGCTTCATTCCCAGCACCTGCAGTGACACAGGCTCCCCTGCTACAGCCAGATTCCTTCTCTGCCTTCATGCACTGCCTTCCTCCCCTGTATTTCCATTTTATGTAATTGGCCATGTCAAAAGAGCCCTTACATAACCACAGCCACCCCAGGCACATGTCTCAAAACACATGCATGCCTCCCCTCTCTGTCAGTTGGGATCTTTTGCACATGGATGGATTCAGCCCTTCTCCAGGAGCTACTAAAAATAAAGAAACCACACTGGCAAACATCAGGGACTCACAGAGCTTGGTATAACAGTTTTTCATGTCTCACAGACAGTGTCTGTACACTGGAACATAAAGACCTGGGCACAACACATGCCAGTGGGAAAAGAATAACTCGCTTTACTGAGTCGCCTTCTCTGCATTCCAGCAGAGAAGGTTTCCTTAATGAAAATGTTCCTTTTTAATCTTTGCAAGTGTGCAAGCCATCCATACAGATCAAGGACCTGTACAGAGGCTAAAAACACTTTGGACAAAGTTATTTTAATCATCTAAGTGATTCCATTGATTTTCCTGGGCCACTTGCATATCTAAATTAATCTGAACATTTGCATAACTTGCCCAAAAGTTTACTGTCTAAAAGCATTGGCACAGCTCCCCATGAGATCAGCTTTATCACTGGCACAGGGAATCACACTGACTGCTCACACAGATCATTTGCAGGGGCAGAGTATCACTTACAGATGAAACAAGCTGGAGCCTGTTGTGCAGTGGTGAACTAAGGGGCACTTTGGCACCCACTTCAGGGAAAGCCAGATCAGGGTCTGGATAACCATGGCATGATTTGTTTGCAGCCTCACTTCTCATTGACAGCAAGACTTGGTAGTTTCTTTTTTTTTTTCTGTTCATCTCCCTACTCTGCTACCTCATCCCTTGTGTCCTAGCAGGTGGCTCTTCTCACCCCTGCCATCAGGAACTGCAAAGCTCTTAACTCCATGCTAAAAGGAGATGGCATCAGATCACATCTGTTAAAGTTATTTTGGCCACATACAGCTTCCAGAATGCTGAAGGCAAACAGTTGTTTGTTCCTTTTTATATGCAGCATTTCATTTTACAAGGCTCATTGCAGCAGCCCTTCAATTCCCACACAGACTACTAAAGTGTTGTCTGGCCTGAAAATCTTTCTAATTTATGAGATGATATCAAAGCCTTGGACTTGGAAGGCTGTGCTGACATCAGTTCACTTAATGATGGTCTTTTTGGAAGGATCACAGATTGTGTTAGGGTTATTGATGGTGATGGAGTCACCACACAGAGGCCAATCACTAATCATTTACTTACATGAATGACTTTTCCAGCCCAGCAATTCAGCTGGCACAGAAATGCCAGTGGCTTTCTCCTGCTTGCTTGGATTTGGGTCGAGCTGGGCTTTGTCCAGACCTGGACATCAGCTCACTGTCAGCCCCTGGGCAGGACTCCCTCTCTGAGATTCCCAGCAGCGAGGCTGCAGTGCCTGGCAGGTCACACTGCAGATGCCAGGGGTAACCCTGCAGACCCAGGGACCAGCACAGGAGGATGCTTTAGGTGGGAGGGAGCCTGATGGTTTCAGTGCAGTGCTTAGTAGCAGTTTGGGTAAAAATGTTAAATTCACCCCAATTTTTAAAGTCTGGTTCAGCATAGAAAAGTTTCTTCAGATTGCACAACAAATAATGTTTTAATTACCAATCCATCTTTTGTCAGTCACCAGCCTCCTTATTTAGCCCACACATCCCCTCTGTCTACTCAACCCTGCTCTTAACTTTTGCTATGGGATTTTAAATCTGCACCTAGAAATTTTATTTTACTGACTTTATTTCCCACCTTCCTTTCCTTTCTCCTGTATTGATGCCACAGATCAAAACACTGGGATGCTTCATGGAGCTGTCATCAAACCAAAAGCCCTCTGGCTGAGGAGTCTTCCTCAGCAAGCTTTGTCAGCTCCCCCAGTTCCAGGGGTGTAAAGCTGGGTTGAATCAACAGCACAGCTTGTGACAGCACAAAGCATCCATCTCTGGGGATAAACAAGTTATTTGCATGCTTTTTCACTCTTCACCATCGTGCTTTCCAGTCACTGTAAATAGGAAAACAAAGCCACGCTTCATCCTGCTGGCCAGAGGCTCCATCTTCTGAGGGTGCAATGGCAAACAACAGGCAAGTGAATTCTCTCCCAAATACAAAGAAAACAATGATTCAACCCAGTTGTTTGGGTTTTGTTTTTTTGGTTTTGGTTTTTGTTTTTTTTTTTTTCCAAATGGGTGTACAAATTAAGCTGCCAGATTAGGAAAGTATAAATACATGTCTGTGTGCAGCACCTGGAGCTGTGTTTGTAGGAGAATGGAGTTCCCCAGGAGTGGCACCTCTCCCCTGGCCAGGTCAGAGCTGGAAAATACTCACAGTGCCATGACAGCTGAGGGACTTGCTAACAAACACAGGGCTGCTTGCATCCATGTTTGCAAAATCAAACACCTTAAATGCACTTTCAGGATTCAGTCTCTGGCTGTGGCAGCCCAGCTCCTGCCCCAGGGCACAGTCCCTGGTTCTGCCAGGGTCCCCCAGTGCCAGCTGGGAGCACTCCAGGGCTGGGGTGCACAGCCAACAAATGCTGCCCTTCCAGGGATGCTGCAGAGACAGTCTGTGTGCACACAGTCCATTCAAACACAGACTTTCTGCCTGGGCAGCACCTGTTTGGATGTTCCTTAATGTTCCTTAATGCCACGTGTTCATGAAATTCAACCATTAATATTTCTAAAATGAAGTTTGTCATTTTCTCTCTGTTCAGTTCCTTCATTTTAGATCCTGAAGATGGAAAGGGCCTTTTATTCTTCCCTACTGCAATATTAACTCCAAGAAAGAGCAGAAACCAGAAGGAGCCTGGAGGAATGTGACCCTCGATGGCCTCAGGAACACCAAATGTCCTCCAAAGCCCCTTCCAATATCAGACAGATTTGCAGCCTAAACCTGAATAAAATAAAATCCCTCTGTACCATGTAGGAGGAACATCAGCTGGCCAAAGGCAGGTGGAGGAAAAGGGCCACATTTCTGCAGCTGTGTTTGCTAGGTAGCTTTACTAATGATAATTTAATCCACAGCCCCACTGGTCTGCCTGTGTCTGGTGGCACTGAGTGCCCCTTCAAAAGCTGCTGTCTCATTGCAGGTCCCAGACTCCCCAGTTCTCCAGCTGGCTGCAGTGAGGACAACCTGCCCTTCCATAGCTCCAGGGGAGGCAGAGGAAGGGTCCAAAGTGTGACCACGAGGCAGGAGGGAGCACACTTGGGCTGCTCCTGTCAGCAGGGCAGCAGCTCCTATAAAAGCATCCTGACAAATGAGTGTCCCTGGCCTTTCATTGCCTCTCAAAGTGTGACAGCAGTGGATCCTGCACCAAGGAGAGGGGATGAAAGGTGCAGACCTTTGGATTAGGAACACCTAAACCTCTCCCTCATGGTGAACTCCATGATGAAGAAGATCAAAAGGCTTGTGACCTCAAAGCCAGCCATCACCTGAAAGAGAAAAAAAAAAAGACAGTTAACTTTCTAAACAAATTCAAAGTCAAACTACTGGTGGCAGAACATGCTGCTCTCTGCCTGCCCTATTTCAAGGCTTGGCTGTGAGTCAGTGGCATTTGAGCTGCAGCCAGCTGTGCCTGTCCAAGTGGATCCCTGGGGAGCCCCAAGCCTGGCTGCTTTCTGCCCAGCCCTCTGCAGTGTCCTGATCTCTGTGAGACAGGCTGCACACTGCAAGTCATGGCTGAGTCTCCCCAAAAAACTTCTCCCAAGCTGCCCAGCCCAGCTGGTGTGGCTCCCCCTCTCCTCCCCAGGCAAAGGCAGCATTCCTAAGGGCAGCTGCCAAGGAAACCTCCTGCTTCCATAACACAAGAGCTTCACTCTCCTGCCTCAACAACCTCAGTCAAAAATGCTGTGCCTTGACCAAGCCCAGCAGCAGCAGCAGCTGTGCCAGCCCCAAGCCGTGGGCAGATGTTCATCATCCTAACACTGAAATGCAAGACCAGAAGCAGCCCCTGTTAAGTCTGGGGCTGTTTCTGAGGGAAGGCACACGAGCAGGATTGGCTCATCTCACTGTGATGGCCCTGTCACCAGAAACATCACCGAGTCCAGACAGGCTTCAGGTGATGAAAACTGAAATGCAGCACAAGGACTTTTGACCTTCAGTTCTCCTTTTACTGAGATACATCACTGCATTCTCACAGCTTGAGCAGTCCCTTTGCTGGATCCATTTGTGACGTGTCATGTTCTTGCCCAAACTCCATTCCCTTCCTTCCTAAGCACTAAGATTTGCTTATGACTCAGCCTCAATAAAACACACAGCAAGGACCATCAAAATGTATGTGCAATGCAGGGATAAAATTCACAGGCTACATTCATTAGGCTAGAATCTCCACTGCCCTTTATTTCCCCTCAAAAAGAATAGTAATTCACACTAGGTCTTGGTGCAATGTTAATCTACCAGCAAAAGAGGAGTTTTAAAGGGAATCTATCTCCATGTGACAAATAAAGTGATAGACGGGGCTGCAGAGGCTGTGATGCCCTGGAGAGCCCACGCTCCCAAGCCTGTACAAGACTTAGAGCAGCAGAGCTCCCAACCATCCTCTGCCTGAACAGAGATCCCACCAGCTCCGAGGAAATCACTTGCTGAGGAGTGTGGGTGGGAAGCAGAGAAGGAAGCCACAGGGATTTTTTCTACTTTAGCACTCACAAATTTGAAAAGAGCATTTCAGGCAAAGGCTCGTTTATTCTCAATGAAGATGGAGAGGCTGTGGATTCTCCCTGTTGGTGTTTGAGAACTGGCCCCAGGGTCTAACTGGTTGTGAGCCAGAGCTCTTCAAGTTCTCTTGTCACAGAATGGCCTTGAAGAGCTTTGCTCTTTACACAGAGAAGGGAGTGGGGAGGTGACTCTGGGGCAGGAAAATGGCATTATCTGTCCTGTACAGGGGTGGAGACTGAGACTCAGCACCCTGTATTAATCCACCAGTTTCAAAAGCCTCTCATGATATGCATTTGAAATCTGATCCTAAATTCTTTGAAGTTATGCTTTTCACTGAATTTAGTGGAATTTCACACAGTCTCTAATCTCTCTGGTTTTCTTTTTAAGCAGCCACTTGCTTTCGTAAGACAGACATCCAGGCACCCTGTGTTCTCTAGCAACAATAAAGCTTGTAAGTGTCCAAGCACAAGAACAGAGTGAAGGGAAATAAAGGGAAATTATAAACCCAAAAAAACCAACCAACCAAAAAACCCCCACCAAACAAATAATTCTAATTTCTAATAAGAAATAAAAATATGGCCACTTTGCATAAATTCACTTCTAAGGATTGACTCCAGACAGCCGAAAAGTATCTTTAAAGTGCATGAAATCTATTTTTTAGAGATGTGAACTAAGAGGCTTATGGAAAAACATCCATAAAAAAATCTCTTCTTTAAAGTTTCAGTACGACATGCAGCACTGAACTTGAGGGTTACTTTAGACATGCTTTCAGGCAGCAAAACCCTTGTGTAACACCAAGTGAGCTGAGGATAATTGTAATGAAAGAGCCTCTATGGCACAGCTTTCCTTTCCTATCAGCAATCCTGCAGGATGCTGGTAACACAGCTCGATTATGTAAGAAAAAAACCACAGATTATTGGGAAGAACTCTGTGGAGTGGTGCTCCACTGGAATAACGAGAGCAGTTCAGGACCTGTTGTACAGCTCAGAACTCATTTCTGTGTCTGAAACAGAAAAATCACAACTGAACGATGCATTCCAGGCACGGAGTAACCTGCTCTCAGGCCTGGGGGGAACAGGGGAGCACTCCTCAAAACGAGGAGAATAAACCACCCTGCAAACCCTCATTCCTCTGTGAATGCAGACTTGCTCAGATTTACACCAGCTGAGATGCTGGCCCAAAGACTGGCAGAAAATGGGCTACCAGTGACAACAGATGGGAGGGCAGGACAAGGGCAGTGCTGAAAGAGCTTTTCAGAGCAATTCTTTTCCTTGCCTGCAAAAGCTGAGTGTAGATCTTCAGTAAAGGTCCTTTGATTCCTGTTGAGCTCTGCTGGTCAGTGCAAAGATGTGACCCTTTCTTAATGTCATCTTGTATCCATGGTTTAATGTGACAAAAATCTGCCAGAGGCAGGATAACCAGCTTTTAGTTTCCTTTTTTTTTTTTTTTTATTCCCTTTCCCTTGCTTATTGGTTATGAATTAATTTGCCATAGTTAGGCTTAGTTAAATTTACTGGAACCAGCATTTTACCCCACATGTTCACAGTGATGAGAACCTGGTTTCCTTTACATTAAAACTCCATGAAATTTTAAAGTTTTATAAAGGAGGAAGCTTTCCTGGTCTACCTCCATTTTCAGAATTACCATCCTGTTTAGAGTTACAGGAACATCTCAATGTGTAAAGGCAAACCTGAGTATTTAATCCATCAGGTTCTGAGGTTTTCCCGAGATCCTGGCGAGTCTCTCCGTGGCCAGCAGGTGACAGTCTCAGCAACAGAAACCCTGAGCACATCACGAACAAGGGATTGTTCAATCATCTGAGGGGATACAAACGTTATTTCTTTTTGTTTTAGATACATAGACAGTACATAGATACAACAGGGGACAATATTTTTCACCAAACATGCCACCAAAGAGGAAGGGCAATAAAAAATCCGGGTGTGATTTCCCACTTCCCTGAGGAGATATTACAGATAAGGGCATTAATGACACTGTATTCAAGAGGTGCCAGCACCATTCTTAGCAGCATTCAGAAAACACCCTTTACACCTCAGCCTAGGTGTGAAACCAGCAGATGGAAATAAAAGCACTTATAAATCAAGCATTTATTTGAAGCATAAGGGCATTCAAGGGTGGCACAGTTACACTGGCTGATATCTTTAATGTGTTGAGGAGTGAAGAGGATATAGAGAATCTCTGTGTGCATTGTAACAATTCCCTGCAGCAGTCACCCTAAGAAACCTCACAGCACCCAGCACCATCCACAGCAACACACCAGAAGGAAGCTCAAGGTTCTCCAGCAGAAGTTGCTGTTCTTGGCCAGGGTCACTCTCTCCTCAACTTAAGGAAGTTTTCTCACGCTCAGAACAGAAAGCCACAAATCATTTGCTTGATCAAATTCATTTTAATACAACTGGGACTTTGTCTGTGCAAAGGTCAAGTATAAACTTTTCAAATCCAAATGGTTTGGTCAGTTTGAGATTTATCTAGGCAGAGCCTCAGAGAGGCTATAGCAATAACTGAATATACCAGAGATATGTTGATTTAAATACCTGGCTCTGGTGAAATGAAGATTTGAAGGTGTGCAAATTCCCAGTCACGAGGACTTAAATCCCATGCCTGGTGTCACAGACCATCCTGATTCAAATTGTGTTTTAACTGAAATCTGCCAGCTGCATTAAGTCATAAAACTTGTCCATGTTTCTCTACAGTTTAAAGAAAGCATTTATGCATTACTAGCATGATAAAGGAATGTGTTGAGAAAACAAACAAATATCAAATTGACTGCACTGTTAATATCACCTGCACTGCTGCTCCCTTGTCCTGGTGCTCAGAGCTGTGACTGTGAGGAGACTCTCTGCCTTCCCTGTATGGCCAAACAAGGGATGGGGTGACCCACGGGACAGGCTGTATTTATCACCAAACAGAAAAGGAATTATCAGTAGGTGCATTGTGGTAAAAGTGTGTCCTAACCTTGGTTTGTTTAACCCAAGCTGAAAAAACAGTCTAATTTGGATTTGAAGTGGATGTGGCATCCAACACTATGGCCATTTCCCCACACTTTCCCCCCTGAGAGAACCTTTCTTTTGTGCCACGGATAGAAGTTTTTCCAGATTATGTTTCTCAATAATGTTCAATAATTCTTTCTTTCTCTGTCCTCCATGCATCCCTCTCCTTCCTGACACCCATCTTTTTCTCCATAGTGATTTCAAGGTTCTCCCTCTTTCATTTCCCCTTCTCCCCTTCTCCTCAGTAGCCCCCTTTCACAGAGCACTGCAGAGAGCAGCCTCTGCCCTGGGCAGTGCCAGGAGCGAGGTGTGAAACCCTGTGCAGCAACAGAGAAACCATCTCACGGTGGTCACACAGATCTCTCTGCCTCCTTGATGCTGCCAGCCAGTGGGAGCACCAGGATTTGTATGTGCCCTGAGAAAAAGCAGGGCACGCATTAGGCAAACGAATCACGCTGCAGGGATTTGTGTAATGAAAAGCACCTTTGCTCAGGGCTCAGAAAGGGTGTGAATCAACCACACACCATTGCCAGGGGCAAATTCACCTGCTATCTCCTTATTCTCTTCTGTCATATTCATTGCTGCAGCATCTCAGCCTCTGGGAGCAGATAGCAGAGCCTGGCCACCCCGTGATTAAGGCACTCTGTCTCAGGGAGGACAATCTGAGGTGATTTACAGAGGGCTGGCTTCCCCCTGTGCCTGCAGCCCTGTCTGTTCCCTAATGCAAACAAAGTAATGCAGACTCAATGATTGCTGTCATTTCCATGTGCCTACTGCTGATCTCTTAATGAAATATTCCACTTAAATTGCACTGGCACAAGCACAGTTCCCTGCTGGCAGGAGCTGCAAAACCGGAGTATCCAGTGAAAAGGTTCTGTGGTACAAAGGAAAGCTGGTAGTGAAACACTGCCTGACTGTTTTGTGCCTTCTCCTGCAATAAACACAACACCTGCCAGGCTTTCTGAAGGGTAAGAAGAGAGCAGAGGATGGAAATTGCCTTTATTTCAGGTTGGGACACAGGAAAACCAGCTGAAATGAGGATGACAGTCTGTGGGGATATGGATTTGGCATTTATGGATGGGTGAGTGGTGTCTGCTCAGTGCTGCTGTAACAGCCTTGCTCCCTCCTGTCAAATCCTGCTGGGAGCACTGCTGCAGAAGAGAAACACTGGGAACATGCAGCACCACACAGACTCTTTGTTTACCTATTGTCACAAGCAGTAAACCAAATATTGGTGGGGGGAAAGCTAAAAATCTGTTCAATGACCAAATGTGTGTTGTAGGAAATAGGAGGAGTAAAATTACTGAAAGCAGTGGGGTTTTTAAAAGTTGATTATATTGTACACTCGGTCTAAACTAAAGACAAATAGACACCAAACATGTTCTTCACTATTCCAGAGATGAATGAGAGCATCAAGCTCACCTTTCCTTAGGCCATCAGCTCTTGCAGAATTGCATGGCAATTCTCAATTTTGCCTCTGCTCTGGCCTTGCACACCTCACCCCTTCCCCAGCCTCCTCCCAGCACGGATCACAAGCAAACAGTCTCTGGCTACAGGCACTGCAGGGTCCCAGGAACTGATGTAGGAGTAGAGAGCACCATCTGAAATCAGGGAATTCACACACTCTGCCTGGGTCACAGCACCCACTCCATCCTGCCTGAGGTGAGGAAATGCTGAAGGTGATGATGAGTTTGTGGTTGACTGATAGAAATACTTTTCCCCTAAATAAAAGCCTATTTTAAGAGCATATTTTTCAAAGCTAACTAGGTGGAAAGTAATGCAACAGGAGCTGTGATTTAGTCCAGCTACTCTACCAAACCCTCCTATAATTTCCTGGGTGATTCGGAGTCCTGTCCTACCCTTTTTCATGGTAGCTAACACTAAAAACTGCGTCAGCAGGCGAGAAATCAACCCTGAATTCAGTGCTGACCCACTAGTAATGTTGAGAGGGGCATTATCTTCCCTGTTCCATCAGTACAAGGCAAATGAGGGAGGCAGTTTCCTTCAGGGAACCAGGGCTGTGTTAGAGACACAGGAAGAAGGGAACAATGCCCAAGATTTGCATTTGCTGAAGGGCTCAGCACATTGCTCCCTTGTGAGCCGGCCAAGACCGACAGCACATGAATCCTTGTGATTCATCCTTCCCCCTGGTCTACCTCTCTGTATCCAGCACGGCACAGAGAACTCTGTGTCTTTATTTATACACAAAAAGGTCTTTACTTGGTACTGTAGTATTTGGGTGCTTGGCCCAGGCTCCCAAGATGGAGCAGGGGTACAGACTGATGTGTTGAACCAGTATTTTCCACTTTTCTGCCAGACTGCTGGGTGACCTTGGGCAGTTTACAGCAACTTCACCTCTCACCACCTCAGTTTCTGCAAAATTATCCTGCTTAACTTTGAATGGAGTGTAGCTGTCAACTGATGCAAGGGCAGGGTATGTTGTTTACATGTGACTCAAATAAAACCAGTGCCTAAAACCTGAAAGCAGCAAGATAGAGAAATTGAGAAAGAACAGAGCAGAAATGTGAAATTGTTCTTCTGCCTCAGCTTTCCTGTGCCTACTGCCCTTCCTAAACACAGGCAATTACAGTCCAGCCCCACCATCCAATTTATTCCGTCAGCCACACTGAGAAGTTCAGGCTACCCCCCAGGGCATCATAAATGACAGGTAAATAAGCCCACACATATTAGGAAGAGTCTCTTTAAAGGTTACAGTTCTGCTGTGCTGAAGAACGCACGTTTCAGGGCAGATATTTCCCTTTGGAAGGCTCTGGGTATGGAAACCTGGCACGAAGGGCAGGTGTTCAGGAAGGACACAATCCAGGCACTGATGCCATGTCAGCTGTGCCTGCCCAGACTGTCATTAGTGGTTTAAGAGGAAGCATAACCCAGAGATGCAGGGGGTATAACCCAGGAATGCACAACATGGTGAGGCTGCTGGTCATGGATGTGTCAGGCAGATGGACTCTAAGCTGTTGAAAAGGCTCATGAGTTTCTGCTGCTCATGAACATCATACACAGAAACTCTCTTCCTCTTACAAATAACTCCTGGAGTTTGCAGGAAGCCCTGCCTAGGGGTTGTGACTGTCTCGGGGTTGAGCTGTGGAGAAGCTGAGAAGCAGACAGCAGCTGCCCGTTGGGGGCGGGAGGCGGACGCGGGCAGAGCCCAGCACCGCCTCTGCAGGACCCGCTGCTCTCGCAGGGGCTGACCCCGCGTGTGAAGCGTCCCTTGCACCGTACACAGGCTCCCAGCGTTTTCTCTGCCGAGTGTTTGTTTAGCTGTTGTCTCCGGCTGTGGCAGATCGGAAACTGCATCTGGAGAAGGTTTGAACGTATCCAGCCCTTTCAAAATCCCCCGTTGTCAGAGGGCTGAAAACCCCGTCACTCTGCAGCCCCACACCTGGCCGTAGGTGTATGCGTGCCCACAGCCTGCCCGGCAGGGGCTTCCCAAGCCTTGCGGAGCCGGGAGCAGGCGGAACGCCCCTCCGTGTGCCTGCCCCCGCCGTGTCCTGCCCCGTGTCACCGGAGCACGTAGGGCTGCGGCCATGCCTGTGTCCCCTGGGCTCCCAGCGCCCACCGTGCCCGGCTGCACTCGGAGCGCGGAGAGTGCGGAGTGTAGGGATGCGGGAGCGTGTGAGGGTGAGTGTGTGTGAGCAGTGTGTGTGTGTGTGAGTGAGGGTGAGAATGTGTGTGTGTGAGTGTGAGCAGTGTGTGTGTGAGTGAGGGTGAGAATGTGTGTGTGTGAGTGAGGGTGAGAGTGTGTGTGTGTGAGCGAGCAGTGTGTGAGTGAGTGTGAGCAGTGTCTGTGTGTGTGTGTATGTGTGTGAGCAGTGTGTGTGTCTGTGAGTGAGCAGTGTGTGTGAGCAGTGTAAGTGTGCGCCCCCGCCCGCACCGTGCCCCCTCCCCTGGGAGCCGGGCAGCTCCGCGCTGTGGGGCGCCCCGTGCCTGTCCCGGGGAGCCTACAGGAACAGGTGGGCGCTGCGTTCGCTCCCCGCCGCGGAGCCGCCGCGCCGCCGGAGCCGGGATGTGACTTGCGGAGGGCTGGCGGACCGAACTGCCCCGCCGCCCTCGGCCGCAGCGGACAGCGGGTGAGCCGGCGGCGGGCGGGGGGACGGCGGCCCGGGACCGGCTCCGGGGATGGGCTGCGGGCCAGGGCACGGAGCGGAGCCGCTCACCCGGCTCTGCGCCCTGCGCTGCCCGCAGAATTAGCTCGGTGGCCGCCAGCAGACAACAGGCTGGATATAGGAATCCTGGGGGGGATTAGACGGGATATAGGGCAGGACGGGGGGGCTCGGAGCAGGGGCTGCGCTGCGGGGAGCGGGGCTGGCCAGGAGGGCAGTGGAGTTCGGAGAGGATGGGGAAGAGGAGCGGGGACAGGCGGGGGAGGAAAGGACGGGAAAAAGAAACCGAAGAGAGAAAGGAGCGAAGGGACAAAGGAGCGGAGGCTGAGGCGGGATAGGTATGGTCCAGCGGGAGGAGGCTGCCGGCGGGTTCCAGCGCGCCCCGGCCCTCGGCCCCGCAGCGCCGTCCTGCGCGGGCGGCTGCGGCCGAGGCCGGCGCTCACCGCCGTCCCCGTGGGGCTCAGGGGCAGGGAAGGGAAAGGCCGAGGGAGAAGAGCCTTTTGTTGGCCCCCGGCCGCGGTCCCGGGGCTGGCGGGGCTCCGGCTGGGTGCGGGTGCGCGGAGTTTTCTCTCTGGTTAATAGAAGCCCTGTGTCCGTGTTACCTCTCCGCAAAGCCACGCAGGGAGAGGATTTAGCACTTATGTGAACCCTTTGTTTACACCTGCCCTTAATGTTTATCCCAAGGCTAACAGGATTTCCTGCGAGCTGAACCCAAACACCCAGCTTGGTGATCAGCGAGTAGCTGCACCGGGGATCCCCTTGCTGCTTACCAGCAGGGAATACCAGGGTTGAGGTGTTGTCTCGCTACATCGGGAGAAACCCGGTGACAGAACCCATCTGCTAGAAGGCTATGACATGAATAGAAACAGTCTGAGAATTAGCGAAGAAAATAAAAAGGTTGATTGCTGTAATTGATTGCTGCCGCTTGTGAATTCTACACCAGGCACTGTGGTCAGAAGTACCTGGGCACACGTGATACACTGATTCTGGCCAAAGGGAATTCAGCTCCTAGAAAATTAGAAAGATAATTTCATAGTGTATCCAGCATCACAAAGTGTTTCTAAATGAAAGCAATACTTTTTCTACATGTCCTTTTTGGAGTGGGCTCTTGCCTTGTGTAACTGCGAGGCTGTAACAGAGCATGATGTGTGTCTGATGCAGGGGCTGTCAAAATCACTGCTGTATTTTTGCCTACAAAGCACAATTGCACTATTAATTATTATTCTGGAAATACACACGTCTCTTGAGTAGTCTGATCTCAGCTTGGCTGTTGCTGCTCTGTTATCAGTCCTGGAGCTCATTCTTCAGTTCTGATCAAAAGCAGCTGGCAGAGATCCTGTGTTGTGATTAATTCCTCACTCACTCGCATCTCTCCACAACACTTCGTGGCGGGGGTGGTTTTCTTTTGGAAATTGCACAGTGAACCAGTCTTCTGCCTGTGTAGTTACTATTTGTGCTACTATTGCTTATATTTACTAGATGCATTTACTGAATGCATTTCCCAGTGTCAGTTGAGTAACATTTGAACTCCAGGTACAGAAGCAGATAATGCATCTAACCATGAATAGCCTAACCTTAACTCTGTGCACAGTTACACATTTATTCTGTATATATATTATGTAGCAGCATACAGCCGTGTCTTTTTGATCCCTTTGCAAGCTTTGGTCAGAATACTTTAACTACAGAAAGCCTCATTGATTTTTAACCGTGACAACTTTTTGATGACAACTGTGAGATTTTCTCTTTCTGCTTAGTTGCTTGTAATTGTAGTTTGTACCCGCTGGGGCAGCTTTGTGTCTGCAATTTCTGTAGTGACTCTATGCCAGATAATGTAATGAAGGGACCTCACTCTGTAGAAAACAGTGGAGTTATTACAGCTGTCATTGAGAGCAGATTTTGAGCCAAAAATTGAGTACTGGATTGAAATAGTAGCTGTCCTGCTAATTGTTCAATGCTTTTGCCTAAAATGTGTAAGGCTTATTGATTAGAATATTGATTGCAAGTGTTCCTGATTGCTCTGGTTTCAGGTATGTTGCCTTAATGGCTTTACCGAAATAAAGTTTTGGAGAGGAATCTTGGGGGATAAAAAAAATCTCAAGTTGCTTTTGTTCCCTGTGAACAGTTCATTGCAGTGTGCAGGGGATGTATCTGTGCTGGAATGTCTCTGTGCTCTCCTGTGTGGCTGTCTGCTCTGGCAGCAGGAGTGAAGTGCCAGCCGAATAGAGCGCTATTGTTACTACTGGGAGGTTGCATAACTTTAGCAGGAGCTAATCTAGACATAAAGATATAAAAACACTCTTCCTCTACAGTTACTGATTTAAGTAACAACCAGCAAGAATGTATAACACCTCAAGAGGCTCAGAACTCTGCCATCCTACCCACTGCACAGGCTTGAGGAAGATAATATTTTAATAAAACCCCCATAATGATGTATTTCTGGTTTTTGCAAAACCAACTTTTCTGGGAAACAAAAAAAAACCCAACAAAACAAAACAAAAAGAACCCCAAAAAAACCCCAAAAACCACCACTTCAAAACAAAAAAAAAAAAACCCCAAAAAAACCCCAAAACCCACCACTTTACAGTTTTCCCTTAAAATGATTGAATCTGTAGTTTTAGCTAAAGTTGTGATGTTCACTTGCCAAACTTGTGTGTTGTAATGCAGTGCTTCCCCTTGTTTTTATAACTGTCTGTGTTCAGTGCTGAATATCAGCACAAGAAAGAGGAGTTTTTTTGGCTAGTAATGTCTCAGGGAGTAGATTATTAATATTGCCTGGTTCTAGCCAGTTAGGCAGAAATTGATAGTAAACACGTTAGAAACAAACTGCTTTGTTGATAGCAGTTAGGAGACTTCAAGCTCTGCTTTCCAGCTTTGCTCTGGGCAGGATCTAGTGTTTAGAGAGACTCACTGACACTGGGTAGGGAATTATTTCATCAAGAGTAGCTGTCAGCAGTCCTAGAGATTTTCTTGGTCAGTACTGTGGCTGTCTGGAACATTTCTAAGAGGACCATTGATTATGTCCATCAGCTTTCCCAAAAGCACAAAGTAACTTGGGAAAATTCCTCTTGAGTTGAACACCTCTATATTTCAGAACACGTATTTTGAATTCTGAGTATATTTTGTCACAGCTTAATTTCCCCTTTCCAAAACTAACCACTTCTTCATGGAGGGGGAAATACTCAAATTCATTAACCCTCCCTTCCCCCTCCCAAACACTTCCAAATAGGAAGAGGAAACAAATGATGGCCTGACAATATGACTGCTTACCCATGCAGCACAATCTCCATGGAAACAGACTGTCCTAGAATAGCTCAATCACATGAGGGTTACATGACATGAATAAAGTAACCAGAAAACTGGAAAATATCTTAGAACTGGGGATACTTACACTTAATTAATTACCCCCCAGGTCTTTGGAGAGTAGCTAATAAACAAAGCTAGCATTGAAAGCAATTTAGTCCATGCTTGCTACAATTTGTAAGTGATGGGATAGTGGAAAATTAACATGACCCTCACTTTGGGGCTGTTTATTGTTTCTAGTTTGGGTGACATTTAGAATGAATTTTGAATCATTTTCCACATGACCTCCTACTTCTTGAAACGGTACCACGGGTTTGGGGCATTGCCTTAGTAGGTCCCAGTGGATTTCCCCCTTTTGTGTCAGCAGGCACTGACCATTTCACACTTTTTCAGATGTTTCAAACTCTAAAGAGGAAATTCACTAGTTGCCGTAGGAATTGACTGTGCATGAAAGGAATTGGAGAACTATCTTCGGAATGTTTTCTTCTAGTTAATTATGTACTCAAAGGGCAAGGAGATTTATTGAGCGTATATTCAATACAAAAATGAATATATTTCACTGATGATTAGTTTTCTGTCTGTAAAGTCAATGTTTTTAACGTGGGTGTTGCAACAGAGTCATTGAAGAACCTGTTACACAAATCAGATACAAACAAGTGTATGTTCTACCAATCCACCATAAAGTAAATTACAGATAGGTAGAAAAAACAAATCATTTGTCCTTAGCAGGTCATTGCATCGTTAGAACATTGCAGCCCTTCCAATAGTGCAAAGATTAATATCTGTGGGCTGGCAGAGATCACCCATTACCCATTTCCTGTTTGTCCAAGCCCACATCACATTATTTGTCACAGGTTCCACTTCTGAGATGAAGGTTTGTAATAGGATGTTTTGTACCCTGTGAGGGTGCAGACCATAGAGTCATTACAGGTTTATATTGGCATGTTTGCTCTCTTGGTGCCCCTGATGGCAAACATCATAAACTTCATCATCTGTCTCCTGATAGAGGCTGGACATGGCCATTGGTCATGACACAGGGAAACACTGGTTTGAGGATTCAGAGCCTCAGGATTTAACTGTGGTCATTACAGGACTGTAAACCCATAGTTCTCAGCTCTAAGAGACACAGTACAGTTTCAGACAGTCTGTGTAAATAGCTTTTCTGTTGGTTATGACTGATTGTGCTCAATGCAACACTGCACCACTACTTTAAATAATTTTCAACTCTCGTTAAAGTTTTCCAAAAGCAGTTCTAATCTTTGAAATCTCTTTGGACAGGTAACCATTTAGGGCTGTTGATGGCTTACAGAAGAGCTCCTGATAGTTACTCTGCTTTTCACTTTGCACCCTAAACATGTCCCATGAGCTGCGTGACTCACCTTGACTCACATCACTGCCTGCTTGTGTGGTGCTTTTCTTCCTCGTGGTCATGCAGTGCCAGTGGGAGTCTGAAACATCCCCCACATCAATGAGGAAAATCCTGCTGGAACCTGCAGCACTAGCTGCTGGTGAAGGTTAACAGAGTCAGGTTTCATATCTGCTCCTCACAGTGTTTGCTCCAGACTGCCCTTACAGGGCTGTGGCTGGGGCAGACTGTGAGTTAAAGGTTACATTTTTTAGTGATCTGCTTTGCTTAATAAAAGCAAACGCCATCATGTGTGTTTTTAAAGCACCTAACCCATGTTCTTCCTGAAACAAAGTTGGGATTTGCCTAGGCTTTTGGTCCTGGTGGTGAAGTGGGATGTGCTGTGTTCCTGGAGTGTTGACCATTGTCCTCTCTCTGGATCCAAGAAAGATGCTCTGGGTTTTGTTATTTGTCTCCTTTGAATGGCTTTGGACTGGCTAAGAAGCACAATGAGGCATTCATTTTTGATTAGTTGATTGATGATACTGCATGTGTGCACCATTGTCACAGAATATGGGATTTTTCTAGACTACCATTCCCATTTCCAAATGCAATCTAATATCTGGAAGAGGATAAAAGAAGTGAATATGATTACTGCCAATTGACAAAGCATGAAAATGAGATTTTTCTTTTTTTTTTAAGAATGTAAAATGTTTATTTTCCTTGGATTGCTTTATCCTTTAAAAAGTAATAATTTAAAAAGTGGTTTTGGTTCTGTCTTTGTTCCAGTACAAGGAGCAAGGCTGTGGGACAGTGTAATTGTGATATTGCTTACACCTGCATCAGGCCCAGTGCAACTTAAACACGCTTTAAACACTTTGATTTGAATGGGGTATTACATTTAAACAGGTACTAAGTGTCCAGGTATTGCAGATAATGTAAGATTTGAAACAGGATACATAATTGTTCCTGGCTGTGTTGCAGGCCATTTGCAGGGTCAGAGTTTGGAAATGTTGTTTTCAATCTGTGCAAACAGAGCAGTGAGTCATTTTGCATTCTGAGTACAACAGGCAAAAGCAGATTTTGGGAGGGCAGTGGAGGGGGCTGGGGGAGGCTGTGCCAGCTGCAGATCCAGTGCAAAAACTGTAAACATGGGCCACTGGAACAAGCTGGGCTTCAGTGGCTGTGAGATCCTCCAACCTCAGCTCCCGCTAAACAAATACTTTGTTGTCTCAGACAGAAAAATGAAAACCTACCCAGCCATTGGTTTCTTCCTCCTGCTGGTGATCAGCTATGGCTCCTCAGAGAACTCCAGCACGCCGCGGGGCTGCGGGCTGGATCTCCTGCCCCAGTACGTGTACCTGTGTGACCTGGATGCCATCTGGGGCATCGTTCTGGAGGCGGTGGCGGGGGCAGGCGTGCTGACCACGCTGCTGCTGATGCTGATTTTGCTGGTGAGGCTGCCCTTCATCAAGGACAAAGAGAAGAAGAGCCCCCTGGGAATGCACTTCCTCTTTCTCTTCGGGACTCTGGGACTGTTTGGGCTGACGTTTGCTTTCATCATCCAGGAAGATGAAATGGTGTGCTCTACCCGAAGGTTTCTCTGGGGAGTTATCTTTGCTTTGTGCTTCTCCTGCTTGCTAGCCCAAGCCTGGAGGCTTGGCAGGCTGGTTCGCCACGGGAAGAGCCCGTCTGGCTGGCACCTGGCCGGGGTGGCCACGTGCCTGATGCTGGTGCAGGTCATCATCGCGACCGAGTGGCTGATCCTGACGGTTGTCAGAGACAACAAGCTGGCCTGCAGCTACGAACCCATGGATTTTGTCATGGCTTCCATTTACGTCATGTTCCTGATGGTCTTTACCATGGGATTTTCGTTCTTCACTCTCTGTGGGAAGTTCAAGAAGTGGAAGAAAAACGGAGTATGCCTCATTATAACCCTTTTCTTTTCCATTCTGATTTGGGTAGCCTGGATGACTATGTACCTCTTCGGTAACGCCGAGCTCCAGAGAAGAGACAAATGGAGTGATCCCACTCTGGCCATTGCACTGGTCTCCAGTGGCTGGGTGTTTGTTATTTTCCATGCCATCCCAGAGGTCCACTGTACCATCCTTCCATCGCAGCAGGAAAACACACCCAATTATTTTGATACTTCACAGCCGAGGATGCGTGAAACCGCTTTTGAGGAAGATATACAGCTTCCTCGGAGCTACATGGAAAATAAAGCCTTTTCAATGGATGAACATAATGCAGGTAAAAATTGGCTATAAAGCACTATATTTTTTATAGTGTCAAGAAAACTCTCTGTATGAGACATTTTTCAGGTGTTGAAAACAAAGGTCATGATAAATACAATAATTTTCACACTACACCTTGTTCCCTTTTACAATTTTCACTAAGATATCATCTAGTGAGAGACAAAAATAAAAAAAACCACAAACAATACATAGGTTAAAATTATCTTCTGCATGTTGATTTTTCTTTGAAAAAACAAACTACTTCAAATGCAAAGGCAACACCAAAAGAATAAAAAAATCATTGTGGAAAAATAACCTTTAAATAATTTAAATGACCTTTTTTTTTATAATTAGCAGTTATCAACATTTAATACAAAATATTTTCCTAAAATCTCAGACAAAAAATGAAGTGGTCTGTGTTACAAATTGCTCAACCACTTGAGCAACAAAATAATTACTATTAATTATCTTTCCATTAAAATGGATTTAGTGCCACTTTGTGTCCCTGTGGGGGGAAAAATGCCAAGTGGCTTACAGACAGTTCAAAGACAGCCTTTGTTCTGAAGGCTTGAACATCTGAGGTTTCACAGAGGTTTTGAGGTAATTTGCCTTCCTTGTTGTAGAACGTGATCACACATCATTAAAATTTGCAGTGGGAATGTTTTTGAGTGATTGCTGAAAGGACCAGCAAGAACTGGGTGCTGCAGAGCTCCAGCCCCTTGCTGAAGGTGTAACCCATGTCAGAAATGCCAGGGGTGCCTCCGTGACCAGCAGTGGGAAGCAGCAGCCCCGTGGTGTTCTTAGGGGGCTGTGGTCTGGTGCTGCCCCACACCTGGGTAAAGGATTTTGTCACAAGTCACACTGTTTTTTTCACTCTAATTGAGAAGAATACTGGCCTGGTAGTCCGGGCAGCAGTTGCTACATTGTTCTGGCAGCTCCTGAAAGAAAGCTTAGAGCACATGGTCCAGGCACTTCACCTTCCTGCTCATCTTTATGTGTCAGATTTCCTCTGGGTTTGATGTTTCCCTGGGTGCTGACCAGGCACGGAGGAAAAGAGCACTTTTGTTTGGCACAGAAGTGAGTGTCAGGTCAGGAAGGCATTGTTTCCTCTAAGTTTTTTAGCAGGAACTTTAAAGATCTTCTAGTAGGGAGGTTTGTTCTGTGAGTAGATACCATAAGGGCAGTGGTAAAACAAAAAAAAAATCACATGAATAAAAGAATGGTTGTTATTACTAATGTTCTAAAGCAAGAGGCAGTTGCACTATGGATTGTTAAAGGCACTCTTTTTTTTATGTGGTGTTTTTTTTACTGTCCTCCATCCCTCATTAAATTAATTTCATAGTAAGGTAACTGCAGTGGCTTCAGTGAAGCTATTTCTGGCTAAGGCAGATCTAAGAACAAAATTGGATCTTTGTATCATTCCATTCATGGGTGCATTTTTAAAAAAGAACTGGAAGCTCCTTTCTGATCTAATCATTCAGTAATTAAGTTTTTTTGTGAAATGGATAGATGTATGATAGCCACAAAATCATTATACTGTCTATTATAGTGCAATTTATGTTCTGTTTTAATCTATGTGAATGACAGTACAATACAAAATAGATTTCCTTATCTGATGCCCGTGTTAATGTATACCATAATAAATGCCAGTCATTCCTATTCCCATGGCATAAAGGAATTTTTAATACATCAAAACAGATTAAATATTCCTTTGCAGCAGTTCTTTAGGGACTGGCTTGGGACAGCAGGGTTTGGAGACAAAACTTAGCATCATGGTAGAGACTTAAAGAAATAATTTAATAATAACAAAGACACTAAGTCAGATCCCTGTGCTGATGGTTGTCAGTGGCAAAGCACCTGGAGTCTGTGAGCAATTGGCTCTGCAGGTATGAAGAGAATGTTCTCTTCTTTCATCTATTTAAGCAGACTCAGCTTGAGAATTCATCATCAAAAGTTCAGAAATTACTGGAAGGGTACTTTCTTCAACTACTTCTTACTTAAGAATGATGTTTAAGAATAGAAGATCTACTAGTTGTAAAGTTTGGAAGACATGATAAGCAGAAAACAGGTTCCTAACTGTAATACTTGTTTCAGTAAATAGTTAGCTTTAAGTAGAAAACATGCCTGGACAAACATATTTTCCATTAATTCTTGTTGTTTCCACTAATACTTGTATAAAATAATTTCATAACTTCCATATTTTTTAAGATTTTAAGCAGCATTTTAAGAATCTGGTTAGCCTTCAGGTTCAAACAAGCAAATATCCTCCTTGATTCCTCCTTTCTTAGCAAAAATATACCTTCAAGTTATGCATTGCAACAAGAGCTGCTCTATGCCAGGAACAACATTAAGCATTAATAGAGCAAACCTATTTTAAAGTCACTAACTTAAACATCATTTAAACAGCTTACTAATCTGGGATTTTAATATTTATATGATAGGTTGTAATATCTCTTCAGAAGAGTTATTTTTCATAGGTGTGCCTTCTAAAATGGTATTAAAGTATTTATTAAGCCTGGACAAAGAGCAGTTGACTGAGTTCTCAGTGCTCTCTGGAAGTGCAGTGCACACCAGTAGGGCAGCCTCTGTAGGCAGGGAGAATTTAATTGCCTTAAACAAGAGAAATCTGGATGTGAAATGTAGAATGCTCCAGCTGTCAGGAAACCCAAGCCCAAACAGCTCTGGTATCATTAAATTTCATTTAGTAACTTCTAATACTACCAGTCATCGTCACAGCCAATACCTAAAAGCAAAGTGAACAAAATTTCAAATGTGTTACAAAGAGGCTTTGACAAATATTAAATATCCTCAGTACTGCTTGTTTTTTTACCTATACATACCCTATGCAAGTGGATTTATTTAATAGCAATGTAAAAAGTACAAGGAAAACGGTAAAACCAGTGTGAGAAAAAAATCCAAAATGAGTATTTTGTCTACAAGCTTTGACAGAGATTCTCACATCAAAAAAAGTGTAGCTGTTTGCAGTAATAGGGAAAGAAAATTTGGCAATATGAAATTGAATTTACTGGCTCTTTAAGATAGCTTGGAGATGACTGTCTATTTTGTGTAAATATTCTGTATAAATATTTTAATGATGGTGTGCATGAGAAAGATTTTTGTGTCTGTGTGTAATAGCAAATTAGAGTGCAATCATGTGTGTTTATCACACAAAAAGTAGTCAAATAGCCAAAAAAAGTTACTGACCTTGACATGGTTATATATCTAATAGAAAATACTTAGTTCCAGTTTAGGCATTTTCATATTTTTTTCTCCCAGTGTTCTCCAAAAATATGTAATTTCCAAATAGGGAGCAAGTGTGGGTCTATATGTATCTGAAGTCAACAGCTGAGCATTTGCAGGGTGGAATTTCTAAATTTCCATGCTAAATCAGTACTGTTCTTCATCTTGGTGCACAACTCCCAAAGAGAGGAGTAGCAGTGCATAGAGGACAGCATATGGCAGTAGGATCCATTTAAATCTTCTTCTACACAGAGCAGCTACACTGGAGATAAATCCTGGCTTCCTTAAAGTCTCTGCTGAAATGCTCATAAACTTCAGCTCATTCATTATTTCAGCCTGAGACTGTAGAATTGTAATTTGAATTAAATCTAAGAGAAGTTCTTGCCCCAGGTGCCTGAACTGGGCATGTTTGTGTTTAGCAGCTGACAGATGAGTTCTGCCCACTGTGACCACGCACGTCGTGTGGATAAATGAGCTCTGTTCCCTGGCCACGTCTGAGTTCACTGGAGTCATTATTTACCCTCGAAATTAAAGAGGGAGTTTGTGTGTGCCAATCCCCAGCCTGCTTTAGAGAGAGCAGCATATCCCTCATTATGCATATCTCACTCAGAATTTACATCTTGAACCCAAACTTGTACTAAAGTTAATGGGGAGAGTGTTTTATTCCTGGTATAAACATCCAAAAGGACACTCAGTATCTTCTCTTTGGCTTCAGTGATTTGCCATGTTTAAGCTATTTGAAAGCAATATTTACTCCATCTTTCCAGTTTCTCAGAGTAAATATAATCTGAAACATCTGGAAAATCCTTATTTGCTAGTCATGCTGAAGTAATGCTCAGGGGGTTGTGAGCATTTGCTTACTGGCTCGAGCAAGGCTTTGGATCCCTGTCCACCGAGTTCGATAGAAAGCAAAATGTAACACATTTCACTTAACCCCACAATATCCAGACCAGCACTGTGCAAAACGCATTGTGCAAGATACATCACAAGTTTGGTGACTAAAGACACTGAGCTCCCACTGAAATGAGATTAAGCAAGCTTCAAAAATGTGGTTCCTTTTTCCCCCTCCCTAGCGAACAGTTCATTTAATGTAAATCCGATTCTCCTGAGAATCCCAACGTGTCAGGGAAACAGCTGTTCAACAGCAACGTGGAAGTAAAAACCAGTGGCAAAATTCCCAATAAGCAAACTGAAGGAGAGGCTCTGTGGTTGGCCAGCTTTACCTGTGTGCTAAGCGTGATCTCTGTCTCCCACGCAGCGCTCAGGACGGCGGGATTTCGGAACGGCAGCCTGGGGAGCCGGCCCAGTGCTCCTTTCAGAAGCAATGTGTATCAGCCAACTGAGATGGCAGTTGTGCTAAATGGTGGGACTGTAAGTATCAAAATGTGATGATTTAAGAAATCTTTGAAATGCACTGATATATACAACCGTTACTAATTGAAAAACCTGCTTTAGCTTATTCACAGCAGGGGGAAAGCTATAAATGAAAATTAAGGCAGAAATTATGCATGTAATGCTTCCCTTCCCTCTAGAAAATATGTAGTTAACAAGTATTTTGCATTTGTTTACTTGGCTATTCACATTTTGCAGTGCAGCTTCAGTGAACCAAGTATTTTTATAAGACAACATATCCAATGGCCCTTTCAATTAAATTTGTGTTAAGGTATTTAACACAACTATTAAGTGACACCATTTCTAACCTGATTTTTTTCAAGATGGTGTGAGTCACACAGGTGTTTTCAGACAGTATGTTACTTTACATAATTGTTGCAGATAATGGTTGTCTCTCATATATATTCCATTTTCTTGTAAAATACATGTAACTCTCTGTAACTTACAGATTTGTACATATTTTGAAAAGAGATTCATAAAAGAGGAAAATAGAATATTTTCATGTTAATAGCATCAATTTTTCTTCCTTGGACAATGGTTTGGCATGTCTTTGATAGACCTATATTTTTGCAGCGTGGTTGTTGTAAGATTGGTTTAGTGATGCCAAACAGACTTTACAAATGTTTTTCACATTATGTCTAATTTTCACTTAAGACATTTCATATAGCAGGCATACTGTTGAAAAAGAAAAAAATTCATTCCCACATTTTTCATGCATATCTACATGCTTCTTAAAAATCTACTCATGAGCCAGTTTGTACTCATGTGAGTTGGGTTTTCTTTCTTTTGAATCATGAGCTGATTCCATAACTCAACCTCCACAATTAAAGCCAGTTTAAAATGAAATTGCAGGTCTGGTTTTGTTTTTAAGTAAGTAAAGTTCTGGCTGATTTTAGTGGGCAAGAGGGACTAGATGCAAGAATTCTCCTCTGTGGTAAGACTGTGTGAAACATGTCAACTTGAGTAAAATGAAAAGGCTTGGCTTTGCTGTCAGTAATGGATTGCATCCTTCTGATGTTTTAATTCATCTCTGCCTGTTTTCTGATACCAAAATGTGCAGCTCAGGGAGAAAGCAGTTAAAGGATGAGAAGCTTGAGAATTTGGGTTTTTTGTTTGTTTTGCTTTGTTCTGAGTTGGATGCAAAGCTCATGTGTATGTATAGTAATGGTTTTACAGAGAGATAAATGCACTGTATGGGTGGAAGATGACTTTCTTTGTATCACTTTGCTCTAGAACTGCCATCTGGAAAGCTGTCCTGTACATGTAGTGTGATAAACACTGACTTTTGAACAGTCCAGATCTCTCAGTTATGGGTTTATTATCCTTATTTCCAGATACCAACTGCTCCGCCAAGTTACACTGGACGACACCTCTGGTGAAAGGCTGTAGGCTGTAGAGAATAAGAATCCTTGTTGCAGATGTTGTTCCCTGGCAGTGTGTCTTTGAGGGAAGGAATCCATAACAGTACCAGACAAAGCAACAAAACATCCAGGATCTTTCTAAATCCTGCAGAGGATTTTGCCTAAATGTGAACAACATTGAATGGAGAATTGCAAAAACAAAATTGTAAAACTGAAGCTAAATCTAATTTAAAACAGAAGTAGGCACACCTTAATTGGCAGAGGAGATGTATTCTGAAGTGTAAGATATTCTCTTGTCTGTAACTTGTGTGCTAGACAAGCCTGGTTTTGGTGGTTGCCAGTTGCTTGCAAAATACCTTCCTCTCACCTAAACTTAACTCGTGTTGCCACAAGAGATTGCCACTACAGCGCGAAAACACGCGGGATTTCTTTCCATTTTCCTCCTTTCCCTGTCATTTCCAACGTCATGAGAAATCCCTGGTTTGCTCCCTCCCTAGCTGTGCTGTGCAGTCACAGCACCGTGTGTAGGCAGACTCGGTCCCCGTGGCTCTGTGGCTCTGCAGGCTGATGCTCTGCTCTCAGGAGCTCTGCAGGCTGATGCTCTGCTCTCTCAGGAGCTCTGCAGGCTGATGCTCTGCTCTCAGGAGCTCTGCAGGCTGATGCTCTGCTCTCTGGGGAGCTCTGCAGGCTGATGCTCTGCTCCCAGGAGCTCTGCAGGCTGATGCTCTGCTCTCTCAGGAGCTCTGCAGGCTGATGCTCTGCTCTCTCAGGAGCTCTGCTCGTTAGCAGCTGGCCCGGGAGGGGCAGTTCTGGAGCTCTGTGCACGTTTCGTGCGCCTTGCGGAGCCTGTCGGGCGCGGGCGGCTCTCCCGGCCCGAGGGATGGGTTCCCAGCCCCGCAGCCGTTCCCGGGGCGCTGCTGTGGCCGGGGCCCTGCGAGCCCCGAGCCCCGCTCCCCTCGACTGCGGGTGTTCGTGCGTTAAATGTGGTTGTGCATTTTAGTGCCTAGAGAGTAGAATCTCTGTGCTGGAGGTGGTTTGTTGTTGTTTTTGTTTATTTAAGGTGGTTTCTTCCCTAGTCCTCCCCATCCATTTTCTTGAGTTGATATAAGGCAGAGTTTTCAAGGCTTTTCATCTTCGTTCTCTCCAGGTTATTTAAACGGTTCCCATTGCCCATTTGTTGTGCCATGGTTTTTCATTATGTTCAAGCAATCATTCCTTTCTTTAACATTTAATACATATCGGACATTGAAAACATCACTGTATCCTCACTGTTTGGCCAATGTTAATCTTAGCTTTCCTCAATACTAAAAGCTAATTGTTTTTACTTGAAGGCATAGGAAACATATAACAATTAAACTTTGCATATGCTGTAATAAAAATATATATTTTCAAACTAAAAAAAAAAGTACAAATAACTGGATAGCTTAGTAGCTTCACAGAGAGAAGTTACTTGCTGTATACTGCAGAAGAAAGACAAGCTTTTTATTTTTCAAGAGTCTTCCTGATTCCTCATGTACCTCCATTTCTACTGAATTAGGAGCCTAGTCCTGCAGACTTGTAGTCCCACGAGTAGTCCCACCAACACCAGTAGGTCTGCATAAGGTACAGAGGCTGCAAGACCAGTCCCTGAGTGTTGCACACAGATATATGTATATATATATATGGAAAAATATCTATTGCCATTCTTGCCATGATCATCTTATGGGGTTTTATTTCAAAGCCCTTCTCCTCCAGAAGCAATGTTTTTCTGTCATGCATGAGTGAAGGAGTATGTCAGCTCCCCCCTGCCCTCCCCTCCTCGAGGCAAAGGAAGCATGTGCTTGTTTTAGGGATCCTTTATTTCATTTTGTATGTAACTAGATGGCCTTAGTAACCAAGTAGGGTAGGGGTGGATATTGCATGCTATCCAGTGACTTAGAAATACATTTTGCTTGTTATGAGCAGAGCTTTGATCAAATAAGAGAATATTTAAGATAATGATTGCCACCCAGAAGACATGTAATTTGGAACAATTAAAAAACTATTACCATCACTTGCCTGCAGAATTTTGCTTTTAAAAATCAGTTAGAAAAAAATCCCTCATAAAACTCTTATCATAAAAACATATAAGATGACCATGGCATAAATGGTAGGACAGGTTTCTTTTAAAAAGTTTATCATGCTACAACCAAGACTTATGAATTATAATACATATTTTACAGACCTTTGACAAAAACTATACAAGACATAGTTATCTTAAGAAATTTTCTTTCTCTTTTTCTAGATGTGACTGAATTGATAAATTAAGTTCCCAATCCTGCTTCTGATGAAGTTGTTTGGGATTTCAGGGCTTATGCAAAGATATGGCCAGATCTTACAAACTGCAATTCACATGACTAGTCTCACTGGGTTATTCATGTGGACTATTCACTGAATAGAAAATTAGCAGGATTGGGTTTAATGTGTGGTGATGAAAGTGTGGCAATAGATTTAGGAGGGTCTTTATTTTCCAACTTTTTACAATTAGTAATGAGCAACTTTTTTTTTGTAAGTCACTAGTCTGTGATGTGAAATGCCCCAAAATAAAACTGTAATTGAAGAAAGGCACCTTTATGTTAACTTATATTTTTGTTACAGTATTTACTTTTGCCTTTTTTGAAAGTTTTCTAGAATGTAGAGCATCTGTGAACAACATGAATAAGTAACTAAGCACAAGCCTTTCACAGTTCTCCTGATTATAATTAGCTTTTATACTATAAAAGCTACTATGTTGTCCCTTGAAGGTAATGTGCTCATGGTGTTTCCATGCAGAAAAATGAAATCAAAAAGCATCTGACAAAAGCATCTATTAGCAAAACAAGATTTAAAATGACCAGCTTTTGATCAATGGCAGGAAAAGAGTTCAAAGTCCTACAGATCCTGTCCAGCATTCAGATGGGTTGAGGGTGTTTGACACTTGCCAGAAAATATGTAGCATTTTCAGAAGAACACTCTCAATACATCCAGCTGCTTCTATAAACAAGGTACATGAAATACTATGGAATTAGCTGTTTCTGCTTTTAGTGTAAACACAGGCATCTTGGTTGGCTTCGTCTGAGCTCGATGCCTTGGGTCTAACCAAAGGCCATACAAAAGGGAGCATTGTAGCTTTTATAACAAAACAATTGGATTATTCTACCAACTTACAGGATTACAAAGCAGGTGCTTTTTATTAATTGATGAGAGCTGAAGCTCGTTTTTGATAGATGATATATATTTATTAAATGTATTAACGTGTGTTTTATAACGTACCCTTTTTTCCGCTGACTGTTGCATACTGGTATCTTACTGAGTACATCTTTAAAGGATTTTCAAGACAATCAATGTGTACCATGATGACTGTACATAAGTATACGAAACTACAAAGGTTGTAAAGCATGGGCAAATGTTTTATTTTCAAAATGCTGTTCTTAACGAGAATAAAGGCTTTACTATTTACTTACAATCTTTGTGTCCTCTTGGTTTTAAAATCCACACAGATTTTTTCCATTGCAACAAGCCCTGCTACAGACAGAATTGCTCCTTGGTGCAGTTGCTCAATGTAAGCAAAGTTAAACTGAAGGAAAGGGCTCCTAAACCACATTCCTCCACCTCTGGCCACATTCCCACACTTACCCTTAGCTCTGGCACCTATCACACCCATGGTGAGCCAGTCAAGGAGCTCAGAGCCAAACTCAAAACACAAAAGGGATACTTTTTTCCCCCCTGTTGGCTCAGCAGTTTCCTGTTCTGGTTCAATTGCTTGTGAAAAGAAGGGGACAGAAGAATTCAGCTGGGCTTGAAGAGTGCAGAATGAGAGTTTTTTCTTCAAATGGTTTGATTTTCCAGAGTAAGAACCATCATCACCAACCAGGAGAAAACCCAAGGGGTGGGTGCTGGTGTAAGAGTGAGGACAAAATCTGTGCAAGTGAAGGAAGAAATTCATGTGGAACCACAGCAAGTGCTGCAGACCACCCATGTTTTATTAGGTGTTCAGTCAAAACAACTACACCTTTGACTTACATGGAATTATTTGTAGTTCTGCTACTATCTTCTCTAATTGTGAAATTAAAAAGGCAGAAATAGGATTGTTCTTGAAAGGACTAAGTTAAAAAAATAATAAGGGTTCCTTAGCAAGGGCCCCAATCTGATTTTTACTGTGCTTGGACCTGATATAAGTAAGTAGCCTGCATAAGATTGCTGAAAATGCTGACCCTGGTGTCTTAATTCTACACTTTCTCAGCACATGTGCTAAGTGGTAACAAAAGGGCCTTTGACTTTTCTCCCCTGCAGAAATGCAGAGCAACCCCAGCTCTCATTGCCTTCCATTGGAATTGCAGAGCATTTCTGCAAATTAGACCATTCTGAACAGAGCCTGGATTTGTGTAAATTGTCATAGCTCTGCAGGAGTCAGAGACGTCCAGTTTATGATAAATGAAGATTTAACACTCGCCTACATGCGGGTAGAGCCCTGTTTAATTTCATCCAGAGTTTTGTTCTTGTCAGTAAAGGTTTTAAGTGAGCATTCAGGAACACAAGATAAATACAGATTCAACATTTTTGGCTAGATGTGCACCATTCCATCTGTTTTAACAGAATTGTGCTCACTTTAGACCAAGACTGAATTTTGTCTTGGCATGCTGGGTCCTTACATAACCTGCCTTTGATTTACAATACCTCACATGTAAAACTTTAATGCTAAAAGGGTTTCTAAATCAGTATCACAAAGTCCATGAGCTCTGTGCTTTGCAATTTCAGTGAGGAAACTAAAATTGAGATGTTGAAGGATTTTGTTTGTCCAGCTCTTCTGATTTGCTTCTCACTGCAACCATACAAAAAAAAAAAAAAAGAAAGATTAACAGGCAAAGAATCATCCATACTTCTATAGCAAATACTCTGTTGTTCAATAAATAAATAAAAATCCCCTACCCAACCCAAAATGTGTATGTCTTCGCTGCATGGCATTTTTTTTCATGTTTTGACGCACAGCTTCAGCACTCAGATACTTGCACACAGTTCTTTGTGCAGCTGTGGGAGTTGTGCATGTGTAGCTAAGGCAGAGCTGTTTGCTAGTAAGAAGTCACTGGCTTATTAAAAAAAAAAATTGAAAGCAGCTCTTTGAGGTTTTTGCTTTGAAGAATTTTCAATTAAAAGTCAGTGATGAAGTCATACAGTTCACCTAGCATATAAATATATTTTTGTCACTTAGGACAACAAGCAAGGTCAATAAAGAATAGTTTCTCTATGTCTCAGTGGAAAGAAGAATGTTATCCATGTGATTGCAAAGGGTCTGCCAAATGGGAAAAATCAGTCAAACAAAGAGCACAGGATTGCTTGCTGGAGTAAACAATTCTAAATGAACAAAAGCTCTACATAAAAGTAAAATGTCCCACCCCCTGGTGAAAGCTGTTTTCAAAGCTCTGTATTCTTTCAGAATGTTGTAATACAGATTAACCTAATGTTTTTCTTCTGCTGATACAACAGTCTGGTTCCTCATTCTACTTGTGTGATTTCAGCTATCTTGTTCTGGTTTTGATATTTTAAGATTTTACAAACTGCCTTTCAACTTAAAAAAATCTGCTTTTCTATTTCCTACACTTCAGAAGATGTGTCTGTACTATACACCTTTTACATCAAGCAAGTTTGTTTGGAGATTTATGTATAAAAGCTATGCTAGAGGCAAAGAAATCCAAATAAGCCCAAAAAAATCCCCTTTTGAACATACAGTTTCAGGACAGCTTAGTTACCCTTCCAAGGCATGCAACTGAAAACCAGCAGACAAAATCCTCTTGGTACATACCAGGAATACTGGGCTGCAGCAGGCCCATGTGCTAATTTAAGGTGCTCAGAGTGCTCCCAACCTGGAGAATGCCAGCTCATAGAAAGCATCCAGGGAAAGTGCTGCATGAGGAGGGACACAGCAATCCCTTAGAAACCCCAAATGAGACTGCAGCAGCAGGAGAAACCCTCTTTTACAATGGTCAAGGCAATACAGTGCCTCGATGGCACAAGACCTTTCTGGATTTTAGGGTTTCTGTTTGTACAGTTAAGGAGAAAAATCAAGAGTGGGTTTAATATCCCATATGACTATGAATGTCCTATATACAAAATGCTTCCTATTGCATTGAATTTTAGCTAATATTCTTTGATGTGATGAGGCTGACATTTGCAAATATTTAATAAAAATTGCAACATTTAGAAACCTCAGGGCTTACACACTTTCACATTAAAATGAGCAGGTGTTTAAGGTATCTGCTAGCAGTGCTTTTAGTCAGTAGTGTCCTTGTCTTATCATAACCTGTGTTACTTAAGCATAACAATTTCCAATCACATCACACCAAGCAGGAAGCCCAGGCTGTCAGGATAAATCTGGATTTCAGGCAGTTATTTAAATAGTTTTTGACATAGACTTGCTTCCTATGCAGATAGAGAAGTAAGATGTCCTCGGGATTCAGATAAGCTGGAAAGATGGAGAAAGAAGCTGCCTGGTTACCTTTTTTTGCTAGAAATTTCCATTGGAGAAATGCATTTTTCAGGCTGTGACACCTCAAACTGAACTAGCTTGCTTAAAATATTTTGAAATGCCTAAGGAAGATGTTTAGAACAACTTACACCACCTGATAATCCAGCCCGTTCCTTTCAGACGACACAATGAACAGTGAATGTCAACATCAACAACCTGGCTTACAACTGCACCATGCTGAATTCTAGCCATGTCAGTCCTAGAAGTCCTGTATTCTTTCATCAGTGAGAAACCCATTTCAGTTTCCAGTGCACGTTAAAAAGGATGAAAATCTGAAGTTGGGCAGTTCCCATTCCATCGCTCCGTGCCCGCAGTCACCGTGTGCAGCTTTGCAGGGCCAGCTCCCCCCACGGTGGCAATCACAGCTCTGGTTCTGCTGCAGTGGAAACCATTCCCTCTGCTCTGGGAGAGCTCCTGCACGCTGGGGACAGGCACAGGGACATAACTGGGCAGAGCCAACTGCCCCAGGATGCCATTTACACAGCCAGGGTTGCAACTGGGCACTGCTGCCAGTCTCGGGGCAATGCCAAAAAACTGTTCTCACAGAAAGCTGGATTCAGGAAAATTACAAGCACTTCAGATCCCTAGATGTTTGTCTGACTGAATGTATGCAATTTATCTACAGAGAATGCCTAATTTAGATAGGCACAATATTAGAATTAAATAACATCATGCTCAGTGGCAGCATGATCTGTATTTCAAATACTTTTAAAACATCAGCTCCTGTTTGAAGTCCTGTGACATTGAGGAACTGAGGCCCTTAAGTGCTGTAACAGTGTAAGTTAAGAAAAAATACAATCTCACATCTTACTTATTTCTTCTAGTACTGGTATTTCTATCTGAATAGGTCATATGGTTTCTCCTATCAGAACAGTTTAATTTTCTACCACTATGTTTCAGTCTCTACTGTATTTCTTAGACTTTTTTACTCCTTCCTCTTATTTTTTCCGAGTAAGAAAACCTGATTAAACTCTGCTTTAGTCACAGGCACATTCTAAATGATAGGACACTACAGCCACCCCTGCAATAATAAGCAGCAGTGGGTGATTAATTTCTTTGGAGGTGAGCTGGGGGTGTTCTTGAGGAGCACAACTGTTATCTGCTATTTTTGACCTGCTATTCCTACTACAATAAAGTCATCTACTGCTTGGTCTGCCATGTTCCTTGGGAATGCAGCTCATTTGTCTGTGCTGCAATGCTGAGGCACAGATGATGGCTAAAGGAAGCACTGGAAAATTCAAAAACCTGCAAAACTTGGAGCTTTTGTCCTATTTATATAAGCAATAAGTTCAAACATCCTTATCATCTAATTCAGATGGCAGACATAATTTTCCCTCATCTTAATGTACAGGACTGATGTTTTGGTTTGACACTTGGTTGTTTCAGCATAACAGTGAATAAACTATGACCTACTTTGTGCACTACTGCATCACACAACTGGCTTGTGACAGTAGCTTAGGAAAGGTTTAGGCTCCCACACTCTAAAAAGAGTGCACTTCTTCTTCACAGAACTCTAAGAACTACATTTAGTAATTTAAACAGTTTGAAAACAGTAATGAAAAATACTATTAACTCAGACTATAAGAAGATGAAAATCCATTAAAGAAAATCTATTGGAATAACTTATTAGCAGGGGCTTAGAGTAAAATATATATATAGAAAGGAGTTTCACCCTAGCCTCCCAATGAAATGCCAAAGAAGCCTGAACATGAAATTGGAGCCACCAGCAATCTTGCTGAAATAAGACCTGACTTTTAAAGAGAAAGTTTTTTTATAAAGGGTTTATAATTTTAGCCTCTTACTATTTGAAGTCTGCCTGTATACAATTATTACTGAAACCTTTCACTCCAGGAAATATTCAGTCACTAGTGATAGGGAAATGATCTATTGAATACAGACATACTAAGCAAATAAATGTTGAAATGAAAATTATTCCTACCCATAGACACTCCTGTAAGTCATGAATGTGAAGTGGAACTGTTAGAGGATCATTCAGCAGAAGAGACTTCTGCAAAATGGTTTTTTAAAAGTGACAGACAAACCTAATTCTCCAAGTCAGGAGAAGAGTTTGTCAAATGCTGAGTCCTGCTTTTGTGACTGTAGAGGACAAAAAGTTTCAGGGCATTTTTTAATTCACTGAGGATCAGATTAGCAAAGCAAGAGCTGAAATACAGGAGACTTCCAAACACCAACATTCAGAGATGCAGATGGGAAACAAGGGCTGAAAGATCTCTAGCAGAATTTGTTTGTGCAATGCACCATTGCTTTCTTCATATTTTGACAGGAAGACTTAGAATTCATTAGAATATATTTGAATGGCATTTTTACAATTCAAGGTGTACAAAAAGAAGAGAAATATGGGGAGATACAAGTATTGGAGTAGATAAACAACAGCCATGAACACCTGAGTTAGGAAAGAAAAAACTACAGAAAATTAGATGCACTGGAGACTATTATTTAAAAGTATCCAAGTGTCCTCCAAATAATTCAATTAACTGAGATTTATGAAGAGACAGCCACAGAAATACAAGAGCTGATGGAACACAACCCTGGACTGAGAAGAAAATCCAGAATGAAGGCAACCAGTGCATTTCCAGAGTATCTGATTAATGCAGTTTATTTCAATGTAAATACTCGAGACAGAAAAAGAGAATTATGAAAATAGAAAGAACCGACCAGAAATAGAAATCATCCCAGAGTGGCAGTCTTCAGCTGAATTTGGGGATTTACAGGCAGAAACCAACACGGGCAGAAACCCAGAATTCCAGATTTGCTGGGCAGCTTCATGAAAACTGCATTTATCCCCATTAGCCCCTCTTATTTCTGACATGATTCCAACTTGCAAAATGTGATGGGTTCTGTGAAGTTACCAAATTTAAACTCTTGTGCACACTAAAACAAAGCATCAGGTAAGAAATCAGACTGTTCCATCAGAAAACACATCCTGGTGACTGAGGGAGGGCTCCAAGGGAGCCAGGGCAAGCAGCTCCGGGGTTCTGCAATCTGTCAGACATTTCTGTGTTCTCCCTGAGTCCCATTTCAGCACTTCACTAACAGCTCGTGGTCTTTCTCTCCCTGCCCCACTTCCCCCCTTCTTTTTTTTAACCAAGAGTCTCAAATCTTGTTTTGCTGCAGGACTATTTGGAGGCTTTATTTTTCAGCTGGTGACAGCCTTTTCTCCAGGCTTCTAACACATCCCATAGTTATAAATAGAAATTTTGGGTTTGCTTATCTATATGGCTTACGAAAAACACCAGTATTTTCAATAAAAATGCTCCAATGTTTTTAATTTTTAAGATTAAAAGCAGAAAAAGGAAACTAAGAAGATTGCAGAATCCACGAAGAGTTTCTCCTGACTTTACAAAAAACCAACCAATCAAAAAATATGTTTATATAATCACAGAAAAATCACCAAATTGCAATTTTGGGGTTTTTCCATTATAAATGATTATTAACAACTGCAGAGTGATGAGTGAAAATACAGCTTTGGTACAGGGGGATTAGTTCAGACTCGTGCTCCCAGGCCCACTGCTGTGCCTGTGTAAGCACAGCTCAGAAGACCACGTGCTGCAGTTTATCTAAATGATCATCTTTCCTTTTTATTTTTTCAAACATTCCCAATGTAGTTTCAGAAATTAAATGTTACTGTAATCTTTATAAATTTTCAAAGATGTCTGAGTCCAGGGTGTGGACCAATAAATTGGATTCTGTATCATGAGTCTTATGACTTTTATCACTACATTCTCAGCTGTTAGTGCCAAGATTAAACTTTCAGAAACATCTCAAGCATTTTGAATTAAGCTTGATGAAAACCACCAGCACATACTCAGCCTTCGGTACTGCTTTGTTCTTTGATTTTCTTTTTTTTTCCCTTTAAAAAAAAAAGAAAATTTAAGGTCTTCTTCTATGTAAGTCGAATTTTATACATGTGCTTTTAAATCAAAAGCAATCATATATATGCCCCATTTAGAACCATTTTGACTGCAGCACTTTTGTTTTCAGAAAGACAAAACCAAATAACTGTAAATACAGTCATTTTAAAAAAAAGAAGGGTGAAATTATTTTAAGTGCAGTGTCCTGTCCTGGTGACAGCAAGCAGCCTTCCACTTTTAACCTTTTTATAAAGCTTAGTTTGAAACCAAATTATTAGAAAAAACACATTCAACATATAAGACCTCAATATATATATGTGTCTATATAAATCTGTTATATCACAGATTAGAAGTGTAAAACCATAGAATATGAGGAGGTCATCACTTACAAGAATTCCATTATGAGATTAATTAAAGAATTGCAGCTGCGGTAAAAGGAGGACATATGAAATTAGAAACAAATTATTTTGTTCAAAACCTTTCTCAATTATTTCAACCACCCTTGGTGAAAGTGGCAAGGGAAAAAAGAAAATCACATAAAACTGATTAATTCCTTACATTTTACAGGGCTGAATTTTCCTAAATAAACCAAAGAGAAGCAGTCTTTATGAAATCCATTAGCTATTCTGACTATGCCTTCTCCTAATCCAACATTATTACCTGCAGTAATTTTAAATATTATCTTAAGCCTAGTGTAAGATTTCCCATTTATAAATATATCCTCTTTTCAGTATTTTCTTTGGGAAATGACTCAGTCCTACAAACAAGCATGTGGCTGTAACTTCATTTATGGCCCAAATAACAAGGATGTTTATGGAATGAATTTAAAGAAATTTCACAGTGTAACCATTTTTTTTCTGGGTTCTGAGTGTAACATTTTTCTCTTCTCCAATTAATTCAGCTTTGATGTGATATGATCACATACAGGCATCCTTCAAAACAATGCAGACAAGACTTCCCCTGTTCAGCTTAACTTGATGTTAAGCTTTTGAGTCCTTCCTCATGGTTCAGGTGGAGGCATCACAGCTGGAGAAGGAGTGACTCCTCAAAAAGCATTTCTTTGCTTCTTGACACTGTGCATCTGTTCCTGCTCCAGCACCATAAATATGCAGCCTGCTCTCCCTTGTATCTCACCCATATTTGCAAGGATTTTTCAGAACACCTCCATTTTGAGCTCTTGAGAGTATTGCTGGATGCATCTTCCCAAGGGAAAAGATTATTGCCATGAAAGAAGTATTTTTTTAAATCTCTCCAGATAGGTAAGTAATAACTTCTACTGCCAAAGGAAAAATACAGCTTGGAAATGGAATAGAATGTAAAAGAATATTCCCTCCTGTATCTGGAAATCACCCCCCTCACCTGCTGTGAAGATTACTTTCTGTCTTATTTTGATTTAAGTACATTTTCCACACACTGTGCCCTCTCTGTTACACAAGTGCCTTGCAAAGCCCAGGCTATGGTTGATTTATAAGACCTGCCAGCTAATAGGGTCACAATTGGTATTGCTGTAAACCCAGGAATATTTTTTTTCTTTTACTATTTTCCCTAAGAATACTGATTTTTAAAAGTACAAGTTCACAAATTTTGTACAGGTAAGAACAAGAAAAAAATTCCCTTAGGACATAACTCAGCTGGAAGTACAGTTTGTGTAACAGCAGCAGGGTCTTTCCAACAGCAGAGAAGTAACCACTGCAGCAGAGTGTCAGCAGAGTGTTTGGTCACATAAGTGATGAAGATTTTGGTATTTTCATTAAAAAGTTTAAATATTTTTCAAATTCCTTTCATTGTAGGACAGACACTTTTTCATTTCCAGTGCTGTCCCATCAGTACTAAATCTGCACAAAAAGGTGCTCAGAACCACAATCTGTTATTCACTCACATTCTCTGGAGGCTGAGTTTTAATTAACTGTATTTTCTGTAGAAAGCAAATAATTTTTTATTTCTGTAAAAAACTGTGGAACAAATTTATCCCATCAGCTGTGCAATATTAGAGAAAATTCCTTCTCCCTTCAAGTCTAAAGCTGTGAGCCACTAAACTGAGCCTTAAGTGTTATGCTTATCTCTACATTTTCAGTCTGAAATTGTTCAGAGTAAGGCCTGTCATACCTTAAATATAGATCATTTTGTGGAATGTAATTTTACACAGCAGTGGAGCAGTATAGCAAATAAAATGTCAGCCAAGAATGCTCTAGCTTTATGATCCTGGATACATGTTGAAGGAAACACACTTTTTTCTTTGCACTCAAAAAGAAATTTTGCCAGCATATGCATTAAAAGAGGTCAAGGTGCTATTAATGCATAGAGTAATTTTCACGCTGTTTTCACACTTTCTATCCTAGAACACTTTGCAAAACTAATAATAAAGAGTATAAAAGATGGACTGAGAGGAGACTGAAGAACTGCAGAGGAACTAATAGGAAAGTTTCTCATGCAGTGGGGCGGGGGGGATCAGTGGCTGGCAGGAGGCACCAGCACAGCCCACGGGACACGTGTGGCTTGCAGGGCTCAGCAGCTGCTCTGCCTCTGAGTGGCCAGCCCAGAGGGGCACTGCTGCTCCCTGCACTGCTGGGGTGCAGGCTGTGCCACTGCTGCCACTGCGCCTGGCAGCTGAGCCAGCAGAAAGGGCTCCCAGGGCAGCAGAGCAGAGCAGAGCAGCCTCTGTGCCCTGCCAGGGAGGGACAGGGCTGCCTTTTCAATGGGGAAGTGGCTGGATCACCCCATCCAAATGAGAGTTTTGGTCTCAACTGGAGAAAGAAGAGACCCTCCAGAAGTATTTCATTCTGGTGTGGTTCTAATGAAAAGTCAGCTGTTTGTTTCAAAATTAATGGACATGTTTTAACACGCTTTCTGAAACCCAAAAAATAAGTGAAGAATTACTTTGGCTTTGTTAATTACAATCAGTTTACATTTCTAATGTCTTAGTATCCTTTTTTAAGTATCCCATACAAACACATTTTCATAAAATTATGTTTTTACCTAGAACAGAGCCTTGCAATAAGGTTTCATTGTGCTGAAAATCCCAACAAAGCAGACTCTGCCTGTTAGCTTGCATTAACTGAGTCTTTGGCTGATATTTCCATGGAAGGTATGCTGATCTTTCTAGTAGTGTCAATAGAATCACATTACTGCTCGAGTCATCATTTTCTAAAAGCTATTTGGCAGCTCACCATTCATCCCCTACAGTTAGGTTCAACACTGTTTACAGCATCTAATAAACACAGTTAGTTATATACAAATTAAAGAGATCCTTCAGTATTTTTCCTAATGTGGTTAATTTCATAATAAAATACTATATCTACTTTAAAATGTTACTTTTTTTTACCATGAATCTTAATGCTTTATGTGTGATATCTGAGGTGTTAGTAACAATAAATGCTTTGTCTGCTTGATACAACGAGTTCGGTGGTTTAATTAAAGGGGATTAATTGAATGAACCAAATTAACGAATTCAGTTAAACCAAACACTTAGAAAGACAAGGTTAAAAAGTAGTTGTGTTATGCTATTCATTATTGTGTGTGTTCACAATCCACTTCAGCACAAAGTCAGCAGGGTAGGATGGAATCACTGGTGAAAGCAGTTAAACTAACCTTGCTGGCTTTACAGTGAAATAGGGTTTAATGACACTAATAAACAGCAGGACAATAAGAGCAGAAAAAAGAGCAGCTGGAGCACTAACAACATGAATTATGGCATCACAGCTGAGATTGATAATGAAAACCCCTGGACAGTAACTTCTCCAACTAGTACAGCTGTTTCCAAATAGCCATCTGTCTGGGCCCCAAGGCTATTTGATGTCTGGATACTCTTAAATTAACCTAGCAGAGCTCAGTCAAGAAACTAGAGAAACAGTGTGATAATGTTGAAAGATGATGTGATATTAACAATATAAAGTTATACTGGTTGAAGAAAAAAAATTGAAAAGGGGTAATTTTGCAACTTTCTTTGATGTGATGAAACAGCTGTGTGTCCTAGAGTCCCAAAATAAATTATTTGATGACAGGAAAGCTCTGTGAGAGTGATTAAAAGGAAATTTGTTTTTCCTTTTGAAACAATTGGAAAGGAAGTCTTATCTCTACATAAGTCTCCAAAACAACTTAAGTATAGTTTATAGGAAGATTAAATTTCTTCAGACACAGGAGTTTTTTAATCAACTGTCAAATTACACAGTCCACCCTTAGCCTCTATTTTTCTTCTTTGCAGCATTCTGAGAATGGGTTCACCTTGTCCTCTGAAAATCAGCTTGCAATTTTCCCCTTTAAGATTTTACATGCATGAAGGCTGCAAACTATGACTGTGTAATCATCTAGTATCATATTCATCCTTTTCCACATTGGTGCGTTGTGATTATATAGGTTTGAAGTAGGAAACATGCATCTCTAACTTTTGCTGGTATCATGGACAATGGAATGTGTGAAAAAACATGCCTTGATGAGATGATAAAAATATTAACAAATTGAAAACAGAGTCCAAGCCACAAACATTAAATTGCAATCACTTGAAAAGCATTAGCAAGCCTGTGAGGTCAACCTCTATCATTATCTCCAGAAATGCAATTAACACTGACAGAATTAACTATGTATTACAAAGAGAAAAATTCATCTTTTATGTTTTAAATTTATAATGAGAATAATTTTATGATAGGAGATTTGAATTCACTGTTTTCAGATATTTAAAACCTTATATATCTGTGTTTTCTTTTAAAAAGAAAAGATGCCTACAATTATTTACCAGTTCATAATAAACTGTAGTAGAGAGGCTATGAAATCCCACTTGAAGAAAACCTTTTGCTCTGCCAAAATTTTCTTTCTGCATCAGTCAAGTCTGCTGGAAGACCATGTCTCACTGATTTTATCTTTTCATCATTTTTGTGCTCTGTTATTACATTATTTAATCTTCTAGGTCTAAGCTACTAAAATAAAGAATTCTACTTCCCTTACTGCATATGAACATCCCATATATACAAACACATATAAACACCTTTTTTTCCTGCTGTGATGTATGATTTTGTTCCTCAGAATTAATTCATTTCAGCTATTAAAGATCCCTTAGGCAATTCCAAGGATTGGTAAGTAAAACCTGTCATTCAATAGATTAAAACTGCAAATAAACATAAATAAATGTTGGAGAATCTACAGAGCCCTTGTAACAAAGTCGTATCACCAAAACTTATCACTCTCCTGTAGTTCAGGGCAAAGGTTGACCATCACAGCTGTGACAGTGCCAGCAGACTGGAGGGCACCCAGAGCTGACTGCTGCCACATCTCTGCCCTCTCTTCTACACCTGATCAGCCCAGCTGAACAGCCTCACACCTTCCCTCCATGGCTGTGGAGGTCCCTCCCTGCATGATCAGGGCTCAGTCAGCCACAGAGGCTGGGAAAATGCACACTGCCTGAGGAGCCAGTGAGTCCTGCATCAGCAGACAAAGAGGCTGCAAATAATCACCATTTGATGATGATGATTATTTGTGTGCCTAAGTGAATGGTGACTTGGCCCTGTCAGTAAAGCCTTGTCCACAAACAGGACAAAAAAATAACACATTACAGTGCCAGTTCTTGAAGCAATCTGGCCTTATTTCCCTTGGCAATTTTTTAGGTTGTTTGGGTATGTTTTCTAATTTATTTTTTTTTTTAGAACTGTACAGACCAAATTCTGCTGTAAATAACTACAGGAAAATGTCAATAGAATATCTACCAGATAGAAATCCCACTGTCCAGAAAAATTGTACTACAACCCATCTGGTAAAAATCAGCTTTATATGATGAGTAGTTGGCAGGTGTCTAATCCTGCCCTAGGAAATACAGTGCCAGCAAATTGTCATAGTTTTCTGAAAATATTGAATTTAGGCCCTATCTTGTATTTTTCATTGCCACTTTCAGCTGCACAGGCAACTCAAATAAAGTATTGACTGTAAAGAAACAGCCAAGCATTTCCACCAGACATTACCTTCTCTCAGCATTAGTGTCCTACTGCTTGGCCTATTTTTTAATACAACTCAAAGTATAAAAAATCAACACAATGTACAAAACAAACAAACCAACCAACCAAAAATCCACAATTTAATTCACTTACCTTTGGCTTCCTGTTTAGCCCAGAATTTTCTCACTACCTCATTAATGTACCTCTCCTCTCTCAGCTTCTTCTGCCACCGACGTAGCTCTTGTACTTCACTATCACAACGAACCTGTGAAAGGGGAATCAGAAAAGAATACAAAAATTATATATTTTTGTGTTATCCAGGATGAGGATACAATTTTTTTCACAAGGCTGTGGCTGGGCAAATATGTGACAGCCATCCTCTCTGCTGGGCCTGAGGTGAAAGCAAAATCCCAGAGGTTTTCAGTTTTCAGCTTACACAGAAATAAAACCCACATAATTGACAAATCCAATTGAAAACATAAATATGTCTATTAGGGGATCACTTTGATTACCAAGGACTCCTGGGAATGAGATTGCAGTGAGATGCTAATTCTTTGAGTTAATTAAAATTTAAAGCCTTATGCTGAAGGGTATTAGTGCCTTCAGAAAAGCATAACACTATAAAACCAGCCCACTGACCAAAATAATACAGCAGAAGAGGCACATAAAGGGTCATGCAGAAGAAAATTTATTCCATCAACCTGATTCACACCTGCCACCAGCTGCAAATAGGCTGACTGGCAATCCCACCCACACAATTTTCACAAACAGGAGGGCCATTAATCTGTTATTTAAAGTAATTGGAATGCATTACATGGTACCTATTCTTTGTCAGTCAATCACCCCATGAAAGGCATAATTCTGCTTCCACAAAAAAAAAAAAATTACAACAGTCAAAGGCCTTGATTTCATTTAGATGTAAGCTGAGTTTTTCTAGTATTGTTTTTGTACTGGTGTAGTTCCTACTAACATAGAAGTGAACTAGCTACATCAACAGCTTTTACCACTCTGCCACTTCCACTTGTTGTAAGCAGGATTTGATTAATTAGCAGTGTGTTGCCCATGGCTGGCATTCACACAATTACTGCCTCCAGTGCACGAGGGGCTGTCCTGAACAGCAGTGGAAAGGGACATGCAGCATTACCTTGGACACTGGGGATTATTCTCTTGGTCATACTCAAATTGTAATAGACTTATTTTCAAAATGCCATTTCTGGGGTTTGGGATTTTCCTCTTAAATGTTACATATAAAAATGTCACTCTGTTTCAGGACTACATTCAGAGAAGCTGTGGCTGCCCCATCCCTGGCAGTGTGCAAGGCCAGGCTGGATGGGGCTCTGAGCAGCCTGCTCTGGTGGAAGGTGTCCCTGCCCATGGCAGCAGGGCTGGAAATGGATGATCCTTAAGGTTCCTTGCAACACAAACCATTCCATGATTCTAAGGTTCAATGTCCTAGTAATTCAGTCTGAAGTGGAACATCATGGTAGAAACAAGCAGCAATAAGTTCAGTTTCTCCTGGACATATTTTTCCTTGCAGGAAGATAACTACTTAGTTCCCTAGAAAATTTCTAAATAAAACTGTATATATTGTAGTCTCACAGGATATGGTGAAGAGTTTGCTCTGTGACTTGAACTCTATTATACACTCTTCTCCATTACACTCTGCTTTTCTCCCACTTTACTAAGACACATACACAGCAAAAGAGCACAACTTAGTTTCCACTAGTTATAGAAAACTCCAAACCTTAAAGAAAACAGTTTAAATTATTTATCAAAAGTATTCTTTCCTCCCAGGATTTCTCCTCTGTGCTGCAGCTAAGAATGCAATAACAGCAGCTGAACTCCCACAGCACTTTTCAATCCAGTGAGGAGAAGATAACTTGCTATGTTTCAGACACTGCACTGGCAGGGCAGAAGTACAATACAAGGTTACTCAATCAATAAAAACAGACAAGACTTTTGCTCAGTGACTTGAGATCAGATACATCTTAGAGTTCCAATAATATTCCATTATACTGATATAGTTCTGTTGTATCTTCTATAAAGGTTATAAGAGCTTCTTACAAGGTTTCTATGAAATTTTAAAAATTAAAGAAGTTACAGCTACTAGTAACATCTTCAGCTATACCAAAAAAAAAAAAAAAAGTCCTAGTAAATCCATCAAATACTGTTTTCAGATACAAAATATAATCCAAACACAGGATAATTTCTTTAGGCTTTCAAGAGACATTTTTTCTTTTATGCTGTCATATAAGCATATTTGCTTTTATAAGCTAAATAATTCCTTATTACATGCAGTCAGTTTGTCTGCACAGGAAAGGGTTAAGGAAATGCTTATGGGACATAAGCATATAAATGACAGAAGTGCAAGAAGCAGGGAGATAGAGAAATTACTATCTCTATATCTAAATATGTAATTTCTGAAAACATGATGTGTCCATTTACAACTTCAGCTGTGTAACGCCTGTATTTTGGCCGATGTCTCTGTATATTGAACATAAAGACAATAATTCTTAACAGTTAAAAGATAAAAGGCAAGTATAGTAGTTTCTGTATAGTCTCCCTAAGCAAATAAAACAGTGTCAGTGAAATGCCCAGTGAAATATAGAGTTCTGAGATAAAGGAAGTCAGATACTCAAATACTCCAAAGTCAGCATTAAATCCAAGCAGTAAAATGAGCTCCCAGAACAAAGTGTCTTTTTAGAAAAGTGCCCAAAAAAGGAAAAAAGAACACAGATATGCCACCTGCAGTAAAACAGGTGACAGGAAAGTACCAAAATACATTAAAATGTTCCAAATATGCTTACTAGATTATAGTTCAGCATAGTTATAATGCAGTTTAGCCTACTGAGAATGCCTTAGAAAGTTCTGCTTTGAAACCAGAGTGCAATGCTAGCATGATGAAAAAGTCATGACTTAGCAGCAAAATCTCCAGGCAAATAAAGAGAGTCAAGAATCTTGTCCAAACAACTGACATCTCTCCTGCAGACCAGCACTGCCTGAAGCCCTGGGGGGGTTTTAGCTTTGAAGGGAGAGTTCACTCCTACACTTGCTGTAAATAACAGGGAATATTTGTGTGACCTTCTGGGTTTAAGCCTTTTCTGGTAGCCACAGCTTGCTGGAAAGCAATATTTAAACTGTGATAGCAAAAGTACAACTATGCTTTGCAAGATACAAAGCAAAATTGGTGCATTTTTATCTTCAGCTTTTGCTCAAAGGATGCGTATAAAATAGCACTGAATATTTACATAATGCTGTCCAATTTCAACTCTAAGATATTATAAGATTTAGTGCAAAACCCCATGCTTTCAGTGCTAGGTGAGAACGTGTAGCACAGCAGAGAAGGATAACAGCAAAGGTTCACCCCCAGACATCAGAGGAAATTCTATTAATGCAAAATTTCTGTTAGTCTGGAATAGTTATGTAAATTTTAAAGATTAAAAAGAGCCCATTAAAAAAAAAGGCACTAAGCAAAGATTCTGCAGTAGAGGGGTGAAGGAATAGATCATATTTTGCTGGAAAAGTGCCTGGAAAATTGACACCCAGCTGAATGCTGCCTTGGCCCGTGACAGATGGATGGCATCTCAGTAAAAAAGGATGGTGGAAAGTGAAAAGGAAGAATTCTGATGACAGAGTTGTCTCAAGGCTTACTTTAGGGCTCCTCCTGGCCCTCAAAGAGCCCTCTCAAGATGATATCTTCCTTTCTGTGATCTCCTCAGAGAACTCAACAGCTCTTTTTTCCACTGCTATTTGTTCTGGAATTCAGTTCTTGATTAAACTTGAAATAATTGTCATAGTGCCCATCAATGTCTTTGTATGAAAGATTGTAGCAAGGACTTGGTTAATAGCAGTCATTAATTATTACTACAACAATTAAACAAGTGTTTTTCTGACATAAAACTAGTGTTTTTCTGCTGCAGATAAGGATGAATTTACCCTTTTGATCATGCTTTATTTGTCAGAGTTCTCAAGATTCTGTACCTATAGCTTTTTCCCCCCTCTACATAGAAAACCTTTACTGCCTTATCCATTTTTGCATTTTTTGCCACGTGTTTTTGATACTGGCATGCTCAGAGAGCTGGAGGTAGCAGAAACAAGTGAAGTATCAGGAGAAGACTGATGCCCAGTCAGTTATATAATGAGCTAAACTCTACTGCCTAAATCAATATGGTCAAGAAAATACCTCAAAAAATGAGTCCACATTTTTGCATTTTTTGCCACGTGTTTTTGATACTGGCATGCTCAGAGAGCTGGAGGTAGCAGAAACAAGTGAAGTATCAGGAGAAGACTGATGCTCAGTCAGTTATATAATAATGAGCTAAACTCTACTGCCTAAATCAATATGGTCAAGAAAATACCTTAAAAATAAATCCACAGAAGATGTGTCTGAGAAGACCAAGGAAGAAGCACCTGTCTCTCCATCACACTGTCATGTTATCTGTGTGCTCATGGTTAATTATCCAGTATTATCACACTGTGTCAATTTTTATTTCAAAGTTCTAAATCCTCTGAATTATAAACCAAGGTTTAATGAAAAACTTTGGAAAACAGTTTAAAATTTTGATACAAAAATATCTTTGGAATGCAAAAAGGCACTATTTGTGTAACTATTTGTAAGTATTCAGTTATTATCAGCTATTAACATTAAATCAGCGTTAACTGACTGAGCTATTAATTTTAAAAGCAAATAATCTGAATTCTTTGGTAATTTTTCATAATATACTTATCATTAATATGATGAAATCCCATTTAAGCCTAGTGTTCTCTTAATCTGCAAGCCCAAGGATAACACACTGCCCTATGTAGTAATTTGGTACTAATGATTTTTATTTTATATTCCGATTGCAATTTTTAATTTTTAAAACCCCATGTTCTTTCACCTCAAATCAGGTAAAACATTAATAGCTAATTTTATAGCCTGAATTATTTTTATGTCTCCTACCTTTTATAGCTAGAGTTTCTCATTTCTGGGATTGGTTTAGAATGATAAATACCAGTGTGAAAATCCTGAAGTTCATGTACACAAGGCAGGATTGTGCCCTTCACAAGCTTTCAGAGAAGCAGAAGATATCTGAGCAACCTTGCAGTGTTCAGCAAACACAACTGTTATTGGGTAATGGCTGCCCCCACTGTAAGGATGCCTGCAGGGATACTGTCAGTGCTAATTAATGTTAGTGTCAATGCTGTCTCTGTTTAAAAAAAGAAAAATAATGGGAAACAAACAAGCAGAAAGAGTCACAAAAATCTATCAGTCAAGAAGAACATTTCAAGGTATTTCATTGTCTGTGGCTGCACAGCACATTACAGAAGCCACTTATATATTCATGCTTGTTAAAAATAGTAGAGAACTTAACAGAGAGTGTTTTAAACTGATTGTTATTTAAAGAACACCTGACATCCAGAGATGTCTCACTGTCCATCACAACAAAATTGCTGCTATATCTGGAGGCTACTTAGAAGCTTAAGTTTTGATAAAGGAAGTCAAAGACATTTCTTCATCACGAAAGTCACCTGAATTTCAAGTCCATTTCTTCCTGAAGTGTGAAGGTTTTAGAGGTTTTTTAAAAAAAAAATGGACAGAACTTGTTCAGGATTTTCAAAATAATTTATTTACTATCCTAGGGTTAGCATGGCTGTTACCCTCCAAAATAATAGCACTGGACAATTTTCTTTGTATTTATTTTATGCACCTTGCTCTTCCCCCTTAAACTGGAACAGCACTAGTGCTGTGTTACTATTGAGCCTCACAACATCTGCTTGTCATTTTGTTTCCCTTTTCCTTGAACAACAGCCTTCATGCCTCTCATAAATCTCCTGTCTCATTCTTGGTCTCAATTCCTTGTCCTTTCTTTCTGGATGCTTTTATTTCTCAACAGACCTCACCAATCCTCCTCATGCCTCTCCACACTCACTCACATATCCCTGCATGAAGCAAAATAACACTCCAGCCTTGAGAGCTACCAAAAGCAACTTTCAGTTAAAGAAAGAATATTGTTCAGTGTTAATTGTACTTGGAAAATCCAATTTTTGTGGATTTTTTGTTGTTGAGGAAAACAGTGAGATTACATCAGCATAAATGCCTGTGAAAACATTGAAGTCACTAGGCATAAGGCAGAGCAACATCCAAAGCCAATGAACCATAGGGGTCTCAGCAGCTATTTATAGTATCCCCTACTTAAAATTTATGTAAGGATTTTCCCCGGGGCCTTCACAGTCCTACAGTTTTCAACATCAAGCAAAATAATTATAGATTACTCTTACCCGATAACCTCTCCAGAAGGACTGAATTAGGATGCTTGCTTCTTCTTCTGACAGAAGCAGAGATAGAGGAACTGGTGGTCTAGGACTTAAAAAAAGAATTTTAACAGACAGCCTATAAATGTAAAACACTTTCTTCCCTAACAGTATATTTTATCAAAAAGAGAAATATTGTTCAGGAGCCTGAAAGACACAGTTTCTTATTGCTCTAAAAATAAAATGCACAAAAAATATATTTTTATATTTACAAATATATTGTTATATACACTACAAGAATTCCTTCTTAAAACAATATTGTACAAATGGCACATTTCTTATGGTCATCTTTCTTACTCTTCTACATGCACTTCAGACTGCCCCTATTATGGTAAGGTTTGGGGTGGCAGTGGGAGGTGGGCAAGGGAAGCAGTCTGCCATTTGTAAAGCAGGGAAGGTTTAGTGTGTGTGCAACAATGAACAGACTTATATGTAAATGTTTATTACATGAAATACACAGAATATAAACATATCTTAGTACATTCATTTACATTATGGTGTCACTTTAAATTAAAACGAGCTGAAAAATAATGATTATAATATCTGCACAGCATGAATCCATGTTTAGAATTATTTAAACATGTTCTTAAAATGCTGAAATTTTATGTTTGATACCATATACACTTTCTTTTGATGATAAAAGAATGTGATACATTATTGAACTCAACCATTTTCAGCCAAAATATATGGTAGCTTGAAAGAACATTTGGTAATTCTGTTGCTACCAACTTTAATGGGAACAAGCTAGTAATTAAATTCAGCCATCACTAGCAAAACCTCAAATGACTATATCAAACTTTGATTCCCAAAAGCCATTTTCTGTGGGTGTTGATTTATTTCTCAGACACAATGATAAAAGAAATCATCCATTAGAAAGGACAAAACAAAATTTATTTCTATACTGTCTTTTATGAGAAATGTAATTTGCAGCCAAGAACTACAGAGTAATAACACTGCAACTCATGAAAACACCAGTTCTAAAGAGAAGCCTTGGCACAGCACTAGAATGGCTGCCAAGAGCCACTCTCCCTGCATGGGGAACAGACTGAACACAGCCTTGACTTGGAAGAACACAACATGATGAATTTGGATGCAGCACCCACCTACAGACACACAGCCCATGCAGGAACAAGATCTATAGTATTTATATTATGAGGACACTGCAAAGCCCATCAACAACAAGCTATTTATTTATGCAGTCTTACATTTTCTGGCTAAAATGCTGCAACATCTTTTGGAAATTTATTTATGGCATATTACAGCCCAAGCTAGGAGGCTTGACAGCTTACATTTTCCTTTCACTTAATTTCATTCATATTAGTCTCTGCCCTGGTAAGCTTCCTATGCTCTCTGACGTCTTTCTCTTAGGGCTTGTCTTCACTGCAGGAGCATTTCAACTTGGAGCACAGCCTTAGCTCTTATCTAATGCTACACTGACTCCACTGGTTCAGCCTGTGTACTCAGCTAAATTGGTCTCATCATCATGTCAGCTGGGTTTTAGCCTACATTTGTTTTAATGTGAACTAAAACCTTGGTCTGTTTGGAAAAGTCGAAATAAGGCAAAAATAAAAAGCAGTCTCTCCATTGAGCTAAACTGTCTTAGCCCTGTGAACATTAATTAGCATTTCTCCTGCTCAGGGGAAATCATAAGTGCTGGACAAGCAAGGCTTCCTGAGATAACAGCTTCTTATAATCAGCCTTAAAAATCTGAAGTTGGACTGTGCTGGTTTCCCTGATAGGCTTTCATCCTCTGTTCTATTTTAGATCTTTTTGAAAACCAAAACTTAGGGAAAATCACAGGAAGACCTACATATTTTACAGCAGCTATATCAAAGACACTGAACTTTCTCTAAGAATTAGTACATCTCCAAAGAACAACTTGAGATTTCTCATAGCCTGCAAGGTCAACTCCAGCATTTCTTTGCTTTCATCCTCAAATTATAAAAATGTCTAGCTTATAATCTAACACTAAAACTGAGAAAGCAATGTCAAAAATCAAGCAAGAACAGGATTTCCTTTTTAGTATCAGTCACTGGCAGATATCAATCCTTTCAATGGCACAGCTTTAAAACCAGAAGTCATGCCAGGTCCAGCTTGGTCTAAGGGAATAAATGGAGAATATACACAATTGTCTGCAGGTCAAATAAAAATAGAATCTGAGCAGAGGCAATCACCCCCCAGCAGCCAACGAGAGGAGTCTGTCATTTGTGGCAGAAGGCAGCTGGATGCCTGCAAGATGCAAACTGACAGTGCAGTGTACACTGAATACATTCTGCTTATTTAGTCCTTGATTATGCCCCATCTTAAAAGCCCACATATGAAACAGTGATACCTGTTGAGATATACATATATTGCTTAACATAAATTGCACCTGTAAAAGAGCATTAAAAATATTTTTCTTCATTATTTTATTTTACCAATTCTGCATAAAGCAGACACTGACCAAAGTTAAATTCCAGAAACATGTTTCTTGCCTTCTGAGCAAGCCTGTACAGATCTTGATTCTGTGAGATATTCAGTACTCATATGACATTATGAAAGTGGAATTTTGCACCCAGAAGGTACAAAACAGACTTGCATTAAATAAATGTAGGAGGCATTGAAAAAGGTTCTTAATGAAGACATTTATCTGATTTCCTCATGGACAGACGATGGGGTTCTCAAAGAATTCTGAAAAGGGAGGAAAAGAGTCCCTCCATTTTTTTGTCTCCAAAACAGACAAAATAATCTCTGGGGGTTCATAGTTACAGTGATGGGCACTGAATTCAGGCAGCATTTCCACACACTAATACCCAGAAACTCTGATTATCTTCACATTCCCAATCTGTCTTACAAATAGTCCTGATTCCTTCCTTGGAAACAAGATATAAGATAAAAATGTAATCAAGAAAACGTTCAGTGTATATAATTGAGGGTTTTGTAATGGCTCCTCATGTCCCAGTCTGTTCCCCCACATTTAAGCAGCAGCCCCAGAGCCAGGTGCCTGCAGGGAGCAGCAGTGCCTGGGGCTCCTGGGGGAGCTGAGGGGGAATCTCCAGGTGCAGCCATGGAGTGGCTTCCAGAAAGCTCTTCTCTAGAAATATTGAAGCAACCCTAATGAAAAGGATGAGGCCTCCTAAGTTTCAATATGTTGGCCACAGCCACATTCACTTCACTTTTAGTTTGACTGTGATGGTTATTGTTCTTAATATTTAAATCATGTACAATCACAGGCAACGATAGAGTCGCTGAAAAATTCATAATCTAAAGGAACAGACCACAGAGTAAGGGTAAATATAAGACACACAAGTAAATGACCATGGTGGTCTGCATAACTCTTCAAAAAAGGATTCTGAGAAAGTCTTTGGTTTGGGAAATACTCAAAAAAATCATGTGCTGGTCTGAATAACCAAAAAAACTCCATTGGAAATTTCTCAAAGTACTTATCATTCATATTTGTATTATTTCTTATTCCTAATCATAGAATCTAGAAACATGACAGCAACAGCTGCCTTCTTTAGGTCTTTTTTCTTACATGTCTATCCATATCCCCAAAAGTGTGCAATAGTGAAAAAACTATTGTTTTGATTCAAAATAAATGTGTCAAAAATCTCTGCTTATAAATACTAAGGTCATTTACCCAAAAAGCAGGAAAATGGTGGCTCATAAGCAGTCAGACACTGAAGTACTACTGATTCATCTGATCTGGTATTTAAAATCAATGACATATATTGATCAAATATTACACAGGCACTGTATGAGCCTCTCAGATTTCCAGGGAAATATTCCCACAGACACCTGAAAAAATACCCTGGAACATTTTCACAGGTCAAACAGAGTGTGAACTGAGACTTTTCTTTGTAACATTTTCAGTATTAGTACAACTATTCCATAGTCAGAAATAAATTCCTAATCACTAGTTTTCTTTTGCAACAATCTAAATGCACAAGAATAAGATTACTAGCATTTGAGGAAAAAAAATCCTTACAATATACAAGAAAACATTTTAGTGCAGTATATGGAGAGTCCATTTTTTAATTGTAAATGTGCTAATAACCAAATTTAAACTTCTTAAAAGATGAACTGCAACCAAGCAGACATCTTAAAGTGTGACTCCTGCTAATTAGCAAGAATCTCAACTCTTCTTCTCTATCATCTTGTCCAAATAAAAGTTCCTTTATATTGTCAATAGTGAATTGAATTTAAAAATGTTATAAATATATTTGAGAGTGCTATCAAAGTGACCATAGTGATAACATGCATTCAACTGCTAGACACATACCAACTATTTATATACTTGCTTATCTATTTATAATGAAGAAAAGACAAGACTGTGGAGCTCACATGAGAAAGTTGTTATGTGGGGAGGCAGAGTCATGTAACCAACAGGAGACTGAGGCAGAACAGGTGATTTGTAACCAGAATGTCAGAGGAATTAGAGGAAGCACAGCAAGAAGTCTTTGTAATGAGAACATGCCAAAAAATAGCAGAGCAAGAATCTTTTGTCTTCAGTTCTGTCTGAAAATTACAGATTTGTCTCAACAGGCTCTCCTTGGGAGGACGTGCCCACTTTAATGCTCCAGCTCAGCTCTCCTGTGCTTGCACACTTGCCACATGTTTGGGAAGTCACAAAGCATTGCCTCAGCTTTCTCTCTGGTAGGACCAATGTTTATGTAGTGTGTGAGAGTGTCTGTGGGCCTGGACTGAAGGAAACCAAACATGGACCTGTTCCAAAGGCCACTCATGTCAGTGGGAAAATTCCCATCTATGTTTGTGTACTTTAGGTCAGACTCTGTATGCTGAAAACATGAAAAACTCCCCTTAGTGCTCCAACAGCAACATTAGGAAGATGTTACAAAGCACTAATAAGTTTTCAGTTTTCTCATTGCCATTTTGACAACCTTTACATAAATTAAAATGTTTTTAATGCATCAGATATTACACCCATAACACCTTCAACCCCATAAAGCACCATTACAAAATATAAATATTTTACACAGAATATTTCTGCAGTCTTTCAACACATAGTTTTTAAGTAAAAAAATTTCTCCTTTGTTAACCTGAATTCTGCCACATTACTTGAATGGCAATTTTTACTTGGAAACACACAGAATAACATCCACAGAGATGTATTTGTGGACTTCCTGTTATTACAATAAAATGCTATTTAAAGCTCAAATTATTAAAGAAAATTAAAGAACATATAAGGCAAACAAAGCATACTCCAAACATGGCTGGATTAGACACAAACCAATGAAATATAGCAGTGTGCAGAAAGCACAGCCTGTGGAAACTGGCCATATTATGGAAAGAAAAAAAATCAGTCACCCGTGCAAAATTACCCCTATTGGCCATCTGAGAGCTGACAATGAAGTCAACTGTAAAGGCAGCTGAGACCAGCAGACTTCACCCAATTAAAATATCTGGGGGAGGGAGAAAAAAATAATCAATGTATATAGATATATATATATGCGTATACAGAGCTTTGGCAAAAAGCCACGACTCCAAATTTAGTCATTGTTTATATCTTAGCTGCCCCCTTCAGTAAAGCCATGATAAAGTTATTTTCTCTGTGTCTGTACACTTGTTTTGGTACACACAGATAGATTAAACCAGAAAATGTGTCCTTCTGAACTAGGTAGCAAGTAAATATCTCTAATAAAAAAGATGAAAATGCAGATTTTAAAAAATCTTGTGAATTATTTTTTATCTGAACATCAAAAGCCAGGAAATGCTTGTTCCTAACATAGGTGCATACACTATACACCACTCTCTCTCATTGGATGTAAGGTCCAGGGTTATGTTGAACAATGCTATCAAATTATTAAATTTACATGACAGGCTTTTTAATAACACTGTTTTTCAGAGCAAGGGAACAGTGTTTTATTGGTTTCTTCATATTTCTTTCATTAATATGATAAAGAAGGTTGGGAAATGATGCTGCCATGCTACTCAGAAATGTAAAATTTCAGAGGGATCAGAGCATAATCAAAGCTCACTGACTTTCCCTGATTCAGTACACAGAGCTTGGTTACTTGCAACCGAGCTTCAGTGCTGTTCAACCAGAAACACCACTGGAAAATGCTGACAAAAGGCAACTGTGGTGCTTATTAGCATATTTATGGGATTACAAAACATTCCAGGCTCTAATTCTGTTTCTTCACTTGGTTCTTTCAGCAGCCTCGAATGGAGGAACAGGCACATCACTTTGTACCCCAGCAAGTGCCCAACAAACGTGTGCTGCTTTTGTGTTCAAATCCACTTTCCTGCCCCCTGAAAGGTGCAGCTGTCCTTTAAGGCAACAGAAATGTCTGGCATGTGATATGGAGATTACCAGTCAGCACTGAAGCTGCTCCTTCTATTGCTTTAGAAATCTGCTTGGGGAATTGAAGGTTCCCAAGGGATGGAATATTTTGTCAGCACTACTGGTAACATGCAGAACTCAGTGCAAAACAAGGTACCTATACTAAGATGTCACAGCTATTGTTACACTAAAGCTGGAAACAAATTCAAATTTTACAAGCTCCTTCACCTACAACATCTAGGTTTTAAAGGTACAAGGTTTGCCTTTAAAATTCTGAAAACTGATGCAGCATTTAGGTCTCCTTATTAGGGAAAAGTAGGCTGCAAGATCTCATTTAGAAATGCATTGCACAGAAAGTGAAGCTCATAAGACTGTGGCTTTGACTATTCTTTAAAAAAATTAAATTGAGCTTCAAAGAAGGAACTGGAGGCACTGGAGGAGAGCCAAAAAAGTCATATTCAAGTATGGAATATATTAAAAAAAGCTGGATCCCAGATAGAACAAAAACAATAGTCCTCTGGGGGTTTTTTGTTTTGGTGGTTTTTTTAAGGATTAAGACTGCTTGGCACTGATAAACCTATCTAAACTGTTGGGATAAGGATGATTCCTATCAAAATTTGACTAGCACTTTTTAGTATATTGTCTCATATATTCTTAATCCTGTTTAAAAAAATTAAAATGCCTTTAAAAATAGAAATGGAAATGACAAAAAAAGCACAGAATCAATTACATTTTAAGTGTGATAGCTGGAAGGATATAACAATAAACTATTTATGACATATCCAGGACATAATAATAAATTCTCTTTTTTTATTCTTATTTAATATTGCAGCCTTTCATTTTGCTCCAATAATATTTACTTCAGAAGCAGCATTTTTTTAAATCTGTAATTTTAGGATAAGATCACTAAAAGTAGTTATTTAATAATAATTTTAATAATTATTATTTTAAGGGCCTACTTGTTTAGAGGATTTAAGATGAAGTGTATCAACTTAAGTAGGACTCTGACACTCCAGTGTCCTTGTGGAGCTGTCACTCCGTTATTTAGGAGCACCACCACTAACAGAAGCTATGAGTCATCCAGGCTGTGATTCCACTGTGTATTTCTCTTGTTGGCAAAGCTGACTTAAGCAGTTCCTGCCACCACCTCTCTGTCTTAGCAGCTCATTTGTTCAATTCACCTTGCCCTGAGCCCTTCGTTTTAATCCTTTGTTTGTGCCAATACACAGGTTTGCCACTCTCCAAGGTGAAGCAGACTGGAGAAATTATCTGTTTTCAATAGCTGTACAAACCCTCCTCACACATTCTGGCAGAGAGATTCCAAACTCAGAGCAGGGCCCTGATCAGAATAATCCAGCACCCTACCAAACAGACAAGGTGGTATTAGGGTGCCTAATAGCAGGGTGGGGTGAGGTACAGGAGAGAACAGAGAACATTTTGTTCAACTTTACTTCCAAGAGAAATGTTTGTAAAACTGTGATCTCAAAGATTTTATCTTTGGTACACACATCCATCCTCACAAACCCGCGGTACCAAAACGGCCAAGGGCTCTCTGTGTGCTTAAGAAATGGGTACAACAACCAGGCTGCAGCTCACGTTCACTTTACAAAGCACAGCCTTAAATGGGCACCTTGTTGGCAAGGACTGTGTTTGACAAATGAAGCAGATGTGTCCCAGCAGAGGCAGGTTTGAACAGCAGGGCCAGCACAGCGCGATGGCTGCAGGTAACAGAGTTGAGATGAAATGGGTCATTCTCCAAAGGGGTCTTGTACTCAGAAATGTCCTACATAGCTCTGACCACCTCTCAGGGAGTCAAAGTTAACCCTTTTGACACAATTGCCTGCTTATCCACAAAGACCTGTGATGAGGAGCTTTCCTCTTGCTCCATTGGTGTCTCAAGGTTCCAAGTGTCACAGGTCAAGAATTCAAAGTTCAATTTCCACTTACATCACATAACAAAGTAAATGTATCTACAAAAATATTAATCTGTTTTCACCAATTACCAATCCAGATTCCAGTTAAGTTTTCACATTGAAAATTTTCTTTAAAATCCGACCTCTGTTAGTTTCTTATTCTCTCACTGTGGACTAATCCTTTGCTTTTCTCACACAGCAGCTATATTTTAAAGTAAATGCAGTCTCAAGGACAGTAGCATTTCTTTCAAAACTGTTGTGCTGTTTGGTTCTAAGAAAATAACAAGGAATATATGATTGAGGCTGCCAAAAACAAGTGCTGATTTCTCAAAGTCATAAATGTCTGTAGAAATGCATCCTGATGCCAGGGATTGTTACAGGTATTTCAAAAGCAGCTGCTCACAGTAAGAGAAGAATTTCTTGACTAGACTCTCACAGATTTCCACAGGAGAAAGCAGCACTGAAAGAATTGTTTTACTCCTTAGTATAAAGATGTTCATAATACTACCAGACTATTCAAATGTCCTTCATTCTACAATTAAAATGTTTAGGAATTCAAAATTAATTTATCTGTGAACAACTCTGGTACAAAATACCTTGTCAGTAATACACTGGCCAGTTAGAAACTATCACATAGTTCTTTGTTGCACACAGTAAAGGGCATTTTTGAGGGCACAACTGCAACATATTGAGGCTCTATTACTTTTTTGGGATAGAAAAGGCAAAAGAATAAAAGGAGAAAAAATTATTCTGAGTACTGCAATAACTTACTGGTCCTTTAGCCAGTCCTTAACAAAAGGAATGGAAAACAGTTCTGTGAATGACTCATCTTTCCTCTTTGGATTCTTGCTAAAGAAAAAGGAAAACAACTCATATTAATTTAAATTTCAGCTATTCAATTTGCAAATTAGTGCCTTGGAATCACTGAACATACTTAGTAGCAAAAAATATGATTAACTTACTTGTATAACCACTCAGTTAGAAAATCAGAGGGAATAAATTTGGTTCTTTTTTCCTAAAGACAGAAGACAGTTTCAAATTATTTATTATCCTTGGATTGGTCAGATGTTTAAAATAAATTTACTGTTTTTTATTAAATAAAATATACAGTACATTACTCTGTCTACTCTTTATTGCTACTGCCAACAGTCAGCAGCTCAGCCAAAACTTTAGAAATTTTGTAGAATGATTTTAAGACAAACTATGAGTGAGAAAATTCTACATATATTATCTTGATGTTTACTGCAGTATATCTAGAACAAAGATCTCTGAATGGTGCTCTAAGCAGCAATGTCATTGTGAAAAAATTAACAGAACTCATTCATACATGAAAATATGTTGTAAATTCTTTGCCATTTTGTTTAAAGTTCTGTCATCATATTCAAAATACTTCATTTCTTCCAAAAGACAGAGGGAACATTGAGTGGATATTGTTTCTTCTTGCATGGAACCAGCTTGAAGATGCTGTGAATACCCACAGGCAGAGTATTGTGTGGCTGCTCTGACCAAATCATCTGCTGAGTGGTCAGGAAATGAGGGCAGAACCAAAGGAAGGCTTTTGTCTGTCCACAGCCACACAAACCATTGACATTACAGAGAACCAGGTAAAAAGTTCAAAACCTGGAGCTTCACAGCAAAACACTTGTGCCCTTTGCTCCCAGTTCTCAATCTTAACCAACAAAGAGAATTTTGCAAAATGTTTTGCAGCAGGTTGTCCTTCAGACTCGTGCAGCCAGTACCACAGGCAGCCATTCAGAGCCAGCATTTGATAAAGCCAGAATGGATCAGGAAATCCTTTTTTTTTAAAAGCATTTCCTCTGACATTCCATCTTGACAGATTGAATGTATAAATGATACAGGTGCTCATGCTGCTTACCACAAACCACAGTTACCATAATGTGCAGAACAGAACATGGAATTCTGTATGGAATAACAGAAGAGCTTGATCAGTATCTTCAGAGCCCCTCTGACATGAGATGGATGCACACAGTCACAGTGAACCCTAAAAGACATCGAGCCCTGCAGCCCCAGGGCAGGGCACCAAGTGCTTCATCACAATAGCAGCCACTGCTAAAAAAGCAAGCTGAGCTCCCATCCCAACACTTGCCCTGTCCAACAGGAGGTTCAGCTGTAATAATTGCTTCTTAGGAAAACAATTCACACTGGCCAAAAGCTTTTGTGAAACTGCTTAATGTCACAAAAGAGGCTGAAGTCTTGATTAAAATGTAAGAAGTTAAGATACTATTACCACTTGCTAAGGAAAATACAATGAACATGAAAATTGAAAAATTACTTTATTCTATGCATTATCCTCAGATGTGAACAGAGAGGCAGGAAAAATGTTCTACGTAGTATAATTCTTTCAGTCCATGGTATATGTCATAATTTTGGGGTCAGCCACAGGTGAAGTGGAAGAGGAACATCGTGTGAGGTGCTGACTGCCCAGGGAAGAACACAGGGCAGTCACATAGCTGGGGATGACAAGTGTGAAGTTTAGTGCTGGACTGCAGGGCACTCCTACAGCATACCCAGGAAAGCTTTTCATTTTCTAAGAGAATCTTACCCTTGGTAGAAATATAGTCTGACTCCAACAGGGGAAAAAAAAAAAAAAAAGCAGAAGAAGATGAGATCATCATAAAACAATTATTAATCCTGAGCCACACATACCTTTATTATCTGTTTTGTGAAAACCAAAGCTTTGGGCTTCAGGTAGGGCTCCATTAAGTGCTTGGCTGGGAAGAAACACAGCTCCTCAAGCAATTTTCACACTTAGGCTGATACCAAATGCTGTTCCAAGAAGCCCAACACCTAAACTTTAAGAGACCAATAGCTTCACTGCAGAGCTTTCTATGAGTCACTTCAAATGTTAAATGGACAAATCCTGACTTGCACAGAATCTGCGAGCAAACAGCAGAGTCTGATTGTGACTGTACATTCTCAATCACAGGATGAAAATGGGTCCCATTACTTAGGGAATTGTTTCAGAGAATAAATTCTACACTTTGACAACAAAATTCAATTTAATCTAGCAGTTGTAATTTAATCTGTTTTAAGTAAATTGCTTTTCCTTTGCAATGGGAAAAAATGATCAGAACAGGGTTCTCAAAACAGCCATCACCAAAGGAATCAAATTCATCTTGTTTTATCCTTGTTAGAGGCAGTGAACTTAGCAGAGAGGAATTCAATCAAGCTGAATATTTTTTATTTTATTTTCTTTGCCAGGAAACAGTTTATTTTGCTAGTGAATTAAATCATTAGTTGCACAGCAGTCAACATTTATAAAGGGAAAAAATTACATAAATTGACCTGCCTTTGACACATTCCTCCTATGCTGCATGAATCCGGATAAAAAACAGGAAATATCTGTACAATGTGCATTGTTAACCTGCAGATGTGTTTATAAACTGTTTATATTCAGAATTCATTTTCCATTTTTCAGTTTAAATATGATGTGCTTGGTAATAATAATGAAAATATACTGGTGATCAGAAGATGGCAAAGTCATTAGGAAACCTTTTTCCATTCCCTTTCCCTGATCCATCATAATTTTAAATATATCCCATTACAGGGCCTGATACAGCTTCCTCCTTATGTGATCGCTAACTAGAAAGAAAAGTCAGAGTTATTCTAATAAAAACATTTATACATTGTTCAGTTTAATGCTGAAAAATGAATGCATTAGTCCGTCCTCATGGAAGGAAAGATTTAAGAAAATAGTCTTTCCCCTGTAGGCATTTGACAGCAGATGGGATAAAACACAGGAGAACTTATGGTAGGAAAGAAAAATCAGTGAGAGAATACACTGGGCGACCTAATAGGTTTCTTTGATCTCTAATTTAAAAATGAAGCTTCTGCAGACTGTTCTCATATTGATGTCAGTTTGAAGTCTGCACACACATCTAGCAGCTGGTGGTTTTTCTAGGCTTTAGCTTTTTGGATTTTTTGTATGCATCACATAATGCAAGAAAGCCTATTTAAATTGTTATGTTTCTTTATCACCTTTCAAAAAGATCTTTCCTACACAAATCCTGCTTCCAACAAAACCATTTCCCTTTCTTGACTTCCCCATGTGATTGTACAATTCTTCCTCTCCAGACATGGATGCACCTTCTCTGGTCTCTTTGAATTCCCCTGTTGGCCCCAGGATCTGATTTCCTTAACACAATTTCAATTGCTCAAAAGCTCTCCAATTTAACTTTTCCTTCTCTTCTCATTCATCTTAATTTCCTTTCAAAACATGAAAACCTTTAGCCCCTCTCATCAAAATCCCACTCTTCATCCTCTCTCACCATTCCCCCTCTCTTCTCCCAGGCTCATTCACCATTGATTGCAGTCAGTCTGAGTATTCCTCCCTTCCTCCCAGAGCTTCTTCCATTTATCTTCCACTGGTTTATTGTGTACCACTGCCCTTTACAGGCTTTAGTGACCCATGTCTAGCCAGAATTCAAACCCAGTATTCTTTTCTCATTCTTCATCATTTCTGTTAGCTTCATTACAATTAATCTTCTTCATGTCCTCTTGTCTCATGAACTCCATGAATCTTTTAAATCTTTGTTGTCCTCTTATTTTTGGAAGCTGTATTCCAATGTGTTTATCACAAGATCTTTTCTCCCTGTTCCTGCTTTGGGTTTGTAAGGACTCTACATTTGATCCTAAAATTCAGTACAAGTTATTTCATTAGCCATTTTAATCCAAATTATAGCAATTGGGGTTTTTCCCTCCAAATCCATATGGAACAACACATTTCTTACCAAACTAAAGGATAACTAAAAATCACATATTTATGCCAGAAAAGGAAACAGAATATGCAAGTTCAAGCACCTGGACAGCAATGGAAAAGAACATAAATATTCAATTATATAGCAAGCATAAAGAGCTATTGTTTTCCTAGTTATTGTTCAAAAGGAGGAAGAAATGAGGTCACAGTGGAAAACTATCACCTGACCTCAGCTTGCTTTCCTGAGCTTGGCTCCCCAGTAGCAGGGCATCTCTTCACATAAGTGTGTTTTCTACAAGCTGAACTCATTTTTATCAAGTTTCTATACATTAGAAAATAATTGCTTTTAGTAGTTTTCTACAAAGCAGCACACAGATCTATATAAAATCCATTTTCAGCACACACACTTTCTAATATATAGACCACTGAAGATCTGCAAAATTTCTCAGACTAAAAACAGATAAAGTAACCTTAGATTTGTTCTGAGTTTGAAACAGAAATATTTCTAGGAATTTCAATATTATTAAAATATCTTTGTACTTAACATCTATCAAAACTGTATTTTAAACCATTTGTAGGATATGCCTTTCTCCTAAAGGATATATGCTTCCAAAAAAACCCCAAAAGAATCAATACAGATGTTATTAAAAGTGTGATGAATAATATATATGTTCAATCTGTTCTTGGCTAGGTAATGTAAATGTGATGGCAGGAATGACAGACAGATGTCATACAAATGAATCATTTTCCTATTTCACCTGCATTCATCACAGCTTAGAGATACATATACACACCTGTAAATACTCAGTTTATAGACACACAGAAATTTTGTGAAGACTGAGAAAAATTTGAAATAACTGGTATTAAAGGTACAGGTTTCAATCTGAAATTCAAATTGCCATCCAAACAGCAGAAATGATGGGAATCCCCCCAGCTCCCAGTGCCTAAGCTATTGCTGGGGCTCTGCTAGGCTGCAGTGATACAATGAGGAATGTATTTCTTCTTTGTTTTGCACCAGTCCTAGTGGGTTTTTAAGCATTCTCTATAGACAATGAGGAATGTCTCTCTAGATGTACACTAAAAACAAATTTATAAAAACAATGTAGCAAACAATTATTTTTAAATCTGTGTTTTTATAAGCTCATTCATGTCCGATACCCTGTATTGCAGTTAAATGGAATTTACAAGAAAAACAACATAAAATAGAAAATTTATCTCTATTACAGTGCCAGACCAGCAAAAATAATTGAGTCACAAAGTAAAATTCAAGTTCTGTACATCACCCTCAAATGAGTGAAATGTATTAATGTGAAAGGAAGCCTGCACCTCTAAAACACAATACTCTTTAGGCAAGATACAATTGGATATTTAAGGAGGATTTGTAGAGAGCTAGAGTTTGTGATAATGACCATGTAGATGTAATCTGTTCTGAATTACTAGAGAAAATAACATTTAAAACAAGATCCAAAAAACCCCCCTGATATGTTATATCATATTATTGTGGATGGTTTTCTTGCAAAAGACCAAATTTAAAAAATACTGCCTGTGAAATAAAAGGCTGTAACTTCCTGCCAATGATTTGAAATGAAAACTACAAACTAACCTCAAAACACTTCTCCTTCTCTGCTTCCTGCAGCAGTGCAGCCAGTCCTGGTAAGAGCACTGGGAAGATGTAAAACTCCAAGTATTCTCGAGTAGAACCTGAGCAAAACAGGACAGCCTTCACTAACAGCTAAGCACTTGGATTTCACAAAAACACCACCATTAGATATCTTACAGTCAGTACCAGTCATTTTGTCAATACCATCACAGCTTGGACAAAGCAGATTCATTCCCTTCACAGACAGCCACTGGTCTGTCTTCACCGCTCAGCAAACACAACACAAACTTGGGTAAATTTCAAACTAAATGTGCACCCACACTGCAAACTCAGTGTGCCTCAGAGATGTCAGATTCAGTTTTAAGTGAAGAAACTCAGACACCAGAAGCAGTTTAGTCACAGAAGTGAAAAGCTCTGTGAATTAATTTACCCTGACAGGAAGAAATTAGCCTGTGCTGAACTCAGTGCTGCTGCAGTTAGACCACTTTGGTATCTCATGCCCTCTACAATCTGCACTATCAGAGTTAGTCATAAAACCGAATTTCTAGACAGAGGAAAAACCAAAGGTTATATTTTAGTGGTGCTTTGATTTCTTTGTCATAATTGCTTCATACTTGCCAGATCCTTCAGAGATTTTAACCTGACTCCATGTATCCAACCTTTCCCCTCTCAGAGGGGCTGTCTGGGTTGGCACCTCTCCCCATGCAGGCAGTATTCAGGTTTTGGTGTGATCAGCAAAGATTAAATCATACAAATGTTCTCTTCTGGCAACATAGTTGAAACACTGAATTTATTCTCAGCTTTATACCTTTAATTGGTTCATATACTGCCAGAAAATGTTCATAACTGGGAGGACACTATTTATATAAAAGCCAAGGGTAACATTGCTTCTGACTTGCACCAGGAATTCCTAATGAGCAAGAATTAATAAAAGAGAAGACAAAATGAGGGGCTAAAATGCATAATAAAAACAGACTGCTGCTTGGTAAATTTATTATAAACTATAGGAATTGATAAAAGTGGAAGAACCAAACTTCAGACCTGCTTCCATTCTTGTCTGTAATCAGATGGGAAAAGACAGTATTTTGACAGCAGTTTTCAAATTCAATTCTCTACTTAGGCTATTGATCCTAGTTTTGCATTATTAAATCAGAGGAAGAAATGCCTGCCATTTCTGATTTAGGTGCCTAAATAAAAAGTCACTTATTCAGAAGAGCACAGAACTACCTTAGCTAGTCAATGCTGTTGGTTTGTAATGCATCATTTGGTCTTTCTTCCATTGACCAAGTGGCCAAGCTGGCTCCCTGTTTTCAGACCATGCAAATTCCACACAAGCAAAGGTGTTGCTGTTAATGCTGTAAATTAAATAAATTACAAATCCTGGCCATGTGCAAGACAAATAATCACAGCAGGGTTCAAGATAATATACTCAGACTTACATTTTTTTGGATCAGGGGGTTCTCCAGGGGGAGTTTCCCCAAGTGCAGATAGCAGATATTGGTCTGCAGGAGGAGAAAAAAGCTCTTCCACAGGAATTTCTGCTTCCAAAGGCACCTGCTCAAAAGAAATATATCCTGTCTAAACACCCCAACAGACTAGACAAAAAATATACAAACCAATTCAACAGGAAAAAAAATTATAAGGTCAGTTAAAAATTATGGAACTATAATTTATAATTCAAATATTGTATTACTTTTGTATTTTCTGAATACTTGAAAATATAATAATTACACTTAAATAATAATGCACTTAAATAATAATATAAATAACTACACTTTAAAAACTTCTGGAGTTTCCAGCACAGTAAAATCATCCAAACCTTACAGAAGGTACATTACTCCCTTTAACAGAATATGGTAAGATATCACCATTTTAAAATAATTTTATCCATTGTAAGAAATAGTAATTATTTGATCATTCATGCTGGTAGCATTTTCTGAATAGGTATTTTCCACTCAGAAGCTTAAATATCTCTTTCACATTGTTCAGAAGTCCTGACATTCACCTTTTAAAGAAAATAAACTTTTCTGGTTAGCATTACTCAAGTTGCTTTAAATACAAGCAATTATTTGGAATATTACAATTGTTGGTTCAAATAAGCTGTTTGAAAAATAATAGTTTTGTTTTCATTTTATGAATGAGTCTACCTTGTAGGTACCTAATTTTCACATTTAGTTGTTTAAAATATTTTCAATCCATCTCCATGAAGATCTGTTTACTTGAACTGTACTCACTGATTCTTCTTTTGATTCAGGATCTTGTTTTGATTGAGGAACATCTGAAAATTGAGGCTGTTCCTCTTCATGCTCTAAAAGTAAAAAAGTACAACATTTACCAGGAAACCCTAAAAAAAATATTTATTTTCCTCTTAAACCAATATTATTTTTAAAAGTATGTATTTAGGTTTGAAAAAAAAGAAAAGTTACTATGCAATAAATATTTGTTTAGCATGAAATCTAACATTTTAAAACAAGCAAGAACTTTAGACACTCCTGTCAAGTGCTCTCTTGAGCTTTAAGTCAAGTGCAAGGTTCTCACTGACAAAAGAACATTTATTGGGAAAAAGGTACCAAAATAAACCAAAATAATAAATCAAAATATTTCAACATAAGTAAAATGTACATGCTTGCACTGAATTAACCATTGTTTTTACTAGCAGACAATCCACTTTTCATAGTGGATTCCTCTCAAAGCTATTAAATCCCACAGACATTGTTAAGTATTACTGTCTCCGCTTAAAAAATAAGATAAATAAAATAAAATAAAATAAAATAAAATAAAATAAAATAAAATAAAATAATAAAATAAAATAAAATAAACAAAAACGCTGATGAACTAAAGGCTGTACATGACCCTCAAGGACTGCTGAGGGACTCAGGCTGAGACAAATGAAGGACCAAGGCCAGGAACCCGCTGGGAGCAGCCCCAGGTCCCACAGCGCAGACCAGCACAGCCTGGCCCAGCAGTTCAGCTCCACATCGCAGTGGGGTTTAATGGCACCACCAAACCCATGGCTTAGAATAACCAGCCCTACTCCCACCCGAAAATGGCCATTTTAGTGCAAAACGCCTGCTTTGGGCATGTGAAGTACTGAAGGGAGATAACGCTGTGGAACTGCAGAGCTGCAGCGCTGCTCTCTCAGCCTTGCAACCTCAGTGCTCTCGGGCAGTGCAGAAGCCCAGGGGCCTGAGCACAGATGTTGTGTGTTCATTTAACCCTCGTTAAGCACTGACATCCGCCTCTCTGCCTTCCCCGGTCAGTTCCCGGCCCGTTACAGGCTCGCCTCAGAGCCCAGGGCAGCTCCGAGGCCCCGCCGCGCTGGCAGCAGCCGGGCTGCGGCACCACACACACAGAGGGCGTCTGCCGGGAGATTACGGCAGTGACAGCACCGTGAGGCCCACGAGCAGAACCGCCCGGGGCGCTGGTGCCGGTGGGGATCGGGGCGGGTTTGGGCGCTCTGTGGGGCGGGCGGGAGAGCAGCGGGCAGGGGCGGCCTGAAGGGCGCCGGGGAGGCAGCGCGGGAGCCCTGCGCGGGGGGCTGGGAGCGTGCCGTGCCGTGCCGTGCCGTGCCGGGGTCCGGAGCGCGGCGGGCCTCGGGCTGCCTCCCCCTGCCTCCCCGGTGCCGGCGGTGGGTGGGCGCGGTGGGCCCGGACAGACAGCCTGAGGGGGCTGTGCTGGCCTTGCGGCTCTTTCCGGGGTTTGACAGCCTCAGTGTTATTATTCTAAATAAGCCGCAGTGATATTGTTATAAATCGAGTGGGGATAATTGAGTTTCTCGGCAAGTGGGTGCTAAAGGCTTCTCTGTTGTGATCAGTTCGTTGGCATAAGTGTCCTGAGAAAAGAAACGGAGAGCAAGGATAAGAAACCACCGATAGGAGCAAATTTAAGGTAATAACGCAGGTGCCTGGGAAGGGTCGTGTAATGCTGAGTGTGAGTTCAGTGTTAAGTGAAAAGTCACAGGTATCTGGAAAACTAATTGCATTTCTGTATACACACTGATGTGTTTTGCTGTTTAGGAAAGATTTTTGGAGGGTAGGTGTTTCTGTGAAAACTTCATGGTCTGCTGCTGGGAAACAGACAAATAGAGCCTTGGAAACTAAAACAAGGTACACTGAACAACATGATAAAAAGAATGACCCCAGTAAACAGTATTTTCTGTATGTGTCTGTGTGTCCTGGTTCCCCATCATGGAAAGCAGACTGGGGTTAGAAAGAGTGTCAGGGACAATGGCAGATCAGGAATGGTTTCAAAATAAAGTAGATTTGGAAGCAGTTCACTAACACCTTCATATCCTTTTTTAGAATGATGATAAAGAAAAAGAGAAAAGACATTCAGGAGGAGCCTGTACAGAAGAAGAAAAAGGTGAAGACTGTCATTAAAATTGAGGAAGATGTTAAAACTGTCATTAAAACTAAGGACAATGGCCAACTCAAGGAAAAAACTAAGACAAGAAAAAAGGAGAATTTAAAAGATGAATGCTTACACAAATTTCACTCAAAGAATACTAAGAAAAACAAGAAGCCGAAAGTTGGCTCTGAATTATTCAGAGAAGATAATTTAGAAAGCTTTGTAAATATAAAAGATCATCTGGATTTACAAGTTCAAGAAGAACCAGAGGAACAAATTAAAATATTCAAAAAGAAGAAAAAAAAAGTCCAGTGTCATTTCTCCTTGGAGAATAATGAGAGTAGTGACGTGGAGCTTCCAAATCATTGCACAGATGGTACTAAGAAAAATGAATTCTCTTCTAAAAAAAAGAGAAAGCATACTGCTTTGGATTTGGAATTGGATGGTGAGGTAACAAAGAAAAAAAAGAAGAAAAGCAAATTTTCATTAGAGGACATCCAGGACACTGAACAAAGGCAATATGCAAAAGTCTGTAAAAACACCCACAAATACACTTCACAAAAAGCAGTTTTTATGCGTGAAGACTGTAACACAGGTAATGCCCAGGATGGTGGGGAGAGCTGTGTGAGAAAGAAGAAAAATAAAAAGAAAGATAAGTCAGACTGCTTTTTGCCACTGGCACATAATGAGAGCAACATGCATCGAATTCCTGGTAGCCCCACTGCATTAAACGACTTCAGAAAAAGGAAGAAACATAATTCCTGGGAGTTTACATGGACAAGCAGAGAGGAAGAGGACAAAATTAAGAACTTTGGGCATATCGAAGAGAGGAAGAAGAAAAAGAAAAAAAAAGCTATTTATTCCTCAACCTGTGAAGATAAGCCAAACTGCAGTCACAGCATTCCTGATAAGCATCTCCCAGCACAGCAAGAAGTTGAGCTTGAGGAAGAAGAGCTGTCTGGAAAGAAACACAGGAAGAATTTCAAGGATAATAAGGAAGTCAGTAAGAAGAAAAAGAAGAAGATTAAGAAAAAGGAGGAGGAAGCAACATACTCAGGAGTTTCTTTAGACAAATACAGTGCTTCTAAAAGCCAAAAAGTACTGCTGGGAAGCAGTAAGAAGAACAAAGAGAGTAAAATGGAGCGAGCTCAGTGTGTCACAGGGGACACTGTAGATGGGACATTGTGCAGTAGTAATCCTGTCCTGTGTGACAGAAAAAGGGAAAAAGGACCACCACAGGACTTAGCTGAAGAACCAGGTTCAAAAGCAGCTGCAAAAACCATCAAGACAGAATCAGAATGGAATGAGTCAGTGGTAAGTTGAGGAGAGGAGGGCAGCTTTGCCCCCTCCTGCTAAGGAGCTGAAAGCCTTTGGGGCAGTTCCCTGCTCTGCAGGCTGCTCTGCCTGCAGGGGACACTGAGGGGGGGAGCAGGACCAGCTGATCCATTTCAGCATGGCACAGCTCACAGGGCATTCTGAGCCAGCTCCTCAGTGAAGGGCCCATGCAGGGATCAAACCCCAGCTGGGCTGGTGCTGTGACACCTGGCGAAGCACTGATGCCTGCTGCTGTCATCACACAGTGTTTCTGTTGTGAAAATAAATATTACAGCTAGCAGCAAGTATTGGCCCAAAAAAGAGTGGGTTTGTACAGTCATAAGTGCTCAGTTGCTCTTAGCAGCACTCTTCATAAAGCAGGAGTTAAATACTATGTCATTTACCCTGAGCAGGTGGTAACCCTGGCAGCAGGAGTTAATCTCATTGTTAGACTTCCCTCAAGCTTTGCTGCTGTCACTGCTGGAATTATGTAATATCAGAAACAAAGGGGAAAGTTGGCCAAAACCTGTTGGCTAATTCCAGCAAAACTTCAGAAAAAATCCTAGGAATCCTAAGTGTAGACTGGGCCAAGAGCATTGAAATATAAATTCTGATGGAAAAATACTAAAGACCTAAACACACAGTTTTAATTAAAACAATAAATCTATGCAAAAGAATAAGTAGATGTAAGAACTGTCTGAATTGTAACTGAGGGTAACTGGGATTTTATCCTGACTGACTGGTCAGGAAATCCCATCCCAGAGTCTTGCAGTACTTGCCATTTCTGAGGTAAAATGAACATGGGGAGGAACTGATGAAATATTTGAAATACAGACATTTTTTTCTTTATCTGATCAAAGTTATGTTTTAAAGCTAAGGATGCCAAAAGTTAGTACCTGCATGCCCAATTCTGTTATCATTGGGAATTAAACTGTGAAATGCTCAGAAAATCAGTAGGTATCTGTCTGTATTTTTAGCTGCTTAAACTTAACTTTGAAACCAGCACATTGCAAGTTCCTAGGAGGTTGTTTTTATTTCTGTAGGTAATGGGAAGCTGCAGTCCAGTTGCTTTCTATCAAGAATTTTGAATGCTTGGCTTATTTAAATGTCAAGCACTAGTTAAGAAGGTATCACTGAAGATTTTTGCATGTTAAGGGTGGAGCAGACCATGATGTGAGCAGCTTCTCAAGCTCTCTTCATGGTGTGCTTTGCTTTGTCATGCACTCAGATGCAGTTTCCTCCAGTTCTGTGGAAACCTGGCAGCTGCCTGGTGTCTAGTGCTAATAATTGAATTTAGATTCATGTGGAGACCCAGATACAGGGCTTCTTCACAGGGGTTTGTGAGGGGAGTGTGTATGCTTATCAGTCATGAGGTGAGCAGATGTTTGGGGCTTTCAAGTTGGATTTCTCCTTTTGACCTTTCAAAAGGACATGGTGGTTTTATTGCCAGGTATATTTTCTAATTAAATTGGCATTGCCTTCTTGAGATTGTTGGACATTATTTGGATTTTGCAGCTGCTTACATTGTGTAGAGGCAAGATAAGCTCTACAATGACATGTAAACTTTCATGACCAGTTAATATGGAAACCACAGCAAATACCTTGCAGACTGTTGAGGAGAAGGGAGTAGGGTGATGCATGTTTTGTTCCTCTTTCCCATAGGCAGCTCCTTTAATAATAAAAAGACTACTCAAAAGAACATCTGAAGATTGAGAGCTCTGGGTTAGACAGTTCTAGTGATTTCTAGTTCCTGCCAGGCCAAAAGACACTGCACTAATAAATGGCTGATAATGTGGTCTGGCATTTAACTGTGCCACAGTCATGAAGTGTTTTAATCTACAGCATGTCACACAAGGCTCTGTGTGCCTTGAAAAATCCTCTGTTGGGCTTGCCCTGCAAGTAAAAGAGCAAATTTTAAAGACAGTGTGGAGTGATACCCACTTAATACCAGTGCTTGGTGTTTTTCTCATGGGATGCCTTTGCAGTCAGCTGGGCAGTGAGGAGGATGAGGACTCCGTTTTCTGCTTTGATGTTGTTTGCCAGCAGACAGTATAACCCTACCACACGTGGATGTGCTCCTTTTCCATGAAGTTGGAGGCAGCTTGGCACACTCCACGGGGTAGTTTTTTCCACTCAGTAGCCCTCAGCAGGTCTGCAGCGTGCTGGGGATGAGCAGGGATGGGGCTGCTCCCTCCTTCCAGCTAAAAAGAAAAAAAATAAGCTGCAGTTGTTGCAGAGTCCTGTCAGGACAGTTTACCTGCTTGTTTAATAGATCTGAAAAGACAGTACCAGGCCATCTAGAAGTAAATTGGGGGTTGTTTTTGGTTTCTTCTTTTCTTCCAAGAGCACGAGCTCTCCTTCCTGCAGACAGTGTTCTCGCATTTTTAATGGTGCATGTACTTGTGTGTGTGTGAAGGCAGTGTATAAAAGGTAGCTTTGGAAAATGAGGTAAATCACTGATAGCTTTTAATATAACTAAAGCCTCAAAAAAGTAACAGCAGCTTCTGCTGACAGAAGTATGTTACAAATCTTTTCCTTGTCGTTTCCCTGGCTGTTTCATGCTTGGTTTATTATGTTAGCTGCATCAATAGATCTTCCCTTTGGCCACTTTTTCCAGGCTGGTCTCAAGCTTATGGCTCTCATTTACCACTCTCCTGGAATTGCTACTTACTCTGTTGTACTGGGTACCCAAAAAGCTTCTCCTGGTTGCAAATTTGGAAGAGGAAGGCTGGGGCAGTGGTTTAGGCGTGGCAGTCACTGGGAGCAAAAGTTGCAGAAGGGCTGCACTTGTGGAGATGTGATCAGCATCTGCTCAGATTTCCCTCCTGCCATCCAGAACATCCATTCCTTCTGGAGCTGCTCTGTCTCTTCCATCAGCTCCTGTTCCTTGCTCTCAAATGTGGAATAATGTGCTGCTGGCTGCCATTGCAGGGGACAGCTCCTGTGTGAGTCCTGCCTGTCCCTGTGCCCCTGGGACCAGCACCCACAAGGGAGCACAGTGCAGCTGCCTCTTGATTAGTTTGTGTTCATTTGTTTCAGAGAGACCTTTAGTTATTTTACCTCCAATTTCTATTTTTTTTAACTTTCACTGTCTCTGTGCCTTTCTTAAGTATGAATTTAAGCTTTTACAGAATGGTTTAATTGGAAATTAGTCTGCCTGCAAACATCACTGTGCATGCCAGTGTTGTTGGCAGGTCCCTATTAATGTGTAAATCTAAAAATCATTTATCTTGATTAAAAGAAAAAAATCTCTGCGAGGTTTTTTCCATAGGAATACACAGATTTAATTGGCATTTTTATCTTAGAGCCAATTATTTCTTCTTGCCCCTGAATGGTACTACTGATTGCTTACTTTTTTAACTACTTTTGTGGTAAGAGCTGTGTAAATTCTAATTAATCAGAATGGATAAAAATAATCATAAATCTTTTTCCTGTTTTACAGGAACATCTAGATGGTGTAATTATTGTGAAGGAAAAGAAAGGAAACTGTGATGAAATTAACATAGACAAGGTATGCTTTGTCCTAACTGGGTAAGATCTAAAGCAAGTCAGCAACTAACATATGCATAGGAATTGATACAAAAAAACCTGCTTTGTTGCTTATCTATGCCTGGATTTCCCTAAATAAAGCCGTGCTTAAAATGTGCTTTACATGTGTGTTAAGTCCAAAATGTACAGTCAGTGTCAGAACTAAGTAGCTTACTAAGTTAAAGATACATTTCTTTGCCTTTCATCACTGTTGGCAGTTAGAAAATGAGACTTACTTGATAAAGCGAACAACTCATTTAACAGACACTGAAAAATTACAGTTCTCATGTTGAGTGTGTGAAAGGATCCCATGCACCTTTTAATTATCCTTGCAAAATTCTGAAGATAACTAATTGTTTTGTTTTTCTCGTGTTATTTCATTGTGAATTGTCATTTAACACACTGGACACAGAGTCTTATGCTGCATGTGTAATTTTTCTGCACACCAGGTGAGGAGGCAGGCCCTGCAAGAAGAAATTGACAGAGAATCTGGCAAAACCAAGGCTTTCAGTTCCAAAGTGGGACAGGTGATGTATGAGTTCAGACCTCAGCTGATGGAAATGCTGTGTCCCAGGGCAGGTTCTGTAAAAACCACTGTGCTCTTTTTTGTATGTGGCTCATGTACAGCAGTGTTCCTTCTGAGTGCAGATCTCAGGCCATGCTATAGAACAAGCTGGTACAGTGCCAAGAGTGAGAGCTGAGCACTGAACTCCCTGCCATTGCACAGTGCCCTAATTCCCATCATCAGTCCTCAAAAGCAACATTTTCTCTGGTTCCTCTGGAAAATGAGCCATCAAAAATTGCTACAGAAGCATTTACTGTGAAACACAAGTAATTTTTGGGCTATGGGTGCAGCAGTCACTGAAGTGTATCTGATTTCTTACCTGCAAGACTTTGCACACATTCAGCCACAGGGACACCCATGGAAAGGTAGAGGGGCTGGCAATTGTGAACACGTGTGTAATGTGTAGAGTCAGTCCTCTCATGGCTTCTGCATCCTCCCTCCACCTCTTTGGAAGATGTTTCCTGATTCTTTCCTTCTGCATCCTACTCAGCCTGGCTCCTGACAGATTCACAGTAAGGTCGTGGAAGTTTGCTGCAGTGTTTAGCCAGGGGTGAGAAGACTGAGGTGGAGAGAAAGCTTTGCTAGTAATTCAGGCTTCTGTTGTTTTGCAGGACTGCCAGAATGCCTAGAAAGCTGGAATATGCCTCAAACAAATGCCAGAGACAACTCCTGTAGATCTAACATAGTGGGAGGGAGTCTGCATTGCTCTGGAACTGCAACTGTCTAATAGTCTCTGGAGTCATTGAGAAAAATGACATCCTTGGCAGGAGATCTCAGCTCTTTGGCACTGATCTGTCTCTGTTTAGTAGTGTGCAGAAGAATAGAAGCTGTGAAAACTAATTCATCAGCTCCACAAAGTGAGCTGGAAATGCTTCAGCAGAAGCTGTGTGTAGTGCCTGCCAGCAGCTCACTTAAAAACAGAGTTTTGACAAGCCATAATTATATTTGCATCTGTGCAGATGTCTCCCATTGCAAAGGGAGGACTTACATTTATTTATTTGTGTTGTGTGTGTATCTGGATGTGTGCATGTGTCTGTGTCACAGACTGGGCTTGTGCAGCAACTTGCAAGGTCAAAAGGCTGAAGGATTATGGGTTTCTTTCTTTCATACCAGGTACTCAGGCCTGTGATAGTGAATGTACTCCAGCCTTGCATTCTTTTAACCTTTTTTTAACCCTGCTGTAGCTTGCCTGCAGTTGTGTAGCATGCTGTGTGTCATGCTGTTTGTCTGCTGGAGAATGACTGTTTCATGCAAGCTGCAACTGTTCTGTTGGAAGGATTTCAGGCTGACATAAACATACCACTGAATTCACTTTTTTTTCCTTTGATGTAGCCAGCTTAGTCAGTTTAATTAATAATCAGACATTCTGCCATTTAGTATCATGCCCAGTTTTAAAGAAAAAATTCTGAGTAAATCCTGCCAAAAATATTTATAAGTGACTGCAGAGCTATAGCTCAGGAGTCACACACACCCTTGAATAATGAAGCCTGTTCTTAGGTAAGCCAAAAGTTCATGAACTCTGTAAATCCTATGGTGTATCTGGGGTTTTCCACAAACAGCTGAAATCTCATTTTAGCTGGATATTGCTTCCCCAGAAAGGGGCCAGAATCTGCAGAGAGAAGAAAAATCCTGAAGGGGTGAAGTAGTCCAGAGAGTGCAGTTAAATGCAGATACAGTAAATACAAAGAACACAGCAAACTGCAAGGGAGGAGAGGCTTTAAGAGAACTAGACTTGGTCCTGTGGGATAGGGGAGGCCCTCTGGTTCTGCACCCTTGCAATATTAGCTGTAATTAGTGGGATGAGAATGCAAATATTATTTAAAGCTTGAAAGCCAGATTGAACAGTGTCCACAACTAACAAAACACTGCTGAAAACAGCAGCTCCCTAGGCAGTGGGAATGAAAGGATAACCCTACAAAATGACAGTGAAAGAGGATTAAGTCTGACAGTTTTCTTAGAATAAGAGATGCTGTCTGGCTCTTGGAGCTGGGTAAAGAGAGAGCAGAAAGCCAAGACTCCTAAGGACAGAGGGAAAGGAGATTCTCAAGGCATTAAGCCCTGGCTGCAGGTGACATGGCTGAAATGCTGGTGAAGGTGCACTCAGGTCAGTCTGGTACCACTTCCCTGGAGAGATGGCCATGGAGTAACAGCTTCCCAGCTCTGTCCCGTCAGCCTTCTGTGTCCTCATGGTACACAGCCAGAAATTGTCTCCCTTGGTATTTCTTAATTTTAGTGTTAATTTTGTTTTGCCTCACAGGATACACAGGAGCTTGGACAGTGGAGTACAGCTACTTTTAAAAGTTCTGCGGAACAAATGAAGTTTTTTAGACTGTTGGGTGGTTTTAAAAAAGGTTCTGTGCCTATGCAAAATCCCTCAGCAACTACAAACAAACCAAACATGGCTCTGAACCAGGAAGGGGAGGAGAAGTTACAGCAGGCTCTGAAGATGCAGTTTGATAAAGCAATGGACTTGAAGCAACACAGAGGAATTGGTCTTGGATTTCAGCCTAATGCCAACAAAAAAATATACATTGACAAATATTCATCTAGATCTATAAAATTTGAAGATTAAAACTCAGAAGAACTAAAGAGTATGAAATTTCTTTTTGCTTTCTACATCTTTTTACTTGAAATAAAATAACAAAATGCTGAAGAAATTTTGTTTATGAAGTACTTGAAGTACAAGTTTTCACCTGCATATACCAGTGGAGCTGGGTCCTCAATTCATCCAAACAGTAAGTTTTGAAACCTTTGTCATGTTCTGCAAGGCAAGAGACAGCCTCCTTCAGAGACTGAAGATGTGTGCCATGCCTGCAATTAGTTGAAATTCAGTAATTTTTTTTAAATGCTGATTTAATAAACTTACTTTCATCTATATCATATGTGATTCAAAAGGATTTTATTGTTCTGTAAAATCTTCACATTTTTTACACTCAGTAGTACAAAATGATGGTGCTTTACTTTGAAGACACACTAGTGGTGTGCCCTCAGATTTGATGAGGGCAGACTTTTAACTCAGGAAGTAATTCTTAAAAATCTTAACTTGTAATAACAGCATTGAACATCCTCTGTATTTGAACTGTGCTCTGGCAGTTGGATTTTCAATCAGCAGCTGTTATCTAAAAATGGAAGTAGAAGCATTTTGGAGAGTAGCACCAACAGAACTACTCAATTTCTTTATCATTAAAGACAGCTTCACTTTCCACAGTAGTTTTCTGCAATGGACTGCTCTACCTGAAATCATCTGCCTGCAGCAGAAAACACACTTAACATAAGAGCACTTGGTTCTGATGCATTTTGGGCAGCTCTTGAGAGGAGTGAAAGTCATGCTGAGACTCCATCTGAAGGGGTGGCCATGAATCCATTCCTGTGTCTGGGAAGAGGGAGATGCTCTTCCTGCAGGGTCTAAACTTGGAGAAAACCTTCTCCTTTGAAGTTCATGTAAACCACCACTACCTCAACATGAGGCTGTTCTGCACTACTGCTCTCAGTGTTCAGCACCAGCTTCCTCCAGCCCTTCCAGGTTTTGGCTCTTGTTTTACTGAAATTCAGGTAGTTAAGGTTCTGTTTTCTGGTTTGAAACAAATGCTGAATTTGAGCCTTCAGCTACTTGCGTGGCAAGGAGAAAAAAAAAAACCACTTAACAAAAGTAGCAATAGATAGATGATCTCACCATGGTTCCTTACCCTGGGGCAGAAGGGGTGAGAGTGAAATTTTATTAGAAATAATAACAGTATATGTAACTAAATTCCAGAAGGGTAAGGTGATGGATTTGTATACACAAAGAAACTCCCCCAGAACACACAGATGAACTGCAAATTGTTTTATTCAGTGATAGGTACTTTGCAAATATAGAGGACTTTGCATAATTTCCATTTTCCTTTGCAACATTTAAAGATTCCTTCTATTTTACAAAATGCCACTGGACTAAAATGAAAACATAAACATGTCTGTGTAAATGTAGAAATTAGAACAGCAACACCTCAGCCATTTCTCTTTGCCACTGGAACCAGCCAGGTAAATGCTGGCAGCATCCCAAAGCAGACAGGTAACTTGGTCTGTTACACTGAAATGCTGTTTTCTGCAGAGGAGAATGACTGTTCTGCAAGAGGGATGAAGTTTTAAGGCTGTGAACTCCTTTGTACAGATTATCTTCCTTTTTTGTTAAAATTACAACAGATCTCAAAAGGCTTTTGCAGCCATAGAGGTTCAAGACAACTGTTTACTGAATGTAAATCAGCATTTAAAATAACAACGCTATGGTAAAACTGGATACAGAAACTCAGGTTAAATTATTGCACTCAGAACAGTTTTACCTTTGCTGTGCCCAAGTAAATGTGTCTCACTAAGGAAAGTAACAAACACTGAACTCCTGCAGTGAGAGTGGAGATCAGTGACTTCTGGCCTTGCTTCCATGCTCCCTTGTGCAGGTGACTCCTTGAAGAGGCTCTCATCAGGTCCTGGACTGCAGAGGAAGCCGGAGGGCCAAGTCTGTGAAATGACTCATTTCAGGCTGTTTGCTCTTCCTCTTGATGTATTCTAGGGTTTTCACCTAGATTTGAAAAGAAAGGTATTTGGAGATTTTCAGTGTCTCATTTCATAGCCATCAGTTCATCTTTGTGAAGGTGTTTTATCACACTCATTGTCATGTATATGTTTCTTAAAGTCTCTCAAATGCCACTTTACCAGCTTTGACCAGGCAGTTCCTCCACAATTTAAAAATGCAGTATTTCTCTTAAGGCTAGTTCTCTGTACTGAACAAAAAGTTAACAACCAACACTTTCAGGTTCCTTAATGCTTGTCATACCATTAAAATTCTAGAAAGATACAAACCACTTGAAATAAGAGAAGCTGCTTGTTCATTAGGAAGCATTTAGAAAAATAACTTGTTGGGGTTTTAAGATAATTTGATTTTTTTAAGATAGTAGCTTGTGAAGAGATGCCGTTTATTCACATCAAGAAAATGCTACCTTTTCCCAAATAAAGAGTGGAAAAATATATTAAGAACTAAAACCTCTCTGCAGTATCTGTCTCCCTGCCTTACCATAGTCTTGGTGTCAGCAAAGCCATGCTTCTGAGCAAGATTCCAGAGATTGACTGAAAGCTGGTTCAGTCTGTTGTTCCGTAGGTCCCCATGAGCCAGGATGGTGTTAAAGAAATAGAGTGCCAGCTGGCTCTGCCTCTTCAGGGTCTAGGATGAAAACAAAAATATTCCCATGTTACTGTACACTCATCCCAAAATACCCAGCTTAACCTCAGCAGCTTCTCTGAGCCCTCAGAAGTTCAAAGGGCACTCCTTTTGTGACACACAGCCATAGTTACAGACATAAGAACAGAGTTTTCATATTCCATTCAAAATGCAGCAAACAGCCCTAGCTGTAAATCAACATAAGCTGCTGTAAATAAAATAATTACTCAAGACTCCTACACCTCACAGCACTTTGGCACAGCACAGTGTGTAGGTCTGGCACATTTACAACTCCAGACTCCCTACCACTGCACAGAAATCACCCTCCCACCAACCAACCCTGTACTCAGAGCACCCTAGCTGTACATTTTTAGAGAGACCACTGCCATCAGTCTAAATTAATGCAACTTCAGGCTTTTGTCTCCCCAGTCTATTCTACTTTATTTATTTATTTAACCAAAGATATTTTTCCCTGCTATTCTTTCACTGAAACTCTGGTGATACAAACATATTTGCACCATATTTTTAGCTACTTCCCCTAAAATTCCTGAGGGGGGACCCTAAGGGCATAAGAGCAGTTTTCCCCCCACACAAAGCAAAGAGGATTCACTGCTCCATGTTCTCTTGACCAGAAACAGCTTGAACTTTACAGAACTGTCCAAACTAAAAATTTCCATTCCAGCACTGTCACACAAATGAAGCATTCTCTAATACTGTGAAAAGACCACACTGTGTTAACAATAAAACGCATTGTTCTCTTCCGAGTTGCCATTCTGGCGAAAGGATTTTATTGTGAGAAAAAATTATTTTCTTTTATAGCTTTTAAAGGAAATGAACCAATAAAAACACAAAATCATTAGAGCCTTGTTCATTTAAATGAGCAACCAAGAAGATGAATAATAAAAGGTCACCAGCACTGAAGCAATCCAAATACCACAGTGATTTTATGACCAGCTTTACTTTAGCACAATTAGAGATCTCTGACAATATTCTCATCACTTCTATTTCCTCAGCAACAACAGCTTCATCAAACAACTATTCATTCTTACAAAGCAATTTTTATCTAAATCTCTCAATGGCTTTCACTCAGCAAAGCAAAATAAATGTCCCTCTTTGTAAATAAGGATGGACAGAGGAGCAAAGCCAAGGCAAAGGCAGGCCAAGCACCTGTATCTGTGCTGCTCAGCCTAAAATCCAGTTTTCTGTGCAACAGCCTCAGTGAACTAACACAGCATCTCCCTACTCATGCTTGAAAGGAAAAAACAAACAAAAAAAGGCCTTTCAGAAACCATGGATTTCAAGACCTACAAACATTCCTACCCACAAATTCCATACAGGAGTCAGATGCAAAAAAATCCCTAATATACAACCCACATTCCTGAAAACTGTTGAAATTTCCTTCCAAGACCTGGACCATTGGACATTCTTAGCTGTGCTAGAATGGTTGTTTCTGCTGCTACTGTTCTGAAAAAGAACTGCTGTTCCCTGAGGTGATGTGTACAATGATGCAGAGGATTTGAGCAAAGGATATTTTCATCTTGTATCTCTGCCACTGCTCAAGGAAGGACAAACAGGATAGCAAAAGCAGAGAAAAGGCTAAACTTAGCACAGTGTCCTCCCAATATGTATCACTTAACACATTCTGTATTGGCAAACACTCTGGGCTACTGTGCAAATAGCCCATCTAAAAAATTCCATCCAATCAATCACGCCCTGCCCTCCCATTCCAGGCCACCAGCCACAGGATTTCTATCAATAGAAGCCATCCAGTAAGGGCTGACTGGGAAGCTGTCCATTCTCAGAAACAGGTACATTAACAGAACAGTGAGTTCTCATTATTTCAGCAAACATCAGTCACCTGCCTTTCACATACAATCCATTAAGCTAGATTTGATCCCTCAGAGCCTCTGAATTCCAATCAAGAAATTCAATAAGCTGCCTAGAGTTTTCTTTATTTTATATTGAACAAATATACTGAAGTCAGAGTAAAGACAAAACAACTATTTCCTCCCTCTGTACCTCTCTCCTGACATCATCTTAGTGCCTGTGATCTGAAACTTTTATAATTATAGGTGGCTTTCACTGTATTTTCCCCAGTAATAAAACTGTGAATTCTCACTTTGCTCATTACAGAATTGGACATCATTAGGTGTCTCCACCACAAGCCTGCCTATGTGGTCTCACTTTCTAAACAAGTACAAATACCCAATTTCCTTTTGCTATGAGGTTCCTGAAGCTTTTGAAAAGACCAAGGCCTGGTCAAAGGGGGTCTGTTTCTTCAACTCCAAATTACTTTTGGGTTTGTATTGACTCAAGCTGAGTAAGAACATACCTCCTCCTTTCCCAGGGTTTTCAGGTGATCCAGGATCTGTGACACCACTGTCTCACTCAGTTTATTAATTTCAGCCAGGAACTTGGAGTCTCCACCATACAGAGTATCATTGGAATCAACTGCAGAGATGAATTCAAGCTTAGGTCTGGCCAAAGAGCTATACATTTATTTGCTGTTGGAAACATCATGTATTGATAGAAGACCACATTTGGAAGTCATAAAATGACTCCATAAAATGACCCTCCTCCATGAAACACAAACAGAACTGGTTTTTAAGTGCCTACCACCTGGTTGCCTACTATGTCCTTTTGATTTTAGGAGCAAAACCCTAAGAATCTTTTAGCTTAAAGCCAGTCCTGTACTCCTGGATGCAGCCAGGCTCACAAATATCCCCTAGACTCAATGTTAAGCAACATATCATGTCAATTTTCAGGCTTCCCACAGACTCCCTGCTCCCATCACTTTAGAAGAGTATGGCCATCATCTACAATGGCATCTACACTGGGCCAAACAATTTGTGTTTTATTTAGTGAAAATAACCAGATTTTCAAAAAGAAACTGCATTTTTTTTTCCTTAAAATAAACCCATGATTACCTCAAAGTAATGAATAGAAATTCAGAAAGTGTATTTTCAGTTTCAAAGACCTTAAAGGATTCTTAGGAGGGAGAGAGCTCTTCAAGTTTTTACAGCTTATATAATTGTGATTTTAAACATGTCTTCTGCCCTAATTTATTTATGTTCTATTAAGAAGAAGGGCAAAAGATTTTTTTAGGTTTAAATATATTCTAGGTAAATCAGAAAGCACAATAGATGAAAGATAATACCTTGTTTCCAAGTAAACTTAATTTTAAGAAGCTAAGGTACAAGATCCACCTAGAAAAAACCCCCATTGCCCTACTACAGGGGGAGAATTACTAATTTATATTTCCATGCTTCTCTCCATTAAAATCTAATTAATTTAGATTTCTCATCTTGGGATTATGCAGCTATTTTGGTTATAATGGAGTGAAAGAAAAAGCTAAAGCACACTTCCTTACAGAATTTGAACAGCAGATTTACTACAGGGGAGCACTTCCACTGACAGCTATTTTCTGTGCTGCTAACTGCAAGAGGTGTTTTGTCATGGGTGGTAAATCTGTCAGACTGTTCACCAGAACTGCAGAACACATTCCAGCCTTCCCCTCTGTGAAAGTCTATGCAACAAAGAAAAAGTCAAACCATCTTGGCCTCTCTGACTCATTAATCTTCAGGGTGCTTGAAAGGATTTTTATTTATTACTCTACCTTAATTTAGTAATCTATAATCAGAAGGCAAATATTCAAATTTTAGAGCATATATCAAAATATTCCAAAAATTATTACAAAAAAGATGACAGCTATTTTTCAAAAGGTAATATCTTTAGAATTTTCTAGCTATTCTGAATATTTTTGCAAGTTACTGCAATTTCCAGAACTCAAAGCCTGCCTTCAAAGCAGCAAATACATCATTTAAATAATGAAGACCAGGCTTTACATTCTGGAAACTGGAGTTGTTAATAAATGTGGATGAAACACCAACGATAAGTATAAATCAAGTTGATGCTTTAGACTTAAATAAAACCCTTCATATGCATAATCTTTACTTGAAAGTTCACATTTATAAGCATTTGCACCAACACCACCAGAAGCAAACTAAGGAACCCACTCTGCACAGATTCACTTGAAAGAACAGACTGCACCTGTTCAGAAGCCAACTCCTGGATTAATCTAAGTTACAATACCTGGAACTGGATAGAAAAATAATCCATCCTGTGAGCCTGATTACCACTGGTCTTCATTAACTGGCTGTGGTGATAAGACATGTCCTACCAATGTCCTGGTGGAATGCCAGGAGCCAGAGCTCCCCTTAGGTATTACCTTTATCTACATGGTAGATAAATGCTTCTTGAGTCATTGCAGACAGCAGATGCAAAACATTAGTATAAATCCTGACTTTGTCATCACTGTTATCCTCCCAGGTGTAATCCTGGATCACATTCAGTAATCCTCGCACAAGGAACAACACTCCTTGCTCTGGGTGGTCCTACAGAGAAGAAAAAAGATAGACCAAAACCAACACCACATCTCTGGAACAAAAATAGGATTATTTGCAGCCATTCAGTGGTGTAGAGTCACAGTTTGAGCTCCATAAAAGCAGAACTACAATATAATTAAAGCTGACAGCTACTTTTCTTAAGTGTGCTTCCTACAAATCCTTTGAATTTTTTTTCCAGTTTCCATCTAAAATGCCTATTTGACCCATAAGCAGAACATGATACAGGCAACCTCCACAGACAAACTTTGAAATGCTTTGTTTTGTAGTCATGGGGGAGCAGTACAAAATTAATTGTCAGCTTCTTAACAGCTAAGCCTCTAAAATTAAACACTGGGTAGATTTCGTTATTAAAATCGTATCAGTAAGCTGTAGTGTATTACTCATAATTATGAGTTTCAGAAGAACTCCTACACTGGGAAGTCAGTTACAGACAATCAACAATCTTTTCACATGAAATGAAAAGAAAGACTCTGCTTTACAAAAGCTGGGAGGTTTTACCAGCAGCTTTAATACTGCACCAGGCTAATTCCAGCTGGCACTTGGAGGAGTGGCACCAAGACACACAGGACAAATCACAGTCCACTGGGGACACTTCCCTTTGATCTTCTGTAAATAGGGAACGGAGTTAGGGAAGCTAAATTCTGAATGCTGGCATCTTGTTGCAAGTTATTTTTCATTAGTGAATCTGAGAGGTTGTATCAGTCCTTCTTCAGTCACCTGCCAATGATCCCAGTCACTCCCTCACAGCCTGACCCCTGCAGTCAGTGACAGCAGTGACATCCCAGGGGCAGCTCCCCCTTCCCTTCCACCTTTCTGAACAGGGGACACCCCTGCCACTGCAGCAGGGGGAATGCACAGCTCTGACAGCAAGGATTTGAACAGCACCACACTGAGTGCTGCTTCACAAACAGGCAAAGGAAAAAGGAAGGAGAAAACCATAAGGGAGGTTTCAGTGAGGAGGAAAAACCCACTGTCTCCAAGAACAAATGAATATACAGGTAATTTACAATTTCCCCTCATCTTTTAGATATAACTGAAAATATTGGAGAGAAAATTACATCTCTCTCAATTTGACAGTTAGTTAAAAACTGGAAGGGTGTAGAATGGTAGTACTTTGTGAAATATTCATCAGAAGAGGAAGGTTATGCCAAAACACATCTTCTAATTATTGTTTTCACTCCAATGATTAGGCAACCTATACCAAAGTAATTGAAACTAATAGCAACTAGAGCTCTATATTTTTCCCCTCCTCATGTGTATGAGATTTTTGAATACTTAGCTAATAAACTAGTAAATGATGTTTACACAATTAAATGATGGTGAGATTTCACTCTACCCCAAATCCACTTCTAGTAAGAGGTGTTGCTGACAGTGGCAGAGCTGTGCCTCCACTCCACACAGTTGTTCTGCCTCCCCATTTTGCATTGGGGTGAGTGATTTTGCAGTCAGTGAGCAGAACAGTTCATCTTTTCACAGAAAACTAATCCCTCCATTTACCACTCCAGAAGCCCAGTCTATTCTAAATTTTTAAACAGGAAAGTCAAAATAGTCTACACTAACCTGTGTGCAACTCATACACACTCAACTTACCGGAACAACTAATAATGTGGAAAAGAAATTACACAGGAATTCCAGGAGGAAGGCATCAGAAGGTCGCATCTTTCCATCTACACTGATCGTTTTTGGCACTTCAGGAACAAGGCTCACTGCAGCTTTGAAAAAAGCATCAGCTACAAAATAAAAATAGAGTTGCTGTTGTATCATTCCAGCTGTGATGGCAGCCATGCCTGTAACCCAATGGTTGCTTTGAATTTGTTTCAAAATTCAAAGAAATTACAGAAAATGAATGTGCTGAACTGCAAAGAAACCCAAGACTCAGCAGTGGTCTGATTCTTGAGAAATCTGTTCATTTGAATGATGCTGTTTCTCCAAAGGAAGTTCCCACATCACTCAAAACTTCAGAAAGTATAACTTTTCTCCTTTGCATAACATGGAGACACCATCATTTCATATGTATTGCATATATAATAAGCTATTAGCACAGGACTCAAAATTGACTTAGCAAATCAATGCTTATGCCTGGAGAATGGGGAATCCAGACTGGGAAGAAAAGGTTCATGCTATCTTGTTCACCAATTAATTCACAAAAGGCTTTTAAGTTCTAAGGAAGTACCAACAACTTCATATTTCTAATTATTCATAATCCCTAAAAGTAAAATATTAATATAGTACCAGAACCTGGGGTAATGCTGGTTACCTAGATAAAAGAATATTTTCCAAGAATCACAATACAGGAATTAGAGAAACCATCCACCATTACAGCCTTAGCAAAATAGCTATTAAGAGGTTTTTCATACCTCTTTATTATGTCTCTAATCCTACAAAAACATGAATTCCAAACACTAGAACATCTATTCCTATTTATGAATACTCACAAATTAAAAGCAACAATATTTTCCCTCTTACACTAGAAGCCCTCCTATATATGCTGAGTTCACAAAAAAAAATTCTGACAGGAACATTGTTTTGCACTATCTTGGCAACATTTCAGAATATCCAAGTATCCACATCCCACTCAAGCTGTGGAGCCACATACTTCAAAGCATCCTTCAGAATTAATATTGTATCTTTATTTTACAGGAACAGAGACCCAGGCCATGCAATCAGCTTTTATCAAAAGCAAAAGGAGAATTCTTGGTGAAAGCCAAGAGGTGCTACGTGGCTGGGATGGAGATACCACTGACAGGCAGGCATGGGCATTTCCAGGAGCACAGCTTGCTCTGGAAAAATTCATTTGAGACTCCAAGCAAATTTTCTAAATATAGTACCAACTGATATCTAATTTAAGCTTATGAGGAATACCAGAGAAACATGTGCTTTGGAAAAACTGCAGTTCTTCTCACTCTTGTTTTTTCAGCACACAAGTGCTCAAGGACTTTTTAGTGCTTAGAACACAGACCCCTTCCATCAAACATTGTCCTTCCTTTTATTCTGCACCTTTGTTTTGAGGTGAAGGAAGGTTTATTTCAAACAACTTATAAGTTTAGACAGCCAACCCAAAGGAAGGTAAGTAATCTTTCTCTGCTTTATTTGAGGAGGGAAGGCAGGAGCAGATGTTCATTCTAGCACAAGTAAATGAATTGCTGTCACTTCCACAGTTGTCTCAGCAGAAATAAAAGTGCACATCCCACATCACCATACAATACAAACATGTGACCAGACAAATGAAAAAATGTGTCCTAGAGAATAGTCTGCATACCAAAGTACCCATGTCTGTGCAGGGAATGCTCCTGCCTTCTGAAGTTATTTCATAACAGGTCGAGAATGACCTGTGCAGCAATCAGCATCCACAGTGGAAAAGAGCTGCAAAGTTCCTCACCCTGATTTACTGCCTGCTCTCCCAGCCATCACAATCCTTCACATTCTCCTCCAAACCTCTGCCATAGTGCAAACCCAAAACCTCTTATGTTCAATTTGAAAACCTGAATTGATTCAATTTAATGAGAGCTGCCTCCTCACGTGGCTGAGCAGCTCCAGAGCCAGGAGCTGCCTGGTTCCTCACAGTGCCCAGCTCCCCACAGGGACCTGCCCTGCCACCACCTCCCTGGGCTTCCACCTGTGCCCTCCCTGTCCCTGGCAGGCACAGCTGCTGCCCCACGGCCACAGGGTCACCCTGCAAACCCCCCCTGTCCCTGCCCCAGCGCAATGGGGACACTGAGGCTCCTGCCCACACTTCTGATCCCTGTTCCTTGCCTTTGCCCCCTGCTTCCCCCACTCAATGCAGCCAGGCAAGCCAAAAAAGAACACAGCACAGAACAGTTGTACTTCACTTGGGTACATCCAGAACTGGCAAAGGAGAGACAATATGTTCATTTTTCAGTGAGCCCAGCCAGTCTGTGCTAGCCATTTTATGCTGGAACACTAAAAGCACATTTATCCAAGATATATGTGCTTCATAAGAAGCAAAAATAAATGCATATCAATGCAAAGGTTTTTGTTACAGACTGCAGAAAATGACCTGTCCTCTAAACATTACCATCCTGGCAGAGAGGTGTCAGAGTATGCATTAGATGCTCTGACTTTGGAGAAAAGGCTCACTAAAAAGGTTGTCACAGACACACTGTTTTTTCAAGTATGAAATGAGCATCAGTGTTTAATTCTGAGTTACATTAATTATGAGGTTATGCAATGATGGTTTCTCTGTATCTTTAAAAGTCAATTTCTAAAACTGTTACTGCAGAGATGTTTTAAAACAAAACCATACATCACTTTTCCTTGTTTCCAAAAGATATAAGGAACTACTTAAAAAGCACTGAAAACCACGACAATCTTATGTTCTTGATTGAACAACCAAAAAGAAGATGAAAAAGACTTCTTCTGATGAAGGATGCTGTTTTCTTATCAGCCTAAAGTATAATACTGCTGCTTAAGTGAACCACTGCTCAAGTGGATAAGGGGAGAGCAGCCTGTGCATTACAACAAATCACCAGGATGGAGCCTTCCCTGACTGCTGTTAATATCTTGTGCAGTGCTCCCAGTCTAACATACTTCATGCTTCACTACATTCATCCTTTCACAGCAGCTCCTTCATTTTGGTTGACCATAATCCTATAAATCTTTCCCCCTAGCATACATGTTGACCTTCAGGCTACAAAAACTAACAGTCTTGGATATCCAAGTCAGCACTTCCAGAATTAGCCTCCTACAGAAGAAAAAACAAGTGAAGTTGGTATTGAATGTTCTGCTCTTGACAGTATTCACTATGACACATGTACATGTTTAATTATACCTACACACAACTCTGTACCTCCATATATTTCTATATATAAAAATTCAGCTTGTATTTTCTGTATCTCTGATAGCCAATTAAACTGTACAGATTCAAGATTTCAGGTAGGCAGAAATAAGGAGGAACAAAGTCAGATGGGAAAACAATTAAGCTCCTTAAGGCCACCTTCAAAGAGCAAAAGGGAGCGAGTTGAACATACCTACCCAAAGTATTTTTAGTCACAGCTACAATTACACCAGGCTAAGTCCACCCAAAGGACAAAACCAGGACCATGCACATCTGCATTCCACACCACTTCCCTGTCTTACAACACTGTCAAACCTAATTTAATACTCTGAAGATTTTGCTTCCACATCCAACAGATGTTGGAAATTTAATGAAGCTTGTACTTCAGTGCAAGAAATTACTGGGAAGCAAGCATGGGGGTTTTGTTACTCTATTTTTTCTGTTAAATAAATTAATCCATTACTGTTTTGACAACCAAGCATTGAAAACATTTGAATCTCCTTCTTCTCACATTGGTGAGGTCATTGTGAGAGTTTTGCCACATTGTTGAAAGGTGGTTTTCCCTTGAACTACTGCTAAATGTTCTCCATCTTAAAGATCTCTACACAGTGCATCCAATCTAGAAACAACCAAGAATTGTTTGAAGGGAAAAACTTGAAATTAGAAAATGAATGCACTGCTGCTTGGTGAGCTGGAATGTACTATGTTAATTCACACTGTGAATTAGCTGCAGATAAAAAGGTAATTATGTGGATGAAGCTTGGCAGAGCCAGTTTCAGGCATAGCTTGGTTAAAGATTGTCACAAGGCATTAGTACTTGGAGACAAAGGCATGCAGAGGCATAAGTGGAAGATTTGTACAGGGCCATCACACAGCATCAGCAAGGACACTGGACACAAGAAATTTTATTCTTAAGGTGTAATCAGTAAATGCAACAAACACCCCACCCCAATGCCTCCCCTCCCACTCAGAAAAAAAACCAACCACAAATTACAGCCTGCCCCTCTAAATTACACATAATCCCTAAAGACTGAGGTACCACATCAGCAGCAGTCTCTAAAGAAAGCCCCACCAGTAATACTGAAAATTTGGAAATAACAAATGCTGCAGTTAAATACTATCATTTCTACTGTTATTATGAAGAAAAAAAAATCAAATGAGCACACATACAAAAATATGATGCAAGGCTGGAAAGTCTGTATGTTTTTTGCAGAGAGACAATTCCTCAGAAGTCTTCCAAATCATTCCTCTCTCAAGTCTTCCAAAGAATCAGCAAGATTATGTTTAAAAGTTATTCTGTTTCTAAATACTTAGATTTTTTAAAAAATGTTTTAATATTTATCCTTATAGAAATGGCTCTTCAAACAACTAAGCTGAAAGAAGATAAGGAAAAAGGTCCTCATGAGGGTACATAACTTAATAAAGGATGGGGTGGATGGGGGAAGGAGAAGGAAGAAAAAGTTTCCACAGTGGAGCAAAATAACTACTGCATTCCTTCAGGTTTTGCAGAGACATGTCCTGAGGATGAGCTGGGAGGGGACAGTGTCTGCAGACTGCCCTGGAACGTGACTGCAGAGCATCACAGATGGATCTCAGGATTCTGAGCAATAAAGCAGCAGATGAACTCTAATATTAGTATGGCATGTGGGGAAAGAAACAGCCTTGCTATAACTATAGAAAGAGAAGTTCTAAAGAGGCTATTTACACTCATGAAGGATTTTGGAGTCATTATAGATGGTTTCCTGAAAACTACATCCTAAACAGCTGTTGAAAAGGCAAGGCAGTTATAAGAATCACTAGGAGAGTAATGGAAAACTGAGGTGCCATTGTATCATTTAGATTGCTGTTGGGCATTTATACCTGGAATAATCTAATCTAGTCCCAATCTTCCCAATTCTAAAAGCACAAAAAGAGAGAAGAGGTGCTAGGACCTGTTTACTTATTAGAAAAAGCAACACTGACAACGACTTCAGGAATTTACAGACTACATTATCTCACAGACAGAAAGAAGAAAATTCATCAGAAGTGGTTAAATTCTGCTCCAGCAGATCAGCTGCATGCTCTGAGCCATTCACCTAACATTTAACATAAATTAATCCCTAGACTTCCAAGTAGCAGATCACTGTGGAACTCACTATCACATGAAATTACAATGACCAACAAGTAAAAATTGATTAAAAATATTAAATTCCTAAGAACTTATCCATCTATTTTATTAAATACCACTGTCTGGTCCATACACAAGCTTTGTTGAAGGATGTATTAAATCACCTGCACCTGAAAGCCAAGAAGCATCATTCTACATTATTGTTTCCCTAGGAGATGCTACAAGACACTTTCAAAAACAGGTCATGGGCTAGACAGACTCGAAGAACTGACAAACTGATATAAAGTACTGGTCTGAAAAGCTTACAGAGACAGAGATGTCACCTCTCTCATCATACAGAAAAGTGATTGGCTGGGATAAAGAGAGGAACAAGAAAAAGCTCAGGGAATGGCAGAAGTCTCCAGCTGTGGAAGTCCCAGGTAACACAAGAGGTCACAGCTGTGTCCACAGGAAGCAACACTTAGCATTGCTAGTAAGGAAAACAGCATCACATCATGCTTTTCCCAAAGCTCTTTTACTGCCTTTCCTTACTTCAAGGAAAGCAGTATTTAAAAAGATAACAGAGTCACCATATACCATTCTCACCATAGAAACATGAGCCAAGAAGTCCTAGTATTTGTAATTATGAAAATCTCCTAATGTTCCTATTTTTCTAAATTCATACTCTCAAATTCTCTCCATTTATATTCTTCAGATCTATAAAGATTTCAGGAGATTAAGAAGAAATACTAGAAATTGTTATCTAATGGTACTTAGAAAATACTCTAAACCATTATTAGACTATGATTTAAAATTACTAATTAGATATTCCATACCATACTTTCTCCAGAGCGTGACTGAAGCATTTAGAGAATACTCATGGAAAAGTAACATTTTCTGCAGTAGAAATGAAATTATTTTCCAATCTACTAGGTGTAACTCTGTTTTAGCCACAACTGGAAAACAAAACAAATACCTAGAAGTGCATTAAGCACTCTATGCTTCAAAATTAAAATCTGCATTTGCTAAGCAAAAAGGTCTGCAGCAGTTTATCTGAGGGAGAAGCTCTCCATTTTTATAAAGTTTAATGTTTGACAATATCCCAGTGAAATCAGTCAGACAGAACAAGCTCAATTACCTTATTCACTCAGCATGTTATTTCTCAAGTGAGGCAAAGATTTCACAGCCTTTAAAACAAAAATGCTGTTTAACACACATTACCAGAAAGTTATGTCATCTCTACCACCTGCTGAATGCTGTGACCAAACATTAAAAACTCATGCTGTCTCTTTTTTTCACAGACAAAAGGAAATGTGTGCAATGAAAATCATACCTATATCTCAGAAGTCCAGAAGAGTGACACAATGGAGCCTGCATTTAATCAAAATTTAGTCCAAGCACCCCCATGACAGGAAGCATGACCAATGAGAATTCATTGTTCTCTGTTGGCAGCATGCAGTGCTCAGTGGCTCAGTTAAGAGAAATGAAAAGCTCATCTCTGTAAAATCTAGCATCTTCCTTTCAAAGGTGGGCTCTTAATGGGCTCTCCAGAGGTACAAACCATGCATTCAGGGCAAATTCATCTAAAACATTTTAAACATAATTACAGATTCATTTCATTTAAAGCAGGTCTTGGGATCTGGAGATGAAAGAGACAACAGTCATTTTTGATATATTCTGAACATTCCCAGACAGACATCCACCAGTGTATTACTGCTGGAGTTTCATGAGCCTACAAATCCACATTTCTGACCCAATTCATTGTCTTAAAGAAAATCTATTCCACAAAATATTACAATTTTCTAATACTGAAGTATTTGGATGAGTCCAAACACTTGATTTGATTGAACAGTGTGGGAAATCCAAGCAAGCAAGGCTGGGACAGAGGAAATGGGAGCAGTGAGACACAAGGACTGATGGCTACTACTGCTGCTCCTTGAAACTGGGAATGAGGCAAAACCCAAACTTTTCCAGCTATAAGCAGATTAGCTGTGGCTCTCCAGCTGCTGATAGTTTATCAAAGCAATCCTCAGGCTCATAAATCCATTTATTGTTATGACCTGCACATCCTTCTTTTTCTAGATAGATACACTGGCAATTCAGAGAAATCTTCCTACTGCCAACAGAAGCTGTGGAACTCAATTTGTTATGTGCTTAAGTGAAAAGTCAACTCACAAACAGCTGGACTCCGCAGAGAAACTTAAAATTGAGAAAAATCCAAGACTTTACCTTGCTACAAACAGCAGCTGGAATCTTCAAGGAGGAAATGCATGCACAAAACTCATGTATGCACCACTGCTGACTGAGCTATCAGATCAGGTACATTACCTTTCAGCTTTATTTCTCTTCACAATTTTAAACCAATTAAACTAATTCAAATCAGCATGAAATAAAGGTTACAGACAAGGCACAGTTTCCCTTCCTGGCCTAATGATATCATTAATGGCACACTCTTAAATCTTCACTTCATGCTGCATTGGTTTTAGTAGATCAGTGTCTAATTGGCACCAGTTAACTGACTGAAGTGAAATTTGCTGTTATGAATTAATCAGTACTTCTTTCTCGTTCAGCTGAGATACAGATTAAACTGAGTGAAAAGTAACTTTCAAGGACACATTATGTGACTTTAGTGCATCAACATATGGAAAGACAGTTCACAAAAAATGTCCCAAGACAGTGTCTGTTTAACACATGCTAAATTACTCATGCAAGTGACATGTCTCTGAGTACAAATTATACCCAAAATAGCCTTGCTAGGGGAGCAAAAAAGTGATTAACTATATAACCTTGGTAAATGAAGTGAGTTACTGAACATCAGCTTTCCTCTTGCTTCATTTTAACAAAAGCAGAGATGGATCAAATGCTCCTCTCTCTAGCTTGTGGACCTAAAGTTCAGGAGACTGTGGTTAATGAACATGCATTTTAGAGACTGAGTTCATAATGCTTTGCATTTATCTGCTACCTTAAAAGATTTCAGGATGGGGATCCTGCAAATTGTTTAGTGAGTGCACTGTATTCATATGTCAAACAACAGCTGTGCACACTTGTAAACCCTCACACTGAATAATCTGGACAGTTGCTGGGGCCCAGGAGTCTCACTCAGAGAAGAACTGGATCACAAAAACAGTTTAAAAGCAGTTTGTAAGTTGAAAGGTATTAAATCACAGAGTGGGTCCCAACATGGTCAGGGAATAATTCTCAAAGACCAAATATTACAGAAAAACTGCTTTGGATTTGTTTCCAGTTAGAGAAACTCTGCAACACAGCAACAAAAATGAAAACTGACATACAGGATAAGGTAAGCTGGTCAATTAGATAAAACACCACAGAGAGAAAAGGTGAGCCCATTTTATGTGAACTCTGAAAGCAACTGCTAATGCTAATGGCACAACAACAGACTTTGCAGATCTTTTATTTGCACAACAAACTTGGACACGACAGTCAGCTTTACTCTAAATCCCTCTGCTTTGCTGTATGGGCAACATCAGATTCAAAACAAAGAAATGAAACAGTCACCATGCACTAAAAGTCTTAATCAGCATCCTAAGTCAGCTTGTTTGTGCAGCTGGAACTTGCTGGTAAATGCAGAGCTTGGAAAACAAGCTCTCGTGAAGAAGCACAGAGCTAACACAAAGAATTAATAGCCACAACAAAAGATGTTGCAAAGTAATCCAATTTATTACTCTCACAGCCCCACTGGAAACATGTAAAGGACAAGCACTTACTATTGGAGAGCAGACATTTAATGTCAGGATTAAAATTGCAAAACAAAGTAGAATGACATCACTTCAAAAAGGAAAAGAAAAATACTGCAAGCAGTTAAAAGTATATGAAGACTCTTGGAATAGATAACTGACTTCCATTTGTAACATGAACAAGATCATATTAAATGGTGATACAGATTTAATGCTCATTCTGATGCCAGAATAGCTCCCATTTTTTTCCCCAAATCACTTTTTGTCAGAATCTACTATTACTTAACACTGAACTAACAGGATGGCTGAAAATGTGCTCAGGCACATTTCAATCAATAATCTAGATCCAAAAAAAGAAAATATATTTTTCAGTCTTCATGTGATCTGATATTACACCATTGTTTCACTCTGATATAGTGGCACATTTTCCTGGCTAAGCATTTGTCATGCAGGTGCTTTGATAGCAAGTTTCTACTGTCACTGATTTAACCTGGAATTCTTTTCCAGCTCATTGGTGAATTTTGTCAGTCTGTGAACTACTACACAGATGTTTTTATTTCTTTTTTCAGTTATAAAGCACATTATTTCTGATTAGAGTGCTTGCATAATTATGCAGGAGAAAAGCTTTCCATAATTCCTAAGCAATTTAGGACAACCCACCTCATGGCCAGGACTATGTCAGCTGCAGTCAGCTGTCCTGGCTGTGGAGATCCCATTGAAGAGCTGCTTTCATGTGACAAGGTTTGGCTTTAACAGTGTTTGAAACAGAGCTGTATTTTCATTACATCATAAATATACATATGACTTAGGATATCAACCAAGTTATTATTCAGTTAGAAATGTTTCTGAAATAAGAGAACCTTTAAGTAGCCAAATTCATGCCTTACCTTGTGAAAGGCACTGATTTGCCAGAGCAACCTGTCCAGAGTGCAGATACAGATTCAGACGTGTGAAGATACTACTCAGAGATGGAATGGTAATGAAGCAGAAGGCAACACAAGCCTAAAGTAAATTTTAAAAAATTGAATAAAATTCCTATCTCAGAGTTATAACAATTTACTGATTTAATACACAATTAGGAATCAAAACCTAAATCAGTTTTGGAAAACATTTTCAACACAAAGTAAATATTATGTGAAGCCCAAAATCAGCAACTTTAAATTTCTAATGAGTATTTTAATAACTATATTTTTTTTAATTGTTGCTATTACTAGATAAGCCCAAAACTGACTCTCTATGACTGTAGCTCAAGGAGTTCCTCTCTTCTCAGGTAACCACCTTGCAGCTCAAGACCAAAAGCTACCTAGAAGAGGAGATGAGGGTCCTCAGGGGAAGCCATGTGCTCAGTGGCCAGAGCAGGTGGCCTGAGTGCACAGGGAGGAAGCAGATGTAGCCCAGGGGCTGCAGCTGCAGAGCAGTGGGCACAGCCCAAAGCCCTGGCCAGGGCAAGGAGCCCCCAGGCAGAGAGAAGCCCCAGGGCAGCCCAGGACAGCACACAGCTGCCAGGAACTGCAGCACACTCAAACAGCTGCCCACGTGCAGTGGACACATCTTGGTAGCCACATTTCAGGTTGGAAGAAGGGAACACAAGCAGCCTGGGTATCCTGTGATGGCCTGTGCACAGCTCAAGGCACATTTGACCATCTCCATCTCAGAGGAACTAAAGCTGAAAGGAGCACCTTATTTGAAATTCAAATCCTGATTTCAGCATATCAGCACTGATATTATGAGACAGAAGTTTGAGTACATTTTATACCCCATCTCCCATTCTCTCTGTGACAGAGTTACATAGAAATTTGGTATTTTATTTAAAATACAATTTGAAAAGCTGAGCTTTCCAGAATTCACACAAACACCTCTCTGGTGAACCTTCCTTTAGAGAGGGAGTCAGTCTTGCTGCTCTTTTTCAACACAAAGCTGCTATTAGGTGGTTTGGGTCTTTTTTTTCCTTAAACAGCAACATTTGGCTTCAGAGAGGAAAGACTCTTAACAAGAGAAAATGGAACGACAAACAGTGTCAAAAAATACTAACATACTAGTTTTGCAAAAATGATAAACTTAGGTGGCCGCAGACAGTACTACCTGCAAAGAAAGCAGGCTCAGAGTTTATTATCAGACCTACCCTGACAAATGCAGCAGTTTTTCTGGAATGATTTCCTTTCATCACCCTTCTGGTTTCCATTGCTAGTTGGTTCACAGACTGCACACACAAAACAAAAGCAAACCATTAAGAAAAATGCACAGCCTCAGTGGCAAATGACATCCTGCATGTTCTACTGCATGCATTCAGAGAACAGCCAGTGTCCAAAGGAACCCTGACACAGTGTGTCCCTACTGTACTATCTTCTTTTTATTGGGAGAATTTTGGTGACTTCCTTAAAGCAAATATAACTCAATTTGTGAAAGCAGACTTGTTTTATTCAAGTCTTTAGCTTATCACTTCCTTCCCAGCTATAGTGCTATCACCTCCTTGCTAGCATAGCAATCATGATTTCTAGCTAACACAGATTAAAAAACCATAAACCAAAATAACAAAAGGATTTAAGGGAAGATACAATGCTGCAAAGGAATCAGATGCAGCTAATGCACACCTGTGGCTCAATACAGAGAAGAGATTAACCTTCCCAAGCACAGCAGGACTCTGCCTGGATCTGCAGCCAGACACAGCCTAATCTTTCCTAGACAGAGGATTACAGAAGAGGCAACCCAAATTCTGAATGCACAAGAGTGCCATTTATTTTATTATACATGAAATCTCTTGGAAGGGTGCCCATTTTCTTTGTTTCAATGGTACCATGCATGCCTGTCAAGCAAGAACTTCAGAAAGCTTACAAGGATAAAACCAGAGATGAGATCAAAGCTCGCTTCATAAAACACCTGATTAAAATACTTCAGACTTATTTTGCAATAGATCTGAGCAGGGAAGGGGAGAAATGCAAATATATCCCCATTTATTAAGGAAAGGTAGATAAACTGTGGCTTACATGAATCAGCTGGACTAGAACAGGCTCCAGATTGCAAAACATTGACCTGGCTTCAACATAGAAACTCAGCTGTTGTTCAAAGTCACGGCCAAATGAAACCTGTAAGAGAAAAAAGGCCCCAGACTTTACCACTGTAGGCCTTAAATATATGTAAAACTGCATGCAGATAAACCAGAGCTATTCAAAAGTCAAAATCCCCATATAGTGCTAAGGAGAAAACCCAGCAGTAACAAGTAACAGCAGTCAGAGAATCTCTGTTCTTTTAACTGTCTGCAATACTTGAGCTTTAGGGAAACATGAAAGTTTTACTGTTTTAGTTTTTGGGTTTTTTATCTGTACTCCACATGAGGGTCTACTTTACAGATCAAGTATTTTTCAAGAAAAAAAAATTTAAGCCCTGTTTGTGAAGTGTTTTCAAACCTAGCAGAATTCTTGATTCTTCATCAGAGAGACAAAGGCTTAGTTTTGATCATACTTAAAAAGCAAAACAAAAAAACCCAGAATCATAGAAATAGATCTGTGAATCTATATTCAGATTCCTCTAATTTCTAGTTGATAAAGGCCTCCAACAGAAAACAGCATTTTTCCTAATTAGGTAAACCAATAAGAAAAGCAGGTTTTCCTCGAGTTTGGTTAATTAATACATGCTTATATAGTATGGCAAAAGCCTGTAACCTTGCATTGTGGCAGGAAAGAAGTCAAAAAACAACCTTAGTGTGAGAACAACCCTCTTCCAACCCTGTAGATTTAACAAAACCCAAGTGCTGTCAGCTGGAGTGTCTCAGCTGTCAATTAAAAGCAGAGCATGAGGAACATTCTCCAGGCAGTCTGTATTTATGCATTCTATTGCAATTTTTTTTCCTAATAGAAGTCAAGGTTGCATTATTTATTATTTCTCAAGTCACATGCAAAAGAATTTTTTACAAAATTAGAATAAAATTTACATTTAATCCATACAGTGAAAGATCAAAGCAACTGCACCAGAAAACAAAGGATTCCTTCTCACAATACAGCCAACTGTCTTTGCTTTTCCTCTATTTGTACAACTACTGATTCTTGAGTCCTAGTCTCAAGAAAATGTACCCAAAAATATAAATTTTTACACCAAAAAGACTGACTGTAAGGATGACTGTAACAATTTCTTTTCCCTCCTTAATGTGTGCTGGTTTAAATTCATAAATAGTCATTTTGCTGCTTTGGGATTTTCTCCCCCCAAACCAGGACTATCAAGACACATCAAATTTTGTTAATGCAAGAAATCCTCCTAAAGGAAATTATACTGCATGTAAAGCTTAATAAAGCAAGACTATATTAGAACATTAATTAGCAAATTATTATAGTCGAAGAAAAAGCAACCATCTAGAGTAAATCCATAGAACTACAACAAAGAAGAAAGAGGACAAGTAGACACAGAGCCTGACAGCTCTATGTGAAAGGAAAACCAGGCATTGAGAGTACATGCTTAGAGAATATAAAAAGCTTGAGAAAGTCTCCCTAAAACAGCCTAACATCTCAAAACCAACAGAGACCAACAAAAGATTTATTGGAATAAGAGTGAGGGATGGGCTAAAGACTGATTTCAAGACAGAACACCTGGGGTTCTCCTGGGACTACTAACTTAATTATACAAATTAATTTATTTATAAATTAAGATAAACAGAGACAGAATAACAAAAAGTTACACTTATTTTGTATTTTTGAAAGCTGGTATTGGTTCCATTTAGAGCCAAGTAGTAGAACTTCCTTCACCTAAACCAGTGACCTCTCTGATGCTTCAGTTGCTGTTTAACTTTTAAATATGTGCTCTGTTTTACAGATTTATAAAACTAGCAGAGAATATGATGAAATAAACAACATGTGTACTTTAAACTTTCATCTTGCACCACCAGCTTCAGCACTGTGAGACATTTCTTTGACCACAGACACAGTTATCTCACTGAACTGCAGTGCCTGTGCTTCCTGAAGCAAGTCAGACTGGGCTCTGGCCCAGCCACACAGGCACCTGCTCCCCACGGGCACTCACAAAAATCCAGGCTCCAGGGTGCCCCCAACACTTGCACACAATGGTCACTCACCATTTTTATGAATCCATTTATCAGAGCTGCTAACATTCTTTTCTCATCCTCAAGTGTTAGTGCACTAGAAAAAAAAATTATTTGGTAAATTTTAGAATATTGTTTATCCTATTTATCTATAAAGGTTCAAAGTATACATAATATTTTATAAATTTATTTGTATAAAGCTAATTTTAATGTGAATATCACAAAGTCAGCCATGAACCAATCCAAATTACAGATTTCTTAAAAAGTGAAAATTTCTGAGTGTCTTTAGACTCCCAAAAAAACTCAGGCTTTGGCATGAGGAGAAGGAAGCTACACTAATATTTTTTATTGTAGCAAACAAATGGCTTCAGTCTTTTGTTACAACATGAGAACTTGAGTAAGAATTAAATCTAAAAACCTAAAGAAATTACTAAGCCTATTCCTACAAGAAAGTTATCCTATTTAAGGAATAAAGCTTTTGAAATACCTTTTAAATGTTATACACTGTAGAATACAATAAACATACTAGTTTATTGTTTCATTTGGGGTTTGTTTTGTTTAAGGTTTTCTGTTTTAACTAACCTTGCCTCAGAATTGAAAAAATAATTAACTTCATCTTGCTACAGTGCTGGTTTTCTTTATGTTTTAGTAAGAACTGAACTAAACTGATATGTAAAAAAGGAGTTCCTTTTCAAAACTATCACAGACACCTATTCTACACCAAGAGTCCAAAATCTGATTTGTAACAAATTTACATCACATGAAAATCCAGTCAGTCAAACCTGTTTCACTGAAAATGGATGAACAAAAAGCTAAATTACAATTAACTAATAGAATTGAATCCCTTTACTAGTATATGCTTGGCTCCAGCTTTGACCTTTAGTGTATCAGTTACCAATTTCCAACTCAGACACCAGATGGGAAGAGAACAATAGTTTTACTATACAAATTCAGTAAGGGAGGAAAGGAAACCTCAGCATGATTAGCTCATTAGTGCATTGCCAATCAAAAGAGTCAACTGATGGGCTCTGAAAGGCTCAGAAGGCTTGTAATGAGATCTCCAGGTCAGTAATAGGTTTCCAGTTCAATTGAGCATCAGCCCCCTAGCAGTCCAAAGGCTGTTATCCTCCAGCAGCTGTTCAGGGGTCAGAGAACCCCCACAATGGGCTGGAGTTCCCTCAGACAGGGTGCAAAAACAGATGCAGGAGTTACTTAAAGATAACTGGAATTTAGGATGATTTACCAAGAGATGTACAACCATCTCAGCTCAAGGAACTGCTGGTTTAAGGGATTTTAAATGTCCCAGTAAATGATCAAATTGTTTTGGCAAAACGTCAGAGGAAGCACCAGTATGGATTGCTATAAACTGCTTTATTTTTTTTAATAAGCTGCTTTAGGTAAAATATATTGCTCTATTTGAAGGCTGAAGTGGCTTTTAGTGCAACATACAGCCAAATAAAGTTCTCTAACCCAAAATAAAGCACTCTAGCTGGTATAAATTTGAATTACATGCTAAATCTGACCTCTTTATTGACAATAAATCTTGCATTCATGGCCTATCAAGGATGAGAAAGTTTTAAGTTCCTTTGCAGCATCTGTCATACTAAGAGGCTCTGGGCTCAGAGTGGCAAAAGAGACTGTGCCCTTACAATTCAACCCAAACCAGAATGAAAAAAGGAGGTTTGTCCTCTTGAGAGCTAGAATTTGCAGCACTGTGATGCTGGCTCTGTTTTCAATCAGACACAGTTTTTGGTGTGATTTTTGCAAATTACCTACAAACCACACTGCTTTCTACACTGCACAACAGTGAGGGTGCAACAGGGCACAGGGGATCCCAAACAACCTCAGCTCTCAAAGCCAAGGGCAAAATACAAGAGGAGGAATTAGGGGAAAGACAGAGATGGTTCAACAGCTTCTCAGTTCTACCTTCCCCTACTGAAGCTCCTAGAGATCTTCCAGGTTTCTTTTTAAAGTCTTCACACCCTTTCTAATGCCTGAAAACACTGACCCATAAAAAGGTATAATTGAGTATGGCAATCTGTGCTTTAGTAGCTACACATTCACTTGAAACTCAGAAATAGCTTATTATTCACTGTAACTCAAAGATTACATTGGTTTCACCCTCAAAGTGTTTTGAAGATTGGATTGTAAAGTGTCTCTGCTTCACTGGAAAACTACAAAACCACTGCTACTTCCTTTTTAAAATTCTGCTTCAGTATTCAAAATCCAGCAGTAATTAAAGAGCAAATGGGACGTGCTGCCACTTCACTGCACAGCTCTTCCCTCAGCACTAATTGGATTCATGTCTTAATCCACCTTGAAACAAACAGCCCCAGAAACACGAAACCACGTCAGGCAGCCCCACTCTGCACGAGTGAGAGCTCTCAGCAGAGGTTCCCCTTACTTCACAGAGTCGTGCATGGTCTTGCAGACGTGCAGGAGAGCATTGAGGATGACAGGATCCTTCGTCGGCTCCTGCTGATGCCTGCAAAGGGTGTCAGAAAAGTGATGAAACATCCTGCTCTGTCAAAATGGAAAACAAGTCACAGAATAACACCCATTTCATGCATCATTTCAATCACCAGCATCGTATGATGCTGTACAAGTTTTAAATTCACTTGTGAACCAATGAACATCAATGATCGCATGGTTAATATGGGTAGAATTCCAGTAAATGCCAGCCAAGAAATATTATCTTAAAATACACAGCTGCATTGCCAAGCCACAGACTCTGACTCCTTAAGGGACACAGCAAGGTGGACATGTGACACACTGAGGCAATCTAAGAACATCCAAATAAAACAATCCTGGATTTACCAAGATATATTTTAATTTCCCAGCTACTCAGGGACAGGCAGGAAGGATCAGTGTCAGGTTTAGGTACAGAGGCACATGTGCAGTGCAGCTCCACTAAGATGATTAAGGGGCCACAGCATCTCTCATGTCTTGGCAGTAAAGCCAAGAGAGCTGGCCTCGTGTGCCCTAGGGGAGAGAAGGCTTGGGAGGCTCAGCAGTGAATATAAATACCTGAAGGGAAGGTGGAAATGAGAAAAATGTTTCAAGAAACTTCTTAATTATTTGAAAAGAAAAGGACTGCTTGACTTTCAGAACAGTTGAATGTATTTTCATTTTCTAAGTTCATTTTCAGCTGTAGCAATACTCTATTCTGTGCTGTCACAGCAACTAGAATGTGAAATAAATTTCATAAACCAGCTAAGGCAACACAAAAAAAAAAAAGCTCAGAGAACAACTATTCTGTTAAGCAAGTAAGCATTAATATAATTACTTCAACTTTCTTTGTGAACAGTCAAACAGTTCATCAATACATTAATAAAACTGACACATTTACTTTTTTTCTTTCCCATAGCCTGGAACACCTTCTTAGATTAAATAGCCAATATACTGACTCCTCTTCCCTAGCCATCTTTCAGTAAGTTTCTCAGAGCCTCCAGAGTGCATTTCACTTCAACAGTCTCCACTTACTTAATAAAAGACTCCATAATGCACTTGCAAACCTCCACTCTCACACTTTCCTTCTGGAACATATCCAGAAATGGCAAGAATTTCTCCTGAAAGTACAAATACATAAACAAGTACAATTAGGTGTGTTACAAAGAACACACTTATTTTGAGTAAGTTTTATAAGCACAGCAATTTAGGTAAAACTATGTTCATCTGTTTTGAAAACAGTAATTCATCTCAAAGGATGAAAAAGTGGAGCTAATGGAAAAGGACTGATGGTTGAAAGATGTATCAATTTATTGATCACAGAGATCCAGAAGGGAACACAAAATACAGAACTGTTTGAATCAAACATTGCACTTTGTTTTTAAAAGCAATCATATGCTTCAAACAGCTTAGGGTCATCAGAAATTCAGATATCTATAGGGAAAAAAGGTAAGATATTATACACAATTAAAATAGTCTACACATCATCAACAATTTCACGTCTATCCAGAGCAAGGGTCTAGGTCGTTTAACATACTAAAATACTTCATGTCTGCATCATCTCAAGAATATAGCTGAGAGTAAGTTTTTCAGAATTATCCAAGCAATTTGTGATCAAGGCTGGACCCCAAATCCACAGCATCAGTCTTGAGTTTCACTCTTTAAAAGAGTACACTCTTCTGGACTGTGACACACACTTGCTGCCTTTGTTTCTATTTTTCTACCTCATACCGAGTCTCTGACCTCCCCGAGTTCCACTTTGCTCCAATGCCAAGTGAAAATGCAATGAGAGGGCATGATAAGTATGTATCATAACACAGAAACAGCTACCAGCAATTACATTAACACACACACAAATAAATGGTATTTCATCTTCCATTCACTGTCACTTATGCCACAGTAACAAACAAACTTAGAGAATTTATCAGCCTAATGAAAAAAGTATAGAAAACTGGAAATGGAATAATAAGTACTTAAGTAGTAAGCAACAGAAAATATTTCTGCACTTAGCTACTTGACAAAAAGTCCTTGCATTCTGTGAACTTGTAAACAATCTAAATATCCCAGACAAGGCAAATTCTCTTGCAGAAAAACTGCCAAACAGTTCTTCTTAAAAATTTATTAAAGAGAATATCACTTACCACTGAAAAAAGCAGAGCAAAGTCATAAATATAGGTAATAACTTTCTGAATAATTGACTGCAGCTAAAGGGGAGAAAAAGGAAAAAATTTAAAAAGGGGAAAATTATTGTAATATGAATTAAGACTATCCACACCAGAGATTATTCTTCCTTAGTTATTCATAGAAGACTCTTTTGAAAGATGTTTCAAGCATTCACCAACGTAATTTCCTTCCCCAAAGTGGGACAAACTACATCTATGCTGTTCCTCCACACTTTTCCTACACACCCTTCAGAGCCCATATTGAACAGAGGCTGACCAGCCTGCCCAGGCTTTATTTGCTCTTCACTTCCATAGTTAAGGACATTTTTTTAGAGTCTCCATGTCCTCCAGCTCTCTGCACTAAAAATCTCAGCCAAATAAATAAAGAAAGAAAACTCAAACCAGTTTGTTAAACCCTCTTTTGTAGGCACTTTTTCTACCCTCCAAGTAACCACAAAAACCTTCTCAACTAATCCATATCTCATTTGGCATTCAGCCTCAAGAACTGGACACAATAATTCACTGAAGCCTTAACAATGCCAAGTAGAGATGGATTATTTTATGGTTTACTTCTGTTTAAACAGCCTATCATGATTGCTAATTTCTTTCAGCAAACACCACTGCTGATGTAGGAGTTAACTCTTGCTACTTCTAAATACATAAATCATTCAAGTTTAGCATTTCTCAGAATTAAAAGACTGATGTGCATGGAAAGAAAGGAGGAATAAATCACAGCATTACAGTGTTCCAAGAGGCTTCCCAATTTGAAACTAGTGTTTAAAAATAATTATTTTGTTATAAAAGTTATCAGGAATGTTTAAGAATTGATTCCACCTAAGAAAATGTACATGAGATTTTTACAGGTTTGTCAAAATAAACTCTTTACCTGTGGGTAAGCATCTTCAAATGCCCGATCAGGAGTCATGTGTTTGATAACATCAGCCAGAACTGTATTGACCTCTCGCTTCTGTGCACCAAAAAACAAGGTTACAAAATGAAATTGGCACATAAATCAAGTCACCAAACACCAGCTGAGTAGCATAATTTATTTCCATTTGCCAAAGCATCAGCTTTTTACAGAGCTCTAGTTAAGCCAGGAACTTTAACCATAGCTCCAGTAAATCCTTACTTAAACTGACCCATCTGCCATTAAAACAAAAGGATAAGAAATGTTCAGTGCTGTGGGGTAGTAAAGCTTCAAAGCTGCATCTTTTGTCCCCATTCACCTTTCATGAAAGGAAATACATTTTTTCATTCCCACACATTTATAGTGAATAGTCAAAGCCTTTCCATCTTTAATACCAGACTGCTAGCACAACCACTTAGTCTGTATCAGAAAAATTCAAAGGAAACAAAGTAATTTTCACCTACCGTAAAATGTCTGCAGGTATACTCCACCCACACTTCAGCACAGTTGATATAATCCTAGAAATACATGTGTCTCATGACTACCAACATTTGCAGGAGACTGTGACAAATACACTTGCAAAAATGACACTTGAAAGAATTAACTTCTGAGGTATGATTCATGCAGACCTAAAGATCTAGAACTCAAAAGCTGCATTTGGGTAATAATGTTATGTAAAATTAAGTTATGCTTCAGCAGAGATAAGAGAATGGGATGATCCAAAGATATTACAGCCATTACTTATTTTTTTGCAACTGTGTGTATTTAGAAAAGGTAAACAATGTCACAACTGAACAATTGGCTACAACTTTGCTCTAACACAGAGTCAGTAGTGAAACAGAATGGACAGTAACTCACCTGTGGGTTCTTCAGCTTTGTTATAACCTTCCAGGCTTCGTTTAATATTTGAAGGCGATCATTTTCAGGAGGATCAGCCAATGCCAAGTTTAATCCCAGGGAGCGAAAGAGGAGATGCTGACAGTTAATGAGAAATTTTTAATTAAAAGCAGACAATGCACATCCATCCAAGACTGGTCTGGCAGGTACAGTGTGCAGAAAGATTCTCAGATCAAACCATTTGAATAATTTTATTCAAGTGACACACAAGTTATGCAGGCAACTAAGAGCATAAAGACCTCAGTCAAAGGAAAGGAATTGGTACAAATTAGATAGAAAATGTTACCTTTGGGAATCCAGACTCATCACACTCTTTAATCATGCCAATGAAGTCCATTGATCTCGCAGCAATAAACTCTGCTCTGAACGCCGACATGACTGAATTCAGCAGCAAAGCACTGCAATGAACAACACAGATCAATGCAGCTCAACAGCAGCTCAAACTTAATAGTACCTGCATTTACATCAATCTGAACTTCCTAGACCAACAACTGGGCAGCATCTATCATAAATTTAAAAAAAGAAAGATAATAAGAAAAAAAGAACCTCACACAAATAGAGCTTGCTTTGATGAGGATTAATGATGCATAAGCAAAACAAGAAAACATTAAGCCATCAGATAAGGAAAAGTAACCCAGCCTGTAAAATACTTCTTCCACACAGGTGAAGCCATCATTTAGAAATATCAAGCAAACCAGGAGTAGCTGACATTTAGAAACTTAATCTCTGTTTAACCACAGTTCAGAAGAATACTTATGGAGGGCAAACCCCTATTGACATTTTTCTTAATTATATATGCATTATATAAGCCACATTTCTAGCAGCTGCACTATCAAGCAAACCAGGAGTAGCTGACATTTAGAAACTTACTCTCTGTTTAACTACAGTTCAGAAGAATACTTATGGAGGGCAAACCCCTATTGACATTTTTCTTAATTAATTATATATGCATTATATAACCCACATTTCTAGCAGCTGCACTGTTAGGATTAAAAGAAATCCAAAGTCATGGTCATTTGAAAACTGGCAATGGCATATTTAGACATTTCTGATTAACCACTCACACAGGTATTTGTGTTACTATCAAGCCAAAGCCACAATGGAAGAGTGAACTCACTGCATCACTGTAACATCAGTTTCCTCAGCCATCAGTTAGCTCAAGAAGCTGCCTCATAAAACACTGTGCCCTTCACTAGTCTGAAACAGACAGTTTGAATACAGGGCAGTTTGCCTTGAGGGAAATTCTGTGAAGTGCTTAAAATAACCCAGCAGCTTCTGTGTTTCTGCCTGAGCCTTAGTGGTCCCATCCCAATTTGACTGAAATTTGCATTTTTTTCATTAGACAAGCACTTCCAGATCATTAGGTCTGTGCTTTGCAATACAGAGAGAAGACTGTCCCTTTTCCCTTAGATGGCTGCAAAGTAGCTCTCGGAACATATTGAGATTATTTCAAGATTTATATACTGATGCCTCTTGCTTTGTAGTATCTTGCCAGTCATGAGAAGACACAAATACACAGAACTCCACTTTGAAAGAAGACTACTGTTTTAAAATGGATTACTCAACTTCCCAATAAAAAAGACATGTCCCAAAAACATATCTTTCAAAAAGAAACCTAATTATACTCAACACTTCATCCTTCCTTCAAACAGGAAACAGGAACAAAGAGGAGGAGCCCATTCAGTGAAAAATGTTGAAAGTTGATTTGAAAATAAGTTCCACAAATCAATACCTCTCCAAAACAATTTGTACATCAGAGAACGTGAATTATTTTTGTCTATTCTATACCCTCTGATACAATATCACTTTCACAGCACATTTTTTAAATCATGCTTTCCCTGCACTCCTTAGCTCAGTCACAGAATGCTGGCATTCCTCAGCTAAGTGATAAACATGTTTTAGTTCCTCAGCTGCTGCAGAACTGGACTGTGCAAAGCACATTAAAAAAATAGCTAAAAACTTTCAGAGAACTCAGCCCAGCTACCCAATAAAATGCACAGAGAGGAGCCCATCAGCAGGCCATACTGCCTTCACAAAACCCAGTCAGTACATCCACCTTTCAGACCAGACCATCTTCCTCAACACGATTACCCTGGACAAAGACTTCTAGGAGACATTTGCGATACTCATTTTAATGCTGAAAAAAGCAAATCCCTAAGTATTACCACCTTACAAAGGTTGCCAGCAGCTTTACAACTTCCCTTGCTGAATGCATGCATGGCCTGACTGTAGCCAGTGGAAGACAGGGGGAAAAAAGGGGAGGAAAACCCAGAAAAGAAGAAGCAAAACCAGGCATCAGAGACATGGCTAAGGGAGAACACATTAGATGTCCTAGACTTTGGCTTAGGAACCAGAATGCAGCAACCAAGTTAAGCTAATTAACTTTAGCTTGACAAGTAATCTACCATATTTTAGAATTCATATCTCAAAAACAGATGTTCATAATCATGATTTAGTAAGCTACTGGGAGAATGAAAGCTGCACTGTGCATCCAAACTGCTTCCAAAAGAGGAAGAGAGAACATCATTGCAGGGACTCAGGGGTACTCATTACAGACTCCTGTCTTCTACACTCTGCAACACTTACTTGTTCCCCAACTTTTTGCATCTCTCCATCATCTCAGTAAGCAGAACCTGGAACAATTATTTATTAAAATTAGTGAATTGAGACTTTGCAAATATATTCAGCTTTATTTACTGTACTGAAATATACTAAAAGCTTTTTAATCACCTTTCCAATACATTCCCATAGTCCTGTTTTACCCTGTATTTACAGCACAAGAAAACAATGGTGTAGCTAAACATAAAACACATCTTCTGGAACAGGCATTTCAATCAAAACCACCATTTTATGGAAGTCAAATCTGCAATCCTTTATCCATGCCATTACTCCAGGTAATCACTACTTGCCAGCCAGGTCAGCTATCTCTGGCAGGAGAGGTGAAAACTCTGCCAGACTGACAGAGATTAAAACAGCCTGTTCACTACGTTAAGCTACAGTTTAGTCAAATCATTTGTGTACCTGTATGACAGAAGAAAAGGATGAATTCAGCAAATAAAGATTAAAGGACAGCAAGAAACAAACAGGAATACTGCCTATGTACTTGAAGTGGTCACACTTGAGCTTTGTGGAAACAAACATTCTTCCTGTACAGAAGAGAGCATCAGACAGTCCTATGTAGGCTCTTTTTACTTGCCTTCACACTCATGTAAAAATTGACTGAGGGGTTGTTTTTTAGTAACTCTTTTAAATTAACTCTTCACCACAACTTCAGCATTGAGCATTACCAGGTTCACTTACATCTGGAGCATGGTATGCAATGCACTGTAAAATCCAGTCTATAGCAGGAGAATATAGGGTCAAATACAGAGGGATCTCCACACATTGCACCACCAGCTGGTTCTGAACTGTATCCCCATGGATCTGTTGAAATAAGAGACAAAAATAAGTTGCTGTGAAAAGGTATATAATGGGAGATATGATAAACTGGTTAAAGTTTGTATATGAATGCAAATTAGACATGCAAGCTGGGGGAAAAAATATCAAGCTCCTAACATATATTATTCAAGTCTGGAAACATGCTGAATAGAGCAGTTTCATACCAGAATATATATAAAATTTCCCATACTATATCTGGATATAGGAACACCCCTAAATCTAGATTTGAGAACTTGCAAGATCTTTAATTTTAAAGTATGTAGCTTGTAGCATGTAGTTTGACTAAGGAGTGCATTTATCTGATTTTGCAAATAAAACACTTATTTCCTTACTTGTTTAAATGTGAGGAGAAAGTCAAAAAAGTTTTTATTCAGGCTTTCTTTGAGTTGTGGTGCCACTTCCATCCCAACCTGTATTAAAAGAAAAAGATTATATTGGCATCTATCAATTCTCCTTCAGAGATAAAAATGCATTTGCTGAAGGAATACACCCAAGTCACACACATCAAATCAACAAACAGCATTGAATCACATGCTTTTGACTGATTATTTCCTTGCTTACTATCACAGTCATGTCCACTAACAACCACCCTGAGGCAGTTACAGCTGTTCTTAAACTCGATCCCAACATCAGCTCCAAGCATCTGTAAGCACTGAGGAAATCAGTGTCTACTCCAGTGCACTGCAGCAGCCTACAGCAGCACAGAAAATTATTCTTACTTATTACAAACACTTAAAGAGAGATTCCCCATTTGTAAAACAGAAGAGAAATCTTTTTTTGTTGTTGTTTGTTGAAAGAGATAGGCTGCTGACTGCTTGAGATAAAAGTGGTGGTTCCTTGAAGCAGTGGCAGCACAGCTGCAGTAAATCTTTGGTACAGATCAGAGGAGGTAAATGACAGCCTACCCTGCAAAGGTATGCTCTGGCATAGACTGCAACCAGTGGATCTCCAATTCCTCTAATCATAGCTGTTAACCGTGGGAGACATTCCGAAATGCCCCTGTTTTCATCAGAAATGAAAATGAGCTTCACCAGTCAATAACAGAATTCTATCCCCTACAGAGAACTTCAGTAGCTGCCTTGTAGACTAACAATTGAGCATGAGTTACAGAAATATCTAACAAAGAAAAAGGATACTAGCACAAAAACTTATTTCATAAGTAAAATTTCTGTGTACAGTAATACATATGCTATATTCAAACTGCAGTATTTGCTATTCACAAGACAAATAAAACTAAAGAACTCCTCCTCCAGCTTCAAGAACAGGAGAGCTATGGAAAAGCTGTAACTCGGTGCAAGGAAAGCAGATGCTTAAAGCAGAACTGGCAGAACTCCTTCCATGTCTCATTTGCCCACAGGTCCTTTTTGACAGAGCCTGGATATGAGGCCCACTAATTCCAGTAAAAGAACTGCTTTTTAGGGATAATAAAGTTGTCACTATAGTACCAATTTGGCTTCCAACATCATTTAAAAATATAACTGAAGAAGGACAATTACAAGGGAAGGAACATTTTCTGCTGAGCAGCTGGCACTGCTTGGCAAAACATTAAACTTATACCAAAGTTTTCAACAGACAGTGGTTCATTGCTCCTAAATTATTTCTCCTGTTCTGTCTCTCCCAGTATGATATCAATAGTTTCCTTTCAGTTTTCTATCCTGTCTTTTCCCCACACTCCTCATGTCAACAACCTTCCTTCCCCTCCATCCCCAGAAGTCACTGCTTCAATTTGCATTCAACAGACAGTGGTTCATTGCTCCTAAATTATTTCTCCTGTTCTGTCTCTCCCAGTATGATATCAATAGTTTCCTTTCAATTTTCTATCCTGTCTTTTCTCCACACTCCTCATGTCCTTCCCCTTCATCCCCAGAAGTCACTGCTTCAATTTGCTCTGGGATTTGGGACACTGATGTCACATTTGTACATGTGTTTGAGAGCACTGCTGTATTTCAAAGTATATCACAGTCCACCTTTAATTTTTTCATGGCATTCCCATTAAAAATTCCAAAACCTCTCTTTACTGCTTCTTCTCAGTTCTACTAAGACCCTATCCACCATTAATCACAGACCTCTTGTGCTTAATTCTTTTAATTAGTTCCTAAGTTTGCCCATTCACTTCCTTCCCACACTGAACATTATTCTTACGTTTTGGACAGGAACTTATTGCACTTGAGTATTGCTGCTTCCACGTAACTACATTGAAGCCAAGTTAAGGAACAAAACTAAGATTCACACCACTGAAAAACCATAAGCAAACACACACCAAATGGATATTGACCAAACTATTTTAAGGCCTTCTGTAATTAATGTCACTACACTTTGCTGATTTTTACAATTTATCTACAGGATTTTGTTTCAAAATTTTTCATACATCATCTCTGTCACTGCCAAACTGCTCAGAACCAATAATTAGGCATCCAGTTTACTATGAAACATGACTCAAAAGTACATTCAAAACATACAGCCTGAAACAAACAAAACAAAGCCAGTATAAACATCAGATCCTGTGGGTTTTATTGAAACAAACACATTCACTTTTGGGAAAATCTACAAAAAACCTGCAGACACACTGTGAGGTTCTCATTTGACAAGGATACAATCTGGGAATGAGTTCTCTTATTGAAGCAATCTTGAAAAACCAGTTTAAGCAAGTTTCTTTAGCTGTATCGTTAACACTCTCTGGAGAAAAGTTATCTGGGAAAAAAAAAACCAACCCAGAAATAGTTACATTCTTTCTGGAAACCAGTTACTTTTCATGTTAGGTTTAAACTGTATTCTCTTTCCATTCATCAAGAAATTAGGTGCACAACAACAAACTAGGCAATACATTTGCTTCTCAGCTGTCTTGAAGAGCAGTCAGACCTGAGAACATAACAAGAAAAGGTAACAATCTTGTAGTAAATAACATTTCAGAACCTGAATTCAGGCACTTGGAGCTCATCTCCGAGCTGCTACTGACAAATCCAACTTCTGTCTCTGCTCTTCCAAAATCAGAAATTGTAAAAAAAAGAAAATACAGAGAATCTGTAACAAACACATGTATACAAATCTGTAATGACTAGAGAGCATACAAAAGAGATTTAAGCACCCAAGTAGTTGATTTTAAAAGGCTAAAATAAATTTTAAATAATACTATTGCAAGTAGGAAATACTGAATATGGACAGAAACTTTGTTTCTGTACCCTGAACACTGAACACATCCTCTTACAAACTCCTTCTGAATGTACTTTTGCACGAATACTGTGAACAGTGGAAGCTGCAAGCGATGGATTTTACTCTGTTAAAAACTAAGAGCTACTAGAGTCAAATCAGAACCTTTTCTATAGGAGATAGAGTAGCAATGGTCCTCTATTTAACCTTCCTCAAGGTTGGACATGATTTTTTTCTGAAGCACAGTGGAAACAAACACAAAGTTACCTGGCAGAGAGACTCTGTTATCCACACACATTGACAGAATTCTTTCATACACCAGTTTGCCTGGTTAAAAAAAAAAAAAAAAAGAATAATACAAAACCCAAAACAAATTAACAAACTGTAAAACACAAAATGCTGGTCAAAGGTTCCCTTCACAACATACAATGAAATCAGATGGAAAAAGCTTCCCAGAACACTGACATTTTGCTGCCCTCTAGTGAGGCTGAAATGTTCAGTGTGATTTAGCCCTTCTCACTACAAAAACAATCTCTGGCTCCCTGAAGTGCAGAGGTAACACACAGGTCAGATTCCTCCCAGGCCAGGAAAGGACAGCTGCTGTCCCGACTTTGCTGAGTGTGGACATTGTGTTATCTCTAGCAGCCCTCAGCAAGGAGGAAGGAGCACAAAGAGGAAGCACGACCTGAAAGAACAATTGGATCTCTGTCGTAGCATATCCTGCTGGCACCAAAATACACTCCAACTTTCAAAACCACTGTAAATATTTTTCATAACATGGCAGAAAAATTAGAGAACAACATGAAGTGGATGACAAGTTCACTTACAAATTAAAAAATATATTTAAAAAAATCAATAACTACATTCTGATCATTTCACAGTCCCTATTCAGCCAAAGAAAACTTTGACTTCTATTCTTCAAAATACAAAAATAATGAAATATTGAGACAAAAGGGTGTTAAAATCCAAAATATTTTTATAATGACAGCATGTTTTTAATTTCAAAATGCAGAGATCATGACTTTTCCTAACATTTTGTTCTAGATATTCACTAATACATAAAACACAGAAGCACAAAATGAAATATTTTTCTCTTAAGGACTTTGCTCTTAGGAGACTTTTTAGTTATATACCATGTTTACCACCAGGGTCCAAATGTTTATGCTGGAAATATTCCATGTTACAACTAAAAGTCATTTCGGGCTTTTTTTGATAACTTTGATACTTTGTAACATTACAAAAAATAATCTTATTAACATTTGTGTAGTAAGACTGGCACAGTAGCTACTTACCAAAAGTATCAAGGATATCTGTAATTAAAACAAATTTGCTTGGATAAAACTGGATTACTGTTGTGTCTGAAAGCAGCTTAGAACACTAGAAGGAGAAAAAAAACAAAGAAACATTTTTAGAGGCCAACACAAGTCTGTGTTTTTACTCCAGAAAAGCTGGAATGGATGAATATCCACAGGTGGAAAGGACCAACATGAACTATGAAGCCAAAGGCACAAGGACAACAAACATAACAGACCATGGTGCTTGTTGTAATTTTCAGGTTACTTTTAATTTCCAGAGCTACACAGACCTGGTTTTCCTTTTACAGGGTAATCTACAATGCAGAGTTTCAGCTGACCATGAAGATCTGTGCTTTTGTTCAGACAAGACAAATTCTTGATAAAGCATTAAAAAGCACTTCTCTAAAATCACTTTTTTTAAGGACACTGCTCACTTTTTTACCATCTCTCTAAGCATCCATATCAAACAAAAATGTAATATAGATTACATTAAGAAACAATTTCAGAAGTGTAGCTAATGAGCTTTGTAGTTAGAGCTTTCCAATGCATTTCTGCAGCTCACATAACTAGTTCAAACATTCTGGAGGCAGACTGAGCCACAGTCAGCTCCAGGGAGGACTCTAATCAATCACCACCCACTGGGACACAACCTGATCATGGCATCTGGACTGCAGTGATGGCTGGAACCAAGTCACATTTAAAAATGTATTACCCACTTAGTTCTACTCTCTTTGGGTGTTCAGGCCAGGAAGGACCATATCCATTGATTGTATGAATCTAAAATACACACTCAGCAATGAAGACATTTCTAACATACTTAATTAAGCTATACTTTCTTGTCCTAGATTAAACTGGAGTCAAAAACTTCGGCAGGTTACTCACAAAAAAAAAAAAAAAAAGACCACACCAAAAAACTCAACAAAAAAACAGCCTCTACCAAAAGAAAACAGGTGAATGACTGACTGGGGAGAGAAATCCACTTCTTCCTTGCTTAAGCCAAATGTGCTCTCTGGCCCTGAGTCTTCTCTGGTCTCTGAGACTGACAATATTTTCTATGAGCTCCATCCTTTCTCTCTCCTTTATTAGGAGACAGTTCTTCAATCTCAGTGGAATAAATAAAGTTTAAATTTTTGTCACATTTTAAAAATCCAGGAAGGAATCCAATATCTCACAAGACTGCTCTGTTTAAAGAAGGAAATCACAACATTTGAACATGCATAAACAAGGGGCACACTCAGTCTTTCTGCTTTATTCTTCAGGGTAACTTGAAGAGAGCACCAGAAAGACAGGTGACAACATTTACATGCTAGAACCAAAGTAGAATCTTGCCTGCTGTGTGGTCAGTCACCTTCAAAGCAAGGTAACTCAGTAGCTGTTTAGGACCCACACACAGCACAAACACTTGAGTACCACTTTTCTTAGAGCTCACACACATAATCACATTAGTTCAGCTTACTCTAAGCAGCTTAGCATACTCCATCTTGACAAGAAAAGTATCTTGCAAAAAGCCACTTGAGGAATCACAGAATCATAGAATTGCTTAGGTTGGAAAAGACCTTCAAGAATGTCGAGTCCAGCCTTTAAACCATGACTGCCAAGATCATCAATAGAAAATATCCCCAAGTGCCACACCTACACATCCTTTAAATGCCTCCAAGGAGGGTGATGCCACCACTGCCCTGGGCAGACTGGTCCAGTGATTGAGAACCCTTTTGGTGAAGAAATTTCCTAACCAGAAGCCAAACTCCTACTGCACACTAACCAGTCTGGAATAATAATGACAGACTATGTGCATAACCACAGCCTGATGCCAAGAGAACTGCTCAGCTCTCTCAGAGGATACAGCACTCTGCAGGAAGAAGCTCAACCAGTAAAGTTCAGTGAGGGTTCTACTCTATCCTGCTTTATTTTATCCTTCATGAAAATTTTAAATTCATTAATTACACAAGTACCTATTTCATTCTTAGGCAGTCTTTCAATTAGTGATGAGCATCTGCAGCATTAAGTGCTAAGTGAACAACACTTTAGCAGAGATAAACACATTCAGCTTTGGTACCACTTTCCTAAAAGGAAGCATTGGATCCCCCATCAGAAACTGTATTATTTCAAAAATTTTTGTGAACCAGTTGCAAAAGAACGTATGGAAGTATCAATGATCATCACTGCATTATCACACACACACATATATATATATTATATATTTCACACAAAGCACTCTAACTACAATACATCCCTGCTGCTTTTCTTCTCATCCAAAGACCATAGTCACACTTCACAATCCTATATATGGATTTTTTTTAAATAGCAATAACAGTGCTGATTTCATAGTATTACAATAGTACATTAGTCACCCTAGGTCACATATAATTGTTTGATCTCACTTCATTAATGTTTCATTTCCTTTTTTGTCTTTACCACAATTTAAGATGAAATTACTTCAAGCAGTTTTCACAAGAGTATCCAGAATGACAAAAAAAATCCTGACTTTATATAACCCCACTGGATGACTATGAGCATTACATCAGTTTTACAGCTTTTAAGGATGTCATTATCTCATCTGTCCTCTGCTGCACTCTGCCTCTGGCCTTTTTTAAAGGCCAAGCCAAACAAAAGAGCATTTAACTGTCCTATTTCCCCATGCCCTCCTCAAAGCACATCGCCCCAAATGACCCAAAGGAAGACCATGGACAAGTTCTCAACAAATAAACAAAAACAAACCCCATACACACAATTTTAAAAATCTGGAGCTGTTTTTGGTAGCTTGCTAAGGTCCTAAATCCCTTTATTTAATCACCCTAATACATTTGGATGGGTAAAATGCTGATGTTCAAAAAGCCATTCTGCTATTATTTGTAGGGAGCAAGGGGCTGAAGCAGAAGAGGACAGGAAAGGAAATTACATGTCCTATAAAGAGCTGATAATCACTACATGCTATTTGTTCTAACTACCCTTAAGCAGGTAAAATTTCCACATCTGTCATTTGGTGACTCACTGAGAATTCCAACCCACATAACCTAGTCAAAACCAATATGTAACAACAAAGCTGAAAATCCAACTACTGTCAGAAGTCATAAAACTCTGGAAGAAATCTGTCTCAGAGAAGAACAAAAGAAAGTAATAGAAAAACAGTAGAAAGCCTTCTTTTCCCAAGAAGGAAACTGGACAAGTTGTAGCACCAAACTCACTGGTTCTGCATAAAACAAAACCATAAAACTGACCTGGATGACTATTTTCAGAGCTTTTACTTTCTGATCAGATGACCATGCATCCTTTAAAGACTGGTTCAGCTCTTCAATTCTGTTCATGTAATCCTGCTGAGTCAAATTCAACAGCTCTTTCTGTGATCCCTGGCAAGAAAACAAAAACCTTCTTAAGAAGAGCAGGAGGGAAGGAAGGAAAGTGCTGTTATTATAGACTCAAATCACCATGTTGTGGAGGAGAATCCTACAAAATTTATTACAATTTCCCTTCAGGTCTTAGGAAAGTAGGTTATAAAACATCTCACCATTGCACAGTAAAATACTGCAGCTTGAGAAATAACTTCCATACTCAGTATCTCTAGCAAGCTCATAATTGTAATTTAAATTAAACTCAGGTAGACATTTGCAGCTTTGGCAACAGGGGCAACCAGAATTATCAGATGTTAAGACTAAGGGGCTCCATAAAGTTTTACAGCAGTAAGAAGGTAAATAAACAGCAACAGATCAGGTAAATTTTCAAATCACAGTTTCTAGTGATACAAAAACATGACTCTGCCCAAATCCTGTAACAATAAGCATTAATTACTGGACAATTCCCACAGAAAGTACATATTTATCTAAATACTGCACTTGCAGAATCAGGACCTTTTTAAAAGGTTTCACACAAGATTTTTATTTCACAAATTTCTTTCACTGTTATAATGATGCTGTAATTTCATCAGAAAACTTTCTCACCTCTTCCAGATCATCCAATTCCTCTAACCTCGTCCTCACTTTTTCAGAAACTGCTGAACCAGTAGTTGTGGCTTTTCCTGCAAAGAATCACAGATTTAAGTTTCTTTAACATTTAAACACTGGGACTTCTAAAGAGAAACAAACCAGAAGGAGCCTGACATGGACCAGTCAGCTTCTGTGACAGAAGACAGGTGGTTTGATTCCTTCAGTGACTATTCCTGAACACACACATCTAAACACATCTACAGTGCATCCACTTTGAACAGGGGCAATGAGTAAGCAGAATTGAATATGAGTGGATTTTTCTGCAATTTTTACCAGTAAGAAAAGAATCACCACATAGAACCATAGGATAATTAAGGATAGAAAAGCTCTATGGAGGTCTGTGTCCAACTCTCCTCCTCAAAGCAGGTCCAGTTCTGAAGTTCTAACAGTTGCACAGGGTTATATCCAGTCAATTTAACAATATCTAAGGATATAGAGGTCACGCTCTGCCTGAACATCCAATTTCAGTGTTTGACCATTCTCATTGCAAAAAAGTGCTTTCTGTTTTTGCAGATGCTGAAATGCTGCATGTTTATTCATACAGAAAAATCCTGATTTACTATGCTATGATTACCTAGCCCAGATTCTCTTTGCTAGAAAACATGATAAAATATTTAACATTTGGTTCTTTTTTAAACACCCAGCATACAGCTGAAATCACTTCACTTTCATGTAAAGAGAATAACTGAACAAGTTCCCAAAGGACTTGTTTGCTTTCCTTCCAGCTAGCAGAAGAGTTGATAAACATGATCCTCAAAACACCATTGCTCAGTTTAAATGAAAGAAAGTTTTAAGCTACAGTGGAAGGCTGTGCAGTGAAATAATCACAAATTATCAGCCCATAGGAATAAAAGACAAGGTGGTCAGGTGGCTTATTTTCAATAACTATTTTAAACAAACATCCAGACTTCTTATCCACAAAAAAGCAAGAACCATGGAGGCAAAATGGAAAATACATTTCAACTATTCTTGACCACAAACTTGTCTCTGCACCCTGCCTCAAGCAACCTCTGTCACTGGTAAAGAAAGTGCTCACCTTTTTCAGATCCCATGTACAGATTCTGTGAGGAAGCAGAAAAAGCAGACTGTTAGAAAACATGGACTCACTAGCATTCCAAGAATGCACAGGGTAATTACACTGCTAATCAACCCTCTAATCATTTAGAAGTAGATGCAAGACTAGAAGTTATTTGCATTGTTACAAAAAGACAAAGGGATGGCTTCTAAATGTCAGAAGACTTGGATTCAGTTCTAAAATAATCTTTGCAAGTGAGAGCTTGTGATTCAGTCTTCTACAACATTAAAACTGAAATTTAGAAGACCAGTATTTACCCATGAAAGAATTATAAAATAGCAATATCCAAAATCCATTAAAGGTCTAGTACACATCAAAACAACTGTGGCAGCCACCACTTACAATAGATAGCTTCTCTGTTGTTGTGTATCTAGCAAGGATTTCACCACGTTTGCTTGACCATGGCTCAAAGTCACTTCCCACTGCTGAGCTCTCATCCTTATCCCGTTTCCTTCGTGCACCATCCTGTTACAAGAGTACAAGTGCAAAAGTTAAATACAGATCTGAAAAAAGAAGAGAAGGCTGTCAACATAAAGGTCAACAATGTTTCAAGTGCTAGCTGATCCTTTCAAAAGTTACAATATCAAACAAAATTCTATATTTAAATAAATATGTCAACATAAACCAGATAAAGTAGGTAAATAAAAAAGTAGGTATATTTCCTATATTAACCTCTTCACTGGTGAGACAATACATTTTATCCAGGGTTGGCTTTATGGTTTTGTTTTGGTTTTGGCTTTCCTTTACTTAGCTGCCCTGGCAGCCCTCAGAGTTACCGATGTCAACATAAACCAGATAAAAGTAGGTAAATAAAAAAGTAGGTATATTTCCTATATTAACCTCTTCACTGGTGAGACAATACATTTTATCCAGGGTTGGCTTTATGGTTTTGTTTTGGTTTTGGCTTTCTTTTACTTAGCTGCCCTAGCAGCCTCAGAGTTACCATGGGAGGAGCAGTAGTCACAGGATCTGCAGCTGCTGCAAACAAGGACAAGGGGTCAGTGCCATCCAACACACTGCTCAGCGGGTCCATCACTGAACTGGAGGAAGAGGAGGAGGTAGAGGAAGTACTTCCCTTCCTGTTCATCTTCTTCGTCTTGGATTCAGTAACCTAAAGAAAAATTCAGAACTATTAAACAAAAGGGCTTTCTCTTCCCTCACTTTTCTCTAATTCTTTTTCTTTCCCCCTTTTCCCTGAATGTGGGGGCACTCTTCAGTAGAATTTCCACTGCTATTTTTTTTTTCCTTCCAATTCTAGGTCTACAAAGTTGTAAGAACAACCACTCTGAATATCTTTCTAGTACCCATCCTCTATTTTATTAGGTTTGTCCCTGTCCTAACTCTTTCTTGCTATTTAATTTCCCCTGCCAGTTTCATCTTTACTTTTCCTGTACAACACTCAAGCCTGGAACATAAAATCCATACCTCAGGCCAGCATCTTCTCTCCCTACTGACCTTCCTGAGCAGAAGCTGCTGCCCATTTATCATTCATTAGTGGATAACTCATCTCTTTGAAGCTGATTTTTTTCCGTACATCTTTAAAAGCCTCTTACACATCAAAGAAATTATAAATGTTTTAAAGTACACAGCTGACTGGAAGCTAACCCAAAACCAAACCTTACATCAAGCAATTATGCAGGCCATTTGTAATGCAACAATTGGATTTTAAATTTATCCATTACTCAGCATTTAATGCAACCAAGAAAACCTACAAGCTGGAGGTGCTGTATTTGTCAAGAGATGTTTCTGACACATAACAGCACCAGCAAACTTCTGTGAAGGGCAAACAGAATAAACCTGGATGCCTCTAAAACAGGCCACTAACACAGAAAGCAACTTCACAAGGATCACTAGCCTCAAAGCCTTTTAATATTAATGGAACAGATGCAAAAAGAGGAACACAATCAGTCTGAATTCAGATTCATTTTCCAAAAGCACAAACAAACTCACTGTAATAGGTTTCAGTGGATGGTAATCACCAAAATCCAAGGGTACAGATTCCAGCTTGCACACTTCAGATTCTGACACATAGTTCCTTGATCTTGCATGCCTTGAAAAGAGTGAAGGGAAAGTATATATACATATAAATAACCACATACCAAGAGAGAAGCATATCTTATATGCTATCAGATGCTTATTTACAAAAAACAAAAAACATATGGAAAAATAAACAAACATAGGGATCCAAATTTCTCTCTACTGAGATAACATAAAACTAAAACTGGAGAAATTTTACTTTCTGCCATTTCAGTTGCACTCTTTTTTAGTCTTTGAAATACACAGAGCTGCTAATTTCTTATATCTATACAGATGCTTATTTACAAAAAACAAAAAACATATGGAAAAATAAACAAACATAGGGATCCAAATTTCTCTCTACTGAGATAACATAAAACTAAAACTGGAGAAATTTTACTTTCAGCCATTTAGTTGTAGTCTTTTTTAGTCTTTGAAATATACAGAGCTGCTATTTTCTGTTTCATTCAAAATCCTGAGAATGTTTACAGCACACCCTACTGCCTCAGCTGAATAAGGAAAATCAGGGGATACACAAAAAATTCTTTAATCACACAACTAACAAAATCAAACAGCACTTCCCCTACATAACACACACCTTTCCCACTAGAATTAATCTAAACTTCCAAATAATTCCATTCCTACTCAAAGACATAACTATGATTTTCAGCAGTGCTAAGCAGCTCTTCTACAGATATCAGATTAGAATTACAAATTTGACAATTTATGGTTGTGCCACTCTGAGGAGAAACTTTTGACATCTAATGATATAGAGCAGAGCAAGAGAAAGAGTCCAGTAAAAACCACATGCTTCTTCGTTTTCTTGATCTCCAGATCCTTTTCGTTTTGCTAATGTCCCATTGTTCACTGACTCTTGCTCATTTGCATCATGGGTTAATCAGCATCTGGGTGGAAAATCTTCCAAACTCTTTCTGGCTACACAATTATAACATTTCTTTAACTGCTGAGAGCTCTCTCAGCATCCCCAGGCTGAAATCAGCTGCATTCCAATTAGTGTGAGCACACTGGGCAAGTGCACATGGTACTAACACACATGTGGGAGTGAACAAGAGCTGCAAACCCTGCAAATAAGTCTTTAAAAAGTACATTTTTTATAATGTGGCTACTCAAGTGATAAAACAGCTTGTAACAGAGCTAATACTGAAGACAAGATCAAGTTTGCTCTGGCATTATGTTGTGCTTACTTTCCAGGGAAAGGAGATTAAGCATTCCTTTCTTGGTCACAGCAGGGCAGCCAACTTTTGAGAGGAAATAAAAATAAGACTCTGGCCAAGCTGGGGTTTCATCCTCTGTGCACCCTGCAGGATTACACCCCTGCTTCAGCTGCTCTTTTAACAGCAGGTTTCAACCTTTCCCACACAAGAGCACCACTGCAATTGCCACCACTCTGCCCCTTCAACACCTGCCAGCCCACAAACCTTTTTCTCTCCTCCTGGTAAAACACCTTTTTCCCTGGGACTGCTTTCAGGCACACAGCCCCCTCCCAGAGCCAGTGCTTATCCTAAAGCAGGTGCTTCAAAAAGCTCACAGGGAGCACAAAGGAATCAGGCACATAAAACTGAAGAGAATCCCTTTACAACACTAGACATATATTGGTAATACAATGAAGCACATCCCAAACCAACTGTACCTATCACTATCTGAGTATCAGACATAAAAACAAAACAATTTCTCTAGATATTTATGCATTGCTATTATAAAATTGCATTGTAGCCCTGTACTTTAAATTACTTTATATACTTTTTACTACTTTTAACAAATTTGTTGAAATCTTAAAAATTTGCTTAATTTTATATTAATACAACTATCCAGCACCAACAGGTGCTATTTTTTTCCTCACGCAAATCTGCAAAACAGCTTTTTAGTATTAATACTGCTTAAAAGTAGCCATGGTTCTGCTAAGCCCCACAGCATGAAAATATCTTCTGTATTAGATAACAGCATGATGGAAACATCTTACTCTGGTAAAGGTCTGGTTATTTCCCCATGGCCACTACCAGTGTTACTAGACCTATTTATTAGGCTGTTACCTCATTGCTGTACTATGTAAAAATCAATTTTTCAGGGTCTCTGCTGCTCTGCTTTGTTCTGCTCTATTTTGCTAGTGGTTTTGTCTGTAACAGAAAGAGTGCCTCTTTTATCCTTCCTCTACCAAAGGCTAGACTAATTCCCTGTCGTGCGCAGTGCAGCTCCCACAGATGTACAATTCTGTAAACGCGCGTTGCTAGAGGCTGACTGTGTGTGTGTAGCCCTGTCTGCAGAGCCTGCGGCGGACAGCAGCGGCTAAACGCGCTGGGATGGGCGCACACAGCAGAGCCCCGGCTCGGGCAGCGGGCCCGCACCGACCCGCCCGGAGCTGCGGCTCCGTCCCTCAGCAGGGCTGCGCCCGCCCGGCTCCGTCCCTCAGCAGGGCTGCGCCCGCCCGGCTCCGTCCCTCAGCAGGGCTGCGCCCGCCCGGCTCCGTGCAGCGCCAGGCTGCCGTGAACGCGATCCGTGCGCTCGGCTGCCTCAGGCCCCCCGGCAGCGGAGCCGCGGCACGCAGCGCCCGCCGGTTCCCCCCGGCCGAACCGCCCCGAGCCCCGCGGGCGGACAGGCCCGCGCCCAGCCCCGCGCCCGCCCCGCCCGGGCACAGGCGGCTCCGGCCCCGCCGCCTCACCAGGGGAACGCGGCCATCTTGCGCCCGCTCACATGACAGCGCGCGCCGCCGCAGCTTCCGGCCCGAGCCCCGCCCCGGCCGAGCGCGGGAAGCGCCTGAGGGCGGGTGAAGGAACAGCACGGAAAGGGCGTTTAATGTTCAAAATTCAGAGTTTATTGTGCAGAATGCGCTAAGTAAAAAGCGAGACTGGTGAAAATGAAACAAAGTACAAAAATAAATAGACTTCTGTAATGGTATCACAATTCCACACAAAATAAAAAGATAAATATGTATAAATACAAAACAGCAAGAAGTACAAAACCAAATTCTGGCACTTGCCAAGAGAAAGGCCTCATGAAAGTCAAAAAAAAAAAAAAGCAAAAAAGACCCTTGTGCTATAATGCTTTATTACACACTGGAAACATGCTTGAAGAACAAGAGGTTTAGATGTGAAACCCTAAGAGAAGGGAAACATTCATTTCTACTAACACACTAAACCTATCTGTGCATCAACATATTGCCTATGCTAATGATAAATACAGCACATAAAACATCCATTAAAAGCATCAATCTTTAGTGCTGCCATATCAACAGCACCTTCTGTCATCTGTGACACAGGTCACCCTTGTCACTGTAAATTCCTCCCCTGTTGAGATGTTTTCCACTCCTAAGGAGAGCTGGGAATTAAAACACAGCTTTGTTGCCCACCGGCTGAGCAGGAAACTTGCCTCGGGCATTTTCCATACTACAGCTGTGATTTTAAAGCACCAGAGCATTTGTATGAAGGAGGCAGCTCTTCCACCGGTGTAAACTCTTCTGTTTACAGCATCAGGGGAGCCCCCGGCCCCAGGCTCTCAAACAAACGAGCAGTGTCATTCTCCAAGGTGCTGGGGCAGTGTTTCTGCCATTTTCCAAGCATGCAGTTTGGTAACTTAGTGGCTGGTATAACACAGCTGTTCTGAACAGCATCGTGAGTGCAGATGAAAGCCACAGGCTGGTGCCAATCCACTCATCACTGCCCATGAAATAACTGTCCTCATCCCATTATTAATGTTCCTCTTTCATGCTATTTCCACAGTGAAATTCTCAGTTGGTCTTTCTTCTCTTACATTCATGTCAACACATGTCAACACATTTGCTAGTGGTTTTGTCTGTAACAGAAAGAGTGCCTCTTTTATCCTTCCTCTACCAAACGCTAGACTAATTCCCTGTCATGCGCAGTGCAAACCTTCCAAAGTTTAGTTACAAACCTTCCAAAGTTTAGTGTGTTGTATTGTATTGACACTGGGAAAGTAACAAAATATAACCTAATTTACATTCTGGCAGTCAGTTCTCTACTGCAAAGATTATACAGCTGAGCTTTTCTCTCTAGAACTTTCTTAATATCATGTCTCAAGTTCATTAAAAGAAGGTGGAGAATGATGCTGCCCTCAAGTTGATGGATAATATCCATCAGTTGGAAGACAAAGGTAGAATATGACCATTTAATGTTAGATATTCAAAAATGTGAAAGTGTTGGGATTGGTAGGGATTCCCCACCTGCAGAAATCATGACTTCAGTACAAAGGGCCTGTTAGATCACACAGCAGAAGATAAATGCTCAGAAAAACTGCCACTGTCATCAATTAAATGTAACATATCTGAATTACTATTACAGACTAAAATAACTATTTAAGTCTGCAATGGTAATACAGTTAAAATTGTACCTTCTGAAGCTTTTGTAAAACATACACATCTCCATGTTGGACAGATGTTTCCATAAGAAAATGCAGTAGACAGCAGGGCAATAAAAACCCGAGGCTCTTTCAGTACAGTGGTTTCATCTGCCACACATAAATGCTCATTTTTGGTTTGGTCAGTGAAAGTTTGTTCATCAGCCCAACAGTGAATTTGGACCACATCTGCCCAGCTCAGCAGAAATGCAAAACATTTGGTACAAGGCCTTTAGTACTGAAATTGAGCTAATCTCATTCCTACAGAAAGTACATTCAGAACAGCTGCTGACAAATTCACTGACTTGAAAGCTTTTGTTTAAATTAACTTTGGGGTTTTTTTCACATTTAGCTGCTTCAACTTTATGGAATGAAAATAAATATATACCCATGACTTACTTATGGTGGCACTCACACACAGAAATTGCAATTTAAGTAATGCAAAAAGCACATGTCAGACACTAGAATTAGAAAGTGTGAAAAAGTCACAAATTACCTTCATATTGCCCCGTGCTAGTCATTAATAAACAAGATTATGAATCTTTTATATATTAATACTAGTCTGTACACAAGTTCTAACATGCAATTTTCCCACAAGCATTAGAGCTTCAAAGCAGCTTCAAGATGATTGTATTATGTCATCTGAAAATGACAAAGTAGGTTTAAGATGTCTAAATATACATCTATGTAAAGAAGATGCAATATTAAAAATCAGTGCTGACAAAGCCATCATTAAAACACGGCCATTTTATCCCAGTGAATGTTGTCTTCTTAAATTATCACAACATTTGGCTTCCTTCTTTGGGTTCTTCCTGCATATGCTCCTAAAAATGAGTAAAAATGTTACCATATTACAATTCATAGTAATGGGTTTTGAAACAGGATTATCCAACAAAAATAGCTGAAAAAAATCAGGACAATTTTTTTTAAAGCTGTATTATGTATTCAGTGAATACTTTTTAAATGAGAGTTTTCATAATGGTACACCTCAAAACCCTTCTGAAAACTACCTATAGGTTTAAAAGTAATGACATTCTATAGTACTGCCTTACTTGATAACTATTCTATCTTCTTTTCTGCTATTCTAAAACAACTACAACCACAATTTACAATTTTTTTAAAGAACTATTGCATAACCAAGGTAGATTAAATGGCTGATTAAGTTAAACTATGCCATATATTACTTAAAAAACAATTTAAAATATTACACAAGTTGAATACTTAACATAACTCTTTCCTTTTGTCAGATTAATTAAAACAAGAGACAGCTGTAGGATCCCATATGTCAATAAGACAACGAGAATTAGAGGTACAGTATGAAAATCATCAGGCAGAGCCCTTATAAAAGGAAGGATGCTTAAGTAAAAAATAATAAATAAACAAACAAATCAGTCTCTCCAGAAGGAGCAAGTATACACATACATATATTTAAAAATCCATATTATACTATGCAGAGCACAAGTATCTTCCAGTAATGAGGGTTCAGCACTGCAGGCTGCTAAGGAGTAGCACAACTCAGCATTTTTCAGGTCCAAGCAGTTATCAAGAAAGTGCAGCAGTGTGAGCAAACATTTACACAAAGCAGTGAAAACCATATCACAGGGTGCAGAGCAGTGGGAATGGAAGACAGCCATGGAAGAGAAATGGGCACCAGGCAGTAAATGAAGGTGACAAAGGAAGTGCCAGTCCTTTTTGGGCTCTTTGGTGACTCTGGTCAGAGCTGCAGTGGTTACTTACAGGTGTCCCAGGCTATGATCAGCACAGGCCAAAGCAGCTTTGGAATGCCCAGAGCCTCCCACCTCAACAGGCTCCCAGGACACAAAAGGCAGAAATCCTCACTGGCCCTGCCCTCCCCAGGGCTCTGCTCTTCAGATCACCTGGGATCTTCCAGGACAGACAACCAGGCTGACAGACACAGCCCTCTTTTAGTGATTAACACTACCCCTTGACTCACCTCAAGTGTCCTCCAAGTTACATAAAAATGTCACACAAGTAACAGGATATGACAGTAATAGCATACAAGTGTGAAAAAATCCCACAGCAATCTAGACTAAGGAATTGCAAAAGGCAAATCTGAATAAGAACAGTGCCAGTTCTGAAAACAATGATCACCCATCCTTTTCCACTGGCAAGGGGCAACCACATGAGGCCTCTCTCCTGGGACAAAGGACAGACCTGCTGCTCACACCCAGCAGGTCTGAGGCTTCCTGAAGGGCTGGCCTGAAAGTCAACACTCTGCACAGCCCCCACCACCTCACATGGGCAAGCTGTGCCCTTGGCTTGGCCAAGAGCTGCCAGGTATTCTGTGTGCCTCCTGCCCTCTATTTCCTTTCCACAGGAAAGGAAACTGGGCAGAGGAGATGAATAGGTCTTGTTGGAGCAACCTGATCCCAACCACCTTCTGTCTAGCACAACCAGACCTCATTGAATGCCCAGCCTGGCTCCACTTGCAAGCTACTGATGGAACATCTTGGCCTGATTTAAACTAATTGAACTTTTAAAAAAAATACTCATTTATGAGTCTGTACTTTTCTCTTAAGCACAGAACTTTGGATTGAAGGAGCAAAACTCAAGAAAAACTAAGTTTAGGATTGCCACCTGATTCCTAAACAAAATGTCTTCTTGCCAGAAATAGAACAATCAGTCTGAGTGGTATTAAAGCTGCAAAGCACTTTGCATATAGAATTTAAAACAACAATCAGGAGAACAAACAAACAAAAAAAAAAAGTTGGACAAGTATGTTATTTTCTTCTGAAGGTTTGTCTCATGTCAAAGTTGAATGTATTTATAATAACTATATCTTACTAGCCCTCCTTCCCTTTTTGACCCTCTAATAAGCACAATTTAATTGGTAGTGAGGAATGAATGAAGAAAAGAAATCAAATCAATACCGTATTTAACATACTGCCAGACTTTTCACTATTCACATTTCATCCATATACAAAGGAAACCATATTCTATTTAAATATATTGAAGTTAAGTTCTTTCATTATTGCAAAATTATGCAGATTGTTTCTTTCATGCCCAGGTAATAACTTCAGAATGCACTTCTATTCATGCAGTACAAGAAGTCTAACCTATTTCTGAAGGAGCACACTGAGGTGTTGGTATTGCACCATGGGAACATGAGTGATGTCCAAGCCCTACATGAGGTTACACTGAGCAGCCAGAACTAACCAGCATAAAACTGGTTAGCCACATCTGCCTGAAGTTCCAAGAAAGCCACTGCAGAAGGCATTCAGTGACTTTCCAGATACTTGACAAACAGCAACAAGGCAAAGAGAAGTTTGGAGATATATCCCAAAGGAGTTTTTTCATTGCCAAGTATGACCTGTCACAACTTTGGTAATTATGACTTAGATAAACCCAGGGACTTCCTTGGCACAGCAGCACAAGCTGCCAACACAGAAGAGTGTTGAATGCTTAACTGGATGTCAGGGCCAGCCACAGTGTAAACACCACTGTGCTCATTATGAGCTCAGTGTGAATTACATGGCTTTGGGGATGGGACCCAAACCTGAATCAGTGCCAGACCTGACCCTGACACCACCCTAACACTGCTACTCTTTTACAACCTCTGTAATACTGTAACTGGTAGAGGTTTTGATTGTTTTGCTGTCCCTGTTCTTCAGCATGCTCCTTTACTAGTCAGTAGCAAACTTGCAGATGAATACTTGCCTTAATGGCTACATCTGATTGCTAAAATTACATTATTTACTTTATCTGCTTTATATTCCAGGAAGATTATTTATTATCTTTGCTAATTTTTCTGTAGAGTCACTGAGTCCAACCAAACAAACTGCCTTGCTCTACTTTGATGATGACAGCACTGCCAAGAGAACTGAGTACAGAAAAAAAAAATGAACACCTTCTGGTTGTGATCCCATCACCTGCCTTTTATCTCCCCCTCTGATACTGCACTGCTATCTGTGTTTATGCACACTGCCTCACTATACATCCTTCTGTGGCCACTTCTTTTGACTTCACAAAGTAGCATCTGGGAAAACCTGCCATTTAAACAGTGTAAAACACACTGCCTTCAAACTCACAGATACTCCCTGCCAGCATTGCTCTGGGGCAGCAATAAATAAGCACTTCCCTTCTAGGAAAGTTGTGATCCTTATCACATACAGATTATTTAAAACACTATGGAAAATTGTAGTTGAAATCCTACTACATTACACATTTTTCTCATTAAGCCCCACAATTCCCAGTTTTTATACTTGTGGAACTCTCCTTTGAGAATGAAGTGTAATTCAGATCTTAAATAGTTTTAAAACCTATCAACCACTTCACCTTTTGAAAAATCTAGGTTTATCACTTAAGAAATTTAAAATCTAATTTAAAAAATAGAAATTGTGTAAGACCATTCATAGTGTTTTATTAGAGGTTCAGCACTATTATCAAACCTTTTATATAAAAGGTAACAAATCAGTAATCTCTGTATGGTAGCACAGAAATACTCCAGTTTTAAACTTGGGTCATTAAGACTTAAACATGCTGTAAGATGCTACAGGAATATCTATATATATATTTTTAGAACTATATGATGAGTGAACACCCTCTGAGGAGCCTGAAACTGTTCTTCCTGTCCTTTCAATATGCTCCATGCTGAAGATGTGTGTACTAAGAATCAAACCACATGAAGATTCTAATGCAAGTCTATTTTGACTACTAGCAATTTCTCAACAGTTCCAGAGAATATATCTGGCAATCTTTTTTGTGACTGGGCATCTGGTGAGTGAAAGCAAATGAGCTGTGCAGCACATTCTATACATGTGTTTATAGAATCTGAAAGTGGATGGGTCAGTTACCAGCGCAGGTTTGTTTGAAGGGATAGGTTAGACTTAAGGCAGAGCAAAGCAGGTGCACAAGGGAAGGAAAACAATGTATTGCCAATTTATTTCTTCTAGATACTAGTAACTTATTTACTATAAGATCCAAGCACCAATTTTCTACACACCTGAAACAGCCTTGTTAGACACTCTGCTCCCTGCAGCCTTCCTTCTATTTTGCTCAACCCCATTCACTGAGGTCTTAGGGGTTCTAATTAAATATAAAACAGTTAATAAGTCATTTGCAACAAACTTGAAAGGATGCATACAAAAATATAGACACTATCAAAAGGTGTTTGGCATGAAAACATTTTTACAATGTTCCACAGAGCCTCTTCCTGAGCACCAGTACAGTTCCTATTGATATTATTATGGCTTACATAGCTACATTAGTTAGGAGAACATCTCCCCATTAATAGATTGAAAAACTCTATTGAAGAAACTGATTTGATTTAGATACCATGGCATTACAGTCTACATATAAAAGCACAGTATTTCATTAAGTGGAAGCAAAGCTTCATGGAATGAGTGTTACAAATAGAAATGTTGGAACAGTGTAAATGAAGACAATACACAAGAGGATGACAACAATAAATATTTTCCTGCAGTATAAAGGTAAAACAAAGCTTCACCAATCTCTCAAAATACTGAGAGAAGTAATTATTTTTACTCTGAACAACAGTTGTACTGTTATGTGTACGTAGTATGTGTATGTTATGTGTAAAACATTATTCATCAATCACTGTTCTTGCACTTTGAAATTAGTTCATCTTCAGACAAGAAACATGCTGTGCTCTTACCCTTGTCTGCAAAGCAGTCTATGAACTGGGGCATTCTGTCCTTGGTTTGGTTGAAGTATGCTGTTAAAACACAAACTTTTATTAGTGCTCTTTCCCTTTAAAAATAAAAGTCTCTCAAGAAATTCCAAATTATGCATCACCTTTCACATGAAAAATTCAGAAAGGCTAACAGGTTTTGTAATGCAAATGACATGTAAGCAAACTGGCTGGAATTAAAATTTCAGAACAGGATTACCACTTCCACTATTTAAATCACAGAAACAGAAAAGCACACAGATAGATGTCCCTCAACAGTGCCTTGGGTTCCCAGTCATTGATGAGAGCACACAGGAAAAAGGGCTGAATTGCTTACAGTAGTCCTTGAAGGCTGAACTGTATGAGTACACAGCACGTCTTCAAAGCTTTTGGGTAAACATGGGATAAAAACTGTTTGTAAGGGATGCCAGGTATCTGACCTTTAATATGAGATAAACATGCAGACAGGCCTCATAAGAGAGCAGCTGTTATCTGCCTGAACAACATGTACTGAACACTGTAACTTCTGTGATCTGAGCAAACAATCACACAGCCAAGGAACAAAATTTTCCCCACATTAAAAAGCCACTACTTTTCTGACAGCTTTCTAAAGATAAGCATTATCAATAATTGCACTGCAAAGTAAAGGGTATTAGGAAAAGTAGTAGTGCCAAACTGAAGTTTAACAGTGCATCTCAGAGAAAAACCTTAAACCTGAGCACCAAGACTAAAAATAAATGAATAACTTCTGAAGATAAAATTTCAGAAATTATTCTGAAGAAAATATATTATCCTAACTTATAATGAGCTAATAACCCTTTTCTCAGGCCATGGTAAATCAGATTTCATTATTTTCATGACAATATTAGCAGGAATTGAGCTGATCAATGGCAAACCAACAGTACAGATCACATTATTGTAACACAGTTTCTTAAAAGCATTTTAATACAAGTACCTATCACCTACCGATTTTGAGGAGGTTTTTGTTTCATGATTGTTTTTTTACTTGGTATTCCCATTTCTGAAGCCCTAGAGCAACAAAAGTATTAAAACATATTTCAGTTAGCAAGTCATCATCCAGGTCTTGAACAGAAACACTCACAGAAAGCCTACAAGAGGAACCACACCTACATGTAGTACTACCAGAGCAGTCCTACAGATTATCACTTCTTTACTCAGGAGCAAGTGTAACAAGTATCCACCATGTTGCAAGATAATGCCTGCTTCCATTCCCCAGAAAAACTTTACCAGAGATACTCTATTTTCTTTATTGCTAGGCACTTTAGATAGATAAAATCACTTGAGGCACGTTTTACTTTTTACAGTTTGCAAAATCAACCATAAACTAAGCATCCACCACTGCATCATAGCGTAAATGCACAACTAGGAACAAACATTTTTCTCCTTACAAACAGGAAAAGCCTTAAAAGTAAGAGCAAAATACAATTAGCAAGACACCATAAACCTGGAAAGCTTTTTACTCATTCTTCCTAGCAGAGATATCAGTTTGCAAAGAAACTGTTATTCCATAAACTTCTCCTCACTGTTTCCTATGCCTCCTCCTCCTTCTCTTGTACCCCCTTCCACCAACCCTCCCCACCCAAGGGAGAGCTGCACATACTTCATGTACTTTTTCCTGTCCAGAGATTTCTGTGTAGCTGTTGAAAGCATCATTCGCTCTCTTGGGCTCTTTATTTTATCCTAAGAAAAGGATACAGAAGAAAGTTACCTACAAAAGCATAATTAAAAATTTAGATTTAAGAAGCATTGTACATGGTAAGGAAGAATCTCTTAAAAGCAAAATGACTCAGTATTTAAAGTCCTGAAACAGTTTCCATTCCCTGGAAGATAACACACCATTTGCCTGAGCATCTTCTCTTTACGAACTTCGCGATCGTGACGCAGGATGTTCATTCTCTCCGACGCGTCCATGGTGAAAAAGATGTCATGGATGTCATACAGAGCAGCTCGCAGCTGGAAGGAATCATTAAAATGTTCATTACATATTCAATCAAGTTTACGTGCCCGTGCTTTAGAACATCAAGTTCTTTTTGCTTTCAATCTAAACAAAACACTTCGTAATTTTGAAAACCATTTTTTGAAATCAAATAATTTTGTGTCAAGCAAAAAAATGGAATCTTCTCTTCTTTAAATGTTTTACTCTAAATAAAGAAACTCTCGAGGTTTCATGTATTTATGTTACAAAAGCAGAATAGCTAGGAAAGACCAAAAAAAAAAGGTTTAAATTGTGTCACCTGAACCATGACTCTTTCATGAAGAGATGCATCTTGTGCTGACACACTTCCTCTTTTCAATGGGGCTTCAGACTGCAAATTTTTTATGAACTCCATAGTATCCTGGGAAAGATGGGAAAATAAGGCACCAGGCATAACCCTTCATAACAAAACAATCATTACACACAATACACGCAGCAAACAGACTCTTTGTTTGACTTGGACCTTGTGACACTAAGCAAGGCAACACTCAAACATGTTCATGTGCAGCCCCAAAATCTTCCAAGAACAGAAAATGCAGCATTTCATCTGTCAATGGAAGGCAGGAACAAAAGCAAACAGGAGAATAAGCTGCCTATTACAAAAAAAGGCTGATCTTACTTTTACAGTTTGCTTAAGATGTTTCAGTTTTTCTGTCTGCAGGAGTCTACGAGTGAGAAATCCCTTTGCCACTGCTGTGATCTTGTCAAACTTCATTTGCATCTCTGGACTGAAAACCTTAAAAAAAATTCAAAACTTTTTATAAAAAAGCAAGAATTATGAATTATTTATCAAATAACATCCATCAACTGACATAAGTTTCCAAGTAAGAAAAAAGCTGTTGATAAAGCTTTGACTGGGCTCAAAGTACCCACCATAATTTAGCAGAACCAATATATTGCTATATTATTATTTTGCATATATGAATAAGAAAAATAACCTACACAGTTCTCTTATACAATCAAAGTTGACACAGGAAGATACTAAAATTTTATGTTACCAGTGCCTTACAAAAAAAAGAGGGCCTTTTAAGATAAAAATAAATCTGTCTTTTCCCTTACCTGAATCCACCTAGTTTTGATCCTACTACTTGGCCTGCATACTGAGGTCTTTATAATTCCACTACCTGATGGTCCCCAGAGATAGAATGAAGTTTCACTTGTTGAAGAAAAGGTGTTGGGTGTTGTATGAGCAAAACCTGCACAGAAAGCAGAACACACAGCTCAACACACACTTCTGCCCATGAAGTAATGCCTGTGTCTGTGGATACACTCAGCCCGAGGGTCACAGCTTTGTCTACAAGGTCAACCACAGGCAAGAAGCAAGCTGAATATTCCTGATTGATTTCCATGCAAAATTTGCTGAACGAAAGACAGAACAAAACATTTCACAATGCTCTGGAACAGGTGAGAGGTGTTCCATCAGCTGTCGCTGTACTGCCTTGCAGTTAGGAACCCCTGGCAGAACCCTCAAAACCTCCTACACAAACGTGACCACCTGGCCCAGTGCTGTGCAGCTACATGGCACGAGGACAGTCCTTCTGGACATGATGCAAATCCACATCCTCATCCTTGATCAAAGGAGGCTATGCTTAGCTTGTTTTCCTTGGATGTGCCCTAAAACAGTTACATAACAAACGCAGTACATGGAACTGTTCAAGGATGGCTGAACCTGTGCTAAATGCCAGTGACACAAAGATGCAACAGACACTGTTCCACAAATGCTGCCCCCAGCTGAGGGCAGCAGCCATCTGTGTAGCCTGAGCAGCCCTAGGGCAGGAACACTGCACTCATCCACAGAGCAGGACAGCTGGTCCAGTCAAGCACTGTAGAACAAATTATATCACAACACTTAATCTACATTCTTCCCTTCCAGTTTTACCAATGCTGGTGGAGTTTGTGTTATGGACTGTCTCCAGCTGAGACTGCACACTTTCCAGCAAGCTACTTTCACTTTTTTTCCTCCACTCCAACTCCATCCTGCTGTTAATATTCACTTTGGAAATTTCTATTTCCGTTGTAGTAACCTTCTCTCCTTTTGAATTTCTCTTCTTCTCTTCCAGTTCCTACAGAAGGAAGATTCAACCATGAGACTATTTTTCTAACTCTGCAAAGCAACAGAATATACGTTCAAACCCAATTACTTCCTGACAAACTTCCTTTGCTTAGAATTTTTCCTGTTGACCTTACCTTCAGTTCCTCCTGTTCTCTCTCTTGTTCAGCTATCAGAATCGACAGTTGTTGTGCATGCTGTTCTTCAAGTCTCTTTTTCACTTCTTCAAAAGTCAGCATGTTGGTTTTTAAAATACCTTCTGAGAAAATACGTAACAAAGAATCAAATATTAAATACCCTCTATATGATCTTTGCCAGAGACATCCATCCTTTATCAGAAGTAATTAGCCTCATCAGTAAAAAGTAAAAAAGATGTCTTTGATATCAGGTTTCCTTGATATCAAGTTCCCATCATGTATTGCACAGACCTCCATCATTTACTAGTCCTTCAAAATATTTGCACATGCATATTTGTGAACCAAACTTGTGGATGGAACAGCAGTAACACCAAAAGCCTATATTAAAATTGGGGCATGGAAAATACAACTCTAAGAATTGTTACACTTGCTGGAGTGAATTAACATTATTTATGCCACTTCAGCCTCATTTAGCAGAGACACACGCAGACGTAACACAGTCTTGAATTTGAAGAAAATATCTATGTGGTTTTCTTTTAATTTACATGGGCTGTCTTTTCTTTTAGTAGTCTTATTTAGACCTCGTGGCATAAGACAATTGTCTTAGTAAAACTAAATTCCAGCTTCTAGGTTGAAATGGGAAATCAGTATTTGTGAAATCAAATTAAATTAGATAAATGAGGCTTCTGAAAAGAAACACCAATGACTAATGACCACTGGGGATTTTCTAAAATATTTATAAACTGAAAAGTAACCCTCAAGCACAGGAAATCTTTTACCTTTTGCCGTATTTTCAAGGACTGCATTCTTGGTAATGTAAACTGATCCCACAGGATATTTCTGTTCTTGCAACCACTGCTTCTCTTGTTCTTCCATTCCAACTCCGAGAACACAGGAACTGTTTTCTTTTTGGCAGTTGTCAGTGTCCAAATCAAGTCTACGTTTTACCTTTTCAAAATTTTCTGGGAACTGCTCATTTGCTGAGGAAACATTTGGAGTATTATCCAGCTGCTGTCGCACATTCTTGCTCTGCATTAGTAGTGGAGATGGATTTTCCACGTCGTAAGATTTATTGAGTTCCATTGGAGAATTGCATTTAACGTTTTCTGCCAAAGTAGCTGGTTTCATTTCATTCACAGCCAGGATCCTCTGTGTCACTGCAGACTGACTGATGGCAAAGGGCTCATTCACTTTTGGAGGCGCCATACCAGCACTGCTCTCTGCTTTACAGGGCCCCCTGCTGTCCATCACCACCTGTCCTTCCACCACAGCCGACACTGCTCCTCTGCTTTCAAAGAGCCCGAAGGAATGGCGCTTTGGTCTGCCAGCCCCCAACCCATCACAAGGGCCTAAAGAATTCCTGCTGACACCAGGAACTCTGCCAGGACAGACCGTAGTGAAGTCCACCATGAACTTCGGCACCGATTCAGACACATTGTTTTTATCTGCAATATCTTGCATGATTAAATCCATTGTTCTACCCTTACCTTTAGGACTTAACTCATAAGCATTCACAGGGTTGTTTATAATGATGTGTCCCATGGACAAAGGTCTTGGGCGCCGTCGGTGCACTTTAGGGCTCACGCTTGGCTCTGGGCTTGGCAATTTGGTATAAGAGCCTGTGAGGCTCCTGACAATGCTACTGTCACGCTCAAACACAGAATTCTTTTTCAATTCCTCATCTGAATCTGAATCTACCAAAGGGGGTGTTCCAACTCTCATAGGTATGTCTACTTTAGAAAAACTGGATAAAGTGGACATACTTGTGTTACTTGGATGCATAGAGGCACAGTGGAGAAGAGTACTTGATTTATTAATACTGGGTTTATCAAGTGTCTGAGCAGTGCAACTTCTGCCTGTAAGCTTGGCCCGCTCTTTCACAGAGTCGGTTGTTTTGACACCATCATTTTCTTTATCCGAGTGACTTTCACTTGTACTCCTCTTTGAATTGCTTTTCGAGGTACGCTTGCTTTGCTCTTTCTCTATGTACTCCCTAGACTTCTTTATCAGGTTCTGAAGACTCATTACACATGGATCTTGGACATCCTCATCTGATGGTGACCCCACTCGTCCCTCCTGCTTCTGCAGAGCATGAGACGGGACCTTGTTACACACCTTGTCAGGAGATGCAGCCCTCGGACACGGCGCATCTTCCGAGAAGCGACTCTCACCTGGCTTTGAAGAAACATTTTCTTCTGCTGCCTTAACTACTTCTGTCATATTTGATGTCATTTGCCCTGCAGTACCTGATGGTCTGAGTTCTGATGTCTTTTCCAGGTCCATGGAACTCTGCCTTTCAGGAGTACATGCTGAATTGGTATCTGATAGAGCTGTGAAGTCAGTCAAAGCCTTTGAATCCAAACCAGGGCAAGAACTCTCAGCCTTCGATGTGTTTGCATCACTCATGCTAGGTCCTTTCTTCATCTGCAAAAGAAAATTTTTAAAAATGACAGATTTTCAATAAAATCTCAGAATTTCAGAATCTTGTAAACTTCACTTGAACTTAAAAAAATTTTTAAAAACAACTTAAGTGAGAATTACATGTTACTTCCAGCCAGCATTTGTTTAAAAGGATTTTCACACTACAACTATCCTTTAAGCTGCATCTTCGTTATCTAAAAGACACATTTGAAAAAAAAACAAAACAAAACAAAACAAATTTACATTACTTTTGTATTGAACATACTTTCCTGATCTGCTGGTCAAACCCCAAGCCAGCTGACTGTTGCCACACACACTCAGTAAACAATGCAAACTACAAAGTGCTGTTTGCCACCTTGGTAACTCAACAAACTCAGTATTAACTGTTTAAGCAACAGTTTAATCTAAAGGCTGTATTACAGCTGTTTCCAAAGACATACAATAACTTCTTAATTAGATATATACAGTAGTCTTTTAAATTAAAACATCTGCTAAATTCATAATTGAAGCAGCAAAAAAAAAAATAGTTACAGTAAAATTTTAAAGCACACAACAGAAATTCAAGTTGTTGTGAAAGTAATTTTAATTCTGTAATCATCAAGTTGAATATAGATTATGATTAAGCTATAAGTTTGCAAATAAAGCAGCTCTAACACACACGAGTTGTTCACTTGTTTTAACAATCCAGTTGTTTCCAACACTTACAAAAGAAGCAGTGAGCTCTGTCTTTTGCATATAGCAAAAGAAGCAGTGAAAAGCAAGTCCCATGCACTACCATGAGTATCAGTAATGACCAATTATCAGGACACACAGCATGAAATACTAGCAAATGCTGGTTCTGGGGAGTAGCTGCTATTCCTTTCATGTTTATATTGGGGAATACTTAAACCCCAACACTTTCTCAAAATGTCTACAGCAGTGATTTTCTGTAAATCTATGAGGCAGCTTTGGACTAACATACCTGGACATTTTCTACAATCTCCTGAACACGATTCAGTAAAGCTTTTTTCCGGGACTCCCGTTTCCTGGTCTCTATCTCCAGTGCTTTCTCCTTGTACTGCTGTATTTCCTTTTTCTTTTCAAGGCTAAGCTGCAAAACAGAGTGTAAGAAACATAATTTATATAATTAAACGCAAATTTCAATACAGAATTACAGAAATAAATTCAAAAGAAAAACAACAGATCAAAACAATTACAAAAACAGAAAACACCTGAAACTTTGTGCACACATTAAATGCCAGCTTCTTCTCAAGCAATTTTTTAAGGGAAGGTGTATAAAATGCCTGCTTGGCACACATGCAAATGAACATGAATTTGAAACACCATTTATAAAATTTTCCATGAACATTACATGCTACAGTATTAATCTGACTGTATTCAGAGATTTTTTCTAAAAACTCTTACAACATCCATGCATCTGTAAATTAAGAATGTAACAATATATCCACAATTTATTTCTGTATCATGATTTTTGGATGTTGTAAGAGACTCTCTCCCATTTCTTCCCATCACTGAAACAAGGAAGTCAGCTGCAGTATTGCAGGAACTACCAACAATCTTCAGCTTAGCTCTGTTTGCATTAGCACAGAATGACTTAACATAATTGATGAGCCTGTGGAATACATTACAGGAAGATGCAAACACATGCAAAAAAAATATTCCTTAAAAGCTTTTTAACTATCTCAGTATTTCTCCAGGAACTACCAACAATCTTCAGCTTAGCTCTGTTTGCATTAGCACAGAATGACTTAACATAATTGATGAGCCTGTGGAATACATTACAGGAAGATGAAAACACATGCAAAAATATATTCCTTAAAAGCTTTTTAACTATCTTGGTATTTCTTATTCACATTTTTTGCACCATTACAATAACTCACAAGTTCAAAATATGAAATGTCAATATGATTTTACATGAAGCCCAGTAGTAACATTATTGAAAACAATCAACATTTGTGCTCCCCTTAGGAAGATAATTTCTAAAAAAATTAAAAGAAATTTAGTCAATGTGAGGGAGAAAAACATATATTTAACCCCTTGTTTTGTAAGATTAAGGCTAGGAATGCTTAAAATACAGGAAGCAGCAGGTCAGATGACAGCTCACAGACATCTTCAGTAGAATCATTCTTTATAAGTGCACACCAAAGCCAGTGCCAATAGCACAGTTAACACACCAGGGAGGAAAAGGAATAAAAAAACGCCTTACCAGAGGGGAAAGCACAGGAACTCCATAGAATTGAATGAGGGAGATATTTTTGTTCTGAACAGTCAAAGAGGTTTTTCCTTTTATTGCCTCTGCTTGGATTCTGGAAAGATGTTTCCTACAGAATATTTCATAGTCCTCCATCTTCATGTTATCTAAGCTGCAAGGAATAACAACATTACTCTTCCATGCACTTCCAAGACCTTGAAGGGAAAACAACAGCACCACTAATTCTGTGTCACTATGTTTTGGGAAGCAAATTCTACATTAGAAAACTGAGTCAGGTTTCTCTTTCTCCTAATCATTAACAAAGCCTGCAAAACTCTTCTTTATTTTCCCCTATGAAAGGAGGATCTGCATGTATGCTAAAAAATGCTGATCACAAACAAATGGAGAAGAAAACAAGCATTGAGATAATCAGGATTTACAAAACAGTACCTGCTATAGATAATTTCCACCAAAGACTAAACCTTTGAGATCTTCCACAACGAGACAGATCCTATCAACTGTCAAAAAAAAAACCCCAAAACCCAGCACAGACAAAACTGCTGCCCAATTGGATTAAAAAAAAAAAAAAAAAAAAAGCCTTTACAGGTTTAAGGGCTGAGAGGAATTCATGTCTCACTCCCGTGAGCCTCCGTCTCGATACATCCCTGTATGAACAGACGCCAGTACTCACACCACAAAAATAAAATAAAATAAAAAATTGCAACCTTGTCTCCTTAAAAGCGGCCCAATATGTGAAATATCTGTCACTGCCCGTCCCCACCGGAGCGAGCCCTGCACCGCCGGCAAGGCCTGACAACGCTTTGTTCCCTGGCACGCATCGGCCGATCCCTGCCCGCCCGCCCCGGCGCAGCGAGCCCGCCCCGGGCTGGGCCGATGCGTGGGCCGGCCGGGCACGGGCACGGGCACCGCCCCGCGAGCACCGCGGCACGGGCCGGCCGGGCACGGGCACCGCCCCGCGAGCACCAGCGAGGGCAGCCCCAGCGAGAGCGGAGGGGATGGAGCGCCAGGCCGGTGCTCCCATTTCCTGCCATTTCCACCCATAGCTCGCCCACGCAAGTTGCCCTGTTAGCACGGGTGTGATCTGTTCTGCTCCGTCCCATTGCAGGTCACACGGCTGTGCAGTCCTTGTGCAGTCGGGACCGCCGCAGGTATCAGTTTCAGCGAGCACGCTGTGACTGATGATATCTGTTTCTCTGTGACAGATAAAGATGCGCACCTGCTCCCGTGCTCTGTGAGGACAGCCCCCAGCAGGACAGCATCCATGAGGGCATCATCACTGACATCCTATCCCTCCCGCCCGGGCAGCAGCTGCCGGTCTAGCCAGTCCAGCAGCAGGTAACACTCACCTGACAGGCAGGTCAGGTGCAAGGAAAATCCACACTTGTTTGCCAGCGTTTGGCCCAGGCATAATTAATTTAAATATATGGAAGCATCTAATTCCCAGCATTTAGAGCTGTTAAAGCTGTCATTCTCGTTTCAAAAAACAAGTTCATCATCTGTTGCCTCTTCAGTGATCTTTGAGGGGCTCTATTTTTTTTAATTTCATCTTTAATCTTAACAAAGGCTGTTGTTTATCAAAGGGTTTTTTAAATCTGTTAGACATCTAATTAGGCATTCCATTATTTGTTGTGCATCTGCATACATATCTCTGATTTTTCTTCTGCTACACCTGGCAGAAACACAAAACCACTGACAGAGTACCTGGGATGCTCAGAACCAGCTAGGACACTATGTGACAAATCTTCACCTCAGCAATAAAAAAAATTTTAAAAAACCAAACAAACAAACAAAAAAAATCCCTAAACAAAAAAAAAAAAAAAGGCAAAAAAAAAACACCTCACATCAGTTCAGAAGATGGCCTCACGCCTGTTCTACCCCTAGTTGCTCAGAGCTCCTCGCTGGAAAGCCGGTTGCTTCCCATCCTTCCCACAGACACAGACACCAAAAAGCCGGTCAAAACCCCCACTTACATTAACACACACTGCTAGTTGCTCGGCTTTGCTGTTCCAGTTTCCGCAGCCTTCACTCAAGCAGCTGTTTCCGTGCCGTGTTGCTCATCTCCCCGGACTCGTGGCCGATGTTCTCGCCGGTGCCGGCGGGCAGAGCCGCGGGCCCTGTCCGGAGGCACGGCTGCTCCTCCGCGGCTCCTGGGCCTGGCCTGTGGGCAGGAACCACTGCACGGTCAGCTACATAAAACGCACAGTATATAACACTGTATATCACAAACCAGCAGTTAGCTGGAAAATAATCACTATGGATGTTGTGTTTCTAATTAGCCGGCTGGCACAGCCACAGAAAGCCCTCAACACTCTCCATATGCACAGGTGTGTGTATGTCCCTGGACAGCGCTGCCTTTCCTTCCTTTAGCACCCTTTACTTTTATCTGCACCGTGTTTTATCAGGAACGGCCCGTTTCCCGCAGTGCCCCGTGTTCCATGAGGAACAGCCCCTGTTTCCCTCAGTGCCTTGTGTTCCATAAGGAACAGCCCCTGTTTGCCTCAATGCCCCATGTTCCATCAGGAACAGCCCCTGGTTTGCCTCAGTCCCCTGTGTTCCCTCAGGAACAGCCCGTTTGCCTCATTGCCCCGCATTCCACCAGGAATGGCCCCGTTTTCCTCAGGAACAGCCCCTGTTTGCCTCAGTGCCCCGTGTTCCATCTGGAACAGCCCCTGTTTTCCCGCGGTGCCCCGTGTTCCATCAGGAACGCCCCATGTTCCATCAGGAGCACCCCGCTTCCCGCACGCCCCTCGCGGCGTTACCTGAGGTGTTGCTCGGGGCCCGGGCTCGGTCCCGCCCTCAACGCGGCCGGAGAGGGCCGGGCGGACACTGCGGGCGCTGATTGGCTGCTGCTGCTGACAGCCGGGCGCTGATTGGCTGCTGCGCTGACAGCCGGGCGCTGATTGGCTGGCTGCTGGCGCCGCCGCCGCCCTGGGCGCTGGGAGCGGCGGCGGCCGTTGCTCGGCCGGGCCGGCGGTGCCCGCGGCCCGCCATGCTGTGCCACGGCGAGGGCCTGCTGAGCTCGCTGACGGCTCTGATGGCGCTGGCGCTGGCGCTGAGCCGCAGCCCGGCGCTGGCCTGCCTGCTGCCGGCCGGGCTCTACCTGGCGCTGCACCTCCTGTCGCTGGAGCCCGCGGCGCCCCAGAGCGCGCAGCGCGTCCTGCGGCCCCGCGGCGCCGCCGCCCGCATCGCGCACCGCGGCGGCGCGCACGACGCGCCCGAGAACACGCTGGGCGCCATCCGACAGGTCAGCGCGGGCCCGGGCGGGCGGGTTCTGGCTCATAATCCGCACTTCCAGCAGCAACTCGGGCCGTTCTTCCCTGCCGGAAGCTGTGTGGGCCCTTGACCCTTCATCCCAAGGGGAACTGCAGGTCCGAGTCCTGTGGGAGCTGCTGTAGCCTTGGGTGTTTCAGCGGTGCAGCCATAATGAAATCTTGTGTTTCGTTGATGTAGCAGCAGCACACAGAGAGCGGACAGCAAGTCAGTAACAGGCTGTTTGTTTTGTAAAACCTTGAAGATCTGTGATGAAAATCCACATTTAGGGGAAGATCTGGTAGCAGCAGTTCGCTGTGGGCAGGCCTGCCGTGCCTCGCTGCCCCCTCAGCTGCACGGCATCCAGCACAGCCAGGGTTCACAGTCTCTTTCTGGGAATCACTTGAATTAGTGAATATCAGTCCCTGGAGTGTAGTGTTCCTGTGAGGTTGAGGTGTTGCTGCTCTGAGGATCCCTTACCTTTGTGTGAGACAGGATTCCCAGTCCTGATAAACTCTGAAGCTGCACAATCCTTGCGTGGCAGACACCTGGAGGCAACCTCTGTACCCGGCTTTTGTCCTTCTGGTGCATTGTCCCCTTTCCCAGGAGGGCACTTGTCCTTCAGAGCAATTCAGGTGTTGTTAGCACTTCACTCGAGTGTTCTTCTGAAGAGTTCTTGGGAACGATCCCGGGCAGGAACAGGGTGTATGAAATGTTCTAAGGCAGCCTGGCTGCTTCTTGCTCTCTGTTAAGGCCATTCCTCAGAGAGGAGCAGGGGTTTGCCATCCATCTACTGCTTGCTGTACACGTGGTAAGCAGTGTTCACTAAGTGTTAAAGTGCAGACATTTGCTTCTCTTGTCTTTCATAATAAGGACTCCAGGGTTATTACATCAGAAGGAGAGAGCAGGATTCTTTTCTGCATTTTTATCCTGAAACAGTTCAAATCCCAAGACTGAGGGAGAATCATTGTGGTTTCAGCTGTAAAATAGATTAGATGGTTCAGTTATTTTTTGAATGCTCAACAATGACTTGGGTAAAACTTGCTTTATTTTGCAGATAGAGACTACTGAAAAATACATTAATATTTTATTAATTTTTTACCAAAATACAAGCTAATTATAGCTGTACCTGTGTCAAATCTATAAACCTGTCTTTTCTGTTGTGTATGTGATTTTCTAAATTTTTTTTAAGGCAGCTGAGAATGGAGCAACGGGTGTGGAGCTGGACCTTGAATTTAGTGCAGATGGTGTCCCCATTCTCATGCACGATGACACAGTTGAAAGGACAACTGATGGGGCTGGGAGTCTGAGGGACCTGACGTTTGAGTAAATCAGGAAGCTTAATCCATCTGCAAAACACAGGCTACGGTAAATGAACTGCTCTGAAATTTAACTTTCAACAGTGCAAAAATAATTCTTGATGAGCAAAATTATTGATTTGATCTATCACTCATGAACATTTTTTTAAATTTAAAACTTAGTCCTATATTTTATTTTTAATTTGATTTTTAGAGGCATGGAGACTCCTTAACCATCAGTAGATTAGGAACAGTGAAATACAGTCAAGATAAACTGGTTTTCAGGGACAAAATCCACAGGCATCTAATGTGAGACAGGTCAATATCTACATAAACTAATGAACTGGTCAATATCTACCTAAGTCCTAAATTGACTGCAGGACGCTAAAAGTGCTGGGATCTTCATGATATGTCAGAATTGGCCAGAGGAATTACTTCTAAGATTAATTTTACTCACATGTGTTAATTGACTGATTGTGTTTTGGGGATTCTACACATCAGGTTTATACTGTTGAAGAGGAGCTAGACAGATTTTGGGTGGCCTCACTGTGACCCTCGTGGCTGATTAGGTGATTCCTAGGGGTATGCAGGGGGAAATATTTTTATACATTACTAAGAATTTGATAACAGTGCAACTTGAAGTATCATGAGTGAGTCAATTTCAGAGGAAGAACTTGTCCTGAGACACTGAGTTAGGGAGCCCCAGAGGTGCAGACGTGCCTCCTGTGAGTGTGGCACAAGGAGCATCTTCCCTGTCTCACTGGAAAGGTGATCACCTGGGCCACGCAGGGGGAGTTCCCACAGGCAGTGACTGCTGAGCAGCTGCTCTTCAGTGTCAGGAATGAATGAATGTCACCCCACCAGGAATGATTTATTGATGGTCAAGCTGCTTCTGCTGAATCCTCAGCTTGCTCTGCCTGTTCTGCCAGGATCTGCATTTCTGGCTCAAGCTGGGGAGTGCAGTGAGGAGCAGGAGGAAAGCAGCAGTTGGGACTGAAAGCTTGTTTGTGGGAAGGAGGAGAGGAACTGCCGTTGATGTTTTGGGGCAGGAGACAAGGCCAGTGAGCCCTGGATCCCACCTGCAGCTCCAGTGCAGCAGCAGACTGTTGGAATCAGCCCCGTGTGGTTGGTGACAGGCAGGCCCATGTGTGTGCACGTGTGTGTTGACTGCATCCCAAGGAGTTCTCTGTTTCCACAGGAGCCAATTCCAAGGTGAAAAGGTGCCAACTCTGAGAGAAGCTGTTGTGGAGTCCATGCATCACAATCTTACAATCTACTTTGATGTCAAAGGCCATGCAAATCAGGTACTGCTCAGTGCAGCATGGCACCTCCCCTCACCCCTTCTGTGGCTCTCTGACCTGCTCTGGTGCTGGTCTCACACTGGTCCCTGTGTACAGTCCCTTCTTTGCCATGAGTGAGTCCAGGCCTGCTGCTGGTGACAGCCAGAGCTGTCCTGGCAAGCTGCAGCTCAAACTGGCACAAGGCCTGTGCAGGTGTTGCACTCAGCTCCCAGCACTGCTGTGAAACAGCAAAGGGAATTCCCTGCTGTGCTGAGGGGAGTCACTACCTCATCTTCAGCCTCCAGTGAGGGATCTATAATTTGCATTACTGAGGGCAGATGCAAATGACCTATCACTAATATTTTATATAAATTAGAGTAATTTTTTTCTTTAGCCTAGCAAAATATCGGAATAAATAATTTTCCTCTTAACTAAAGCTTGGGTAGTACTAAAAATTATATCCACAGCATATTTAAGCACATTTCAAACACTGAGAATCTTACTCATTGTTGTAAATAGAGTAATGAGCAGAAATTCTTTTGTTAAAAACCAAAATATCATTTCTGTGTTAATGCTATAAATAAGGTGCTGTTTTTCTTCTTCTCCCTTTCTATTTCAATCTTGCAACACAGCAGGGAAGTGTTTTCAAGATTGTTCTAAAATGACTTGGCAGTGTAAATTAAATATGAGTGTATGTATAACATCTCTGTGTGTCTCTAATTGCAGGCAGTTGATGCCCTGAAACAACTCTACCAGGAATTTCCACAGTTGTATAACAGCAGCATTGTCTGTTCTTTCATGCCAGATGTTGTTTATAAGGTGATGTTTCCTAAAAGTTGGGGGTTTTTTTCAGTCCTGTCTGGGAATATCAGTATGGTATTACACTCCCAGTTCCAGGTTGCTTTTGGGCTGTTCAAATTCCTAAGGCTTTTAAAAACAAATGAAGCATAATGCATTAATCTTATTAGATTACTCTACTTATTAAATGCAAAAGGAATCTACAGCAATTCTGTCCCTTCTGAAAGCAGTGCAGACAAATGTGCATTGCTCTGCTAGTTGGTGTCTGGCCAGGTATCTGTGTGCAAGGTACCTGCTAAATAAATATTCTAGATACTCCTAAAACTCTATCCTCATTGCCAAGTCTACTTACTTTTTTTAACATTATATGCATTGCATGACTGCTATGTAATTTCTTTAACATAAGAGCTGGTGCTTATTCAGTATGATTTGAAGAAAAAAAATTCATACAGTATGGTATGTTATAGGTTTTTTTAAGAAAAAAAACCTATAACATACCATAAACATCTTTCTAAAAGAGTTACAAAAGGATGTGAAGGGGAAGGATAGGATTCTGGTAGAATTGTAAATGCAAGCTAGGACTTTGTATCTAAACTCTCAAAAATTGTATTTAATGCTGCTGGGCTTTTGGATGAATTACAGTCTTTTCTCCTTGGTCCCCCAGATGAGGCAGGCTGACAGGAATGTTGTGACAGCACTGACCCACAGGCCCTGGCAGCTGAGTCACCTGGGAGATGGGACACCCCGATTCAGCTCCTCCTGGAAGCATTTCTTGTACATGGTGATGGATGTCATTCTGGACTGGAGCCTGCACAGCTTCTTGTGGCGACTCTGTGGGGTTTCAGCTTTCCTCATACAGAAAAATTTTGTTTCTCAGTAAGTGTTGGAGTTTGCTCATATATCAGGAGCTATTCTCTTCTGTTAGTGTATGGGGTGGAGTTAACATAGTATGTGCTTATCAAAATGTTCCATTTAGTGCTGGGTGAGGTGTCTTGATAATTTCTTTACTCCGTGCTGTTTTAGGATTTTAAGCCTCTATCTTTTTTACCTGAATTTTTACCTTCTGTTACAGCCTACATTTAATCTCAAAGAGAAAAAGCATTTGTTGCTTTGCCTGTTTACAATAAGAAAACACAAAAAGATGATGTTGCAGAACATGACACACTGCTGTTCCTTGGTGTGATGCTGATGCAAGACCAAAACTCAGCTGTAGCCTCAGCACTGTCTGCCTTAACTCTGTGTGGTGTCAGGCTCCTCTCAGGGTGTCTCTGTTCCTTGCAGGGACTATGTGAGCCACTGGTCTTCCAGAGGAATTCGGGTGGTTGCCTGGACAGTGAACACGTTTGCAGAGAAAAGCTACTACGAAAGTGTCCTTGACTGCCCCTACATCACCGACAGCTTGGTGGAGGACTGTGACCCTCACTACTGAGGCAGCCTCTGCCCTCTGCCCTCCTGGGCAGCTCTGCAGCCACCAGGGCATCCAGCACTGCTGAGCACAGCTCTGGGAAAGGCAGAGCAGCACTTGGCTTCTGCCTGTGGTCACACCTCAAATGCAGGAACCTTCTGGTGCAGCCGGAGTCTGAGGAAATCACTGTAATGTAAAAGAATCATATTTGGCAACCCTGTTAGGCCATCCCTTGCCTGTGCAGGTGGCTTTATAATTCTCAAGGAATAATTCTATTCCTTGGCTTTGTTTAAATTTTGGTTCTGAATTTTGGTGTCGGCAATTTTGGTGTCAAAATTTCAAATCATAACTTGATGTTAGTAATTTTAACAGCATGTTCTACAAGTGTATACTAATTTGAGGTTGATTTATAGCACCTTAAGATCATTTACATTACTGTTCTTAAAACAGAAAGTGGAAATAATGGTACAATGGTGAAAAAATAGAAGATAAGCATATTTCCCTGCCCTGTGTGGAAAGATGGCTGTGCTGAATCCTGATGAGGAAGAAAAAGCCAACTTTCCATGTGTGATGTGATGTGAGCTTATGAGAATTAACAAATAAAACTTGAATAGCTTCTTATCTTCCAGACCTTCTAAGACAACCAGGGGAAGATAGGAAATTGTTTCTTCTAATGAAGAAAAAACACAGCACATGAATGTATTTATTTTTAAGATAAAGCTATATGTGGAGTGGTGGTAAGCAGTAGAACAAATGGAGCTGAAATGTCTTTTTAGTTTGCCTTTGGTTGCATGATTGAAGGGCACTGAGAGGGATATGGAATCTGTAATGCAGATGTAACTTGAACTCCAAAGGATCTGTAGTTGCAATAAAAAGTCTTCGAGAATTCATGGAGAGGGGTCTTTGTCAGGTGTGCAGAAGGGCATTTATATAAAATGTCAAAATTAGTGCAGATTGTCCCAGTTAGGGTAAATCCAAACTTCTGGAATATGAAAGATTCATGGTACAACCTGCTGGGAGGATGGATTTTCTGTTTGTGTCCTGAGCTCAGTCCAGGCACAAAGAAGCACAAAGGAGGTGCTTTTCCCTGCCCTGCAGAAGCAGCAATCTCAGCCTCCTGGTGCACGTCCTGTAGGATGTGTAGGTTTATGTTCAGACCCTGTCCTGCCCCTTCCTGGGTCCTGTGGCCTCTGCTGAGCCCCCAGGGGCTCCCACTGAAGGGCAAATGACTCTCCACGGCTAATGGCCCTCTCTCCAAAGGTCCAGCTGTTGTTGCTGCTTGAGTTTCTGGCACTGCTGAGCCACTGTCCTCAGTGCAAACACCAGGTCCATGCCCAGTGCCCACAGCTGTATGTGCAGGGAAACAATAAAATTGAATCTCTGCTCTTGCACTGTGTGTAAAATTTGTCCTTTTCTCTGTCTCTCTGGTGGCTGGGTTTGGGCTGTCTTTAGCCTAAATTATTAGCAAGATGAAAAGATGTGCCTCTTTCCAGAGCAACAAGGGAGGAAAAAAATGGGCACTAGTAGAAAATGAGCTAAACAAAACAAAAATTATCGTGGTGGCGAAGTTGTAGTCTTGAATGAAAAGAAGCTACATCAAATATCACAGTCATGTATGATAAAAAAATAAATCTTAGTTGGTTTACTTCCAATCAATCCTTTATAGGAAAATATGTGTAAACTTTCAGTTTACAAGCAATAGTTTTACACAGACGAGAATTTGATAGTCACTCTTAGTTCTGATGGCTTCATCAAAGCAGCTTTTAAGGGACTGTAATAATCTGTGAATATGACTCAGAAAAATGAACCCAGTTTACACAAGTTATTTCACAGCCATTACAATGTCTCATTCATTAAAAACAACTGCACTTCAATATACTTCTGTTTATTTGACCAATATTTCAGATAAAAGCTGATAAAACAGGTAAAACAATATATTAGAAAAATATTTCTAAAACTCAACTTTTATTTACAGTTAGGCACCAGTTTCCTTCTATTTAGATGACAACACGTGGTCAGCTGTGGAGGGAGCCTTACTGCATCGAGGTGCTGCCAGTCCTGGGGGAAGGCTGTCACCAAATACCACTGCTGCAAACAACCCCCACAGGTGAATATTCCCTGTCACAGTAAAAAACCGAAGTCCCGACACATTTTGCAACCCGTTCTTCTATGTTTTCCTTCCATTTAGACGGAGAAAAAGATGTTTGAGAGATTCTTCCAGTTATCTGTGCAAGAGAGGATTGCTTGCTGGGGCCAGTGCCTTCCCTCGGGCTGTCCGTGCCGCTCAGGGCTGGAATCCCCCGCTGCCGTCGCTGTCCTCCCCCAGCGCCGCTTCCCGGGCGCGCAGGGCGAGCGCCACGGCCCGGGAGGGGCTGCGGCTGCGGCTGCGGCTGGGATCGCGGGCTGCTGGGCACACGGCAAACAGCGTTAGCCGAGCTGCTGGGGACAGCCAGAGCACCCCCTGCTCTCTAGGGAGCTCCTCTGCCAGGCTTTTGCAATGAAGTTACGTGGAAGCTCAGATACCACGCAAGATCCCATAGCCTTGTTTTACTCCGAGCAGGATGATGTTCTAGGGACTCAGCATTAGTAACCTCTACAGCATCAGTAATCTCTACAGCATTAGTAACCTCTTCTGAGCATTAGTAACTGAGCACTAGTAACCTCTACAGCATCAGTAACCTCTACAGCATCAGTAACCTCTACAGCATCAGTAACCTCTTCTGAGCATTAGTAACTGAGCACTAGTAACCTCTACAGCATTAGTAATCTCTACAGCATTAGTAATCTCTACAGCATTAGTAACTTCTTCTGAGCATCAGTAACCTCTTCTGAGTTTCACACCAAGATGTTTCTAAAGAGATTTAAAGTTCTTGCCTACCTATTGGGTGCTCCCATAAGACAAAATGGCTCATTTACCCAGGAATTTCACTGTCTAGTACACAGAAGCTGGTGGTTGGTCTTTAGAAGTCACCACCAACACCAGAACAAGCTACCAAAAAGCACAGCCTGTACAAAAAAGTCACCCCACAAGCCCAGTCATTTTGTTTTCTCTCTACACAAGATGCTAAAATGCTGTGTCCCTGACATGCAGCTGTTACACACTGTGTCTGTCCATCAAACATTTTTACTTAGCTGAATTTTTAAGAGCTTTCTGTGTTTCATCTTAGTTGCTTACCTGGTGGAAAGTCACTGCTGCTTGAGATCTCAGCAGAAAAGGGATGCTGAAAACAAAATTCACAAGCAGACTTAGGCTGTGTTTCCCTCCTGTGTGTGTTATCTTGCATTTGAAAAGATACCAGTTATCTGTAACCATACTCTTCAAGTCTTGAGCAGGTTTATGATTATGAGTGTTCAACAGCTATTCTGATCACATTTTTATATCTGTTCAAGTTAATCTTTAAAGTTATTTCCATGCATACAGGACTTTGCTACATATACACACATCACCTATGCCACACCCCAGATTCTGTAGAGGGGAATCTGCATTTCCCTCTTTTGACCATCTCACCTCATTGTAGGATGTGTTTTGGTTTCTGTCAAATGCCCTTTCTGGGTAGTCTGGCACCTCCTGGGCAGGTTGCATGGATGGGTGATATGAAGAGGAGCTTCTCTGAAAAACAGTATTTGGCATCAGCAGTCTGTGATCTGGCTTCCAGCTGTGACTGTGTGGTCAGCACTGCTCATCTCCCCTGTCTCAGGGAGATGGCCTTTGCTAAATCCACAGTGAGATCATTCTGGCTTCTCCTTCTGAAATCTGAACTAACAGCTACAAGAACATCCACACTTGGTAGGTGACCAAATCTCCCTCTCAGGAATCCCACTCGTGACACTCAGCATGGGCAGATGTTGTTTGAAAATCCCCAGCACATAGAAAATGTCCCTTCATATTCAGCTTACCTCTTTACAGTCAATATTTACTTGTATTATTACACATATTTATAGTTAACAACAGTTCAATATCAATTATTATCCATATTTGGGGTTTTATTTCTTTAACCATTTTAATGATAGCCAGTCATGAAGGGGGATTTGGTTTTTTGAGAGGAAGGAGAGGAACCTATCAAAGCCATTTTCTCTATCAGTGTGTAAGTCAAGGAGTTTTTACTCAACCCAAACAAAAACAGCAGACAGCACCTGTATGTCCACATTTTAGCACTCATTTGATGGCTCAGCAGGCAGGACTGCCTTGAAAAATAAATTCAAGTCTAGCTGTCAGTGTTGTATGGGATTTCAAATGGAGTTAGGTCAAAGCACTCAGTTTTACCTCAGCTGAAAATAACCACAAATCACAACCCCCTAAGGAAATCCATGGCCAGGGGAGGAAGGCAGCCTCCTCCTTAGCCTAGGGAAGGTTGTGACCAAAGCCTTCGGTGACCATCACTGCACATGAACACTAGGAATGTTTTCTTGAAGTTCCATAACCATAAATTGTGTCTGGTGAGGGTAAGGACTTTTCTATATCCAGACTGAATTCCAGCCTGGAATAAATAATTAGGGAACATTCACAGCATCCTTTTGCTGTCTGGAGTTAAGTAGCAAGCATTTAGATGAAGTTTTAAGTGCAGCCTTTTCCCAAACCAGCAGCCTGTTTGCACAGCTGGAGGAGCCCCATGCAGCTGCACCAAGTAATTAAACAGCAGAAGCTGAGCAGTCAGACTGACCTGCTGGCCTCTTCCTCCCAGGGCAGATGATCTTCTCTTTGCCCTTTGCAGTGCTCGTAGCTTTTTCAGTAGAAACATCTTATCTTTTCCTGCCTGCAGCCAAGACATATTTGATCATTAGCTGGAATGCACTAATTGTCCTTGAGAGGCTCAAGGCCTGTAAGTAACCAGTGACCAAAAGAATTCCTTCTATTCTAAAATAATCTGTCTACAGAGGGAGCTGCAGCAGCACATCTTGAAGATAAAATTCTTTTGCTGCACTCTATTTGTGAGTTAAATTTCCCTGCAACTCCCATTGGGAAGGGCTCCCACCCTCCTACTATACACAGTCATAGGAAAAACAGGTTACAGCCCCACAAAGCTGGATGAGACAATCAACATAGAAGCCAAATTATACAAAAGAAACAAATGAAAGCCAAACTTACATTATTAATTTGCTTACGTAAGAGTTCGGTCATGGTCTTTCTTCCTTGTATTATTTGCCAGTAAAGATAAGTAACAATTCTAAACAAAATAAAACCAAAAATAAAGGTCAATCATATGAGCATTTTATTCTAGTCAATGTCTAGATAGAAATGTATCTTAATGTATGTTATTAAAAGACATATACGCACATCTCTGTGTACACACACAGAGAAAATAGATGTATACAATTACACCAGCAATGGCAAACACATGGATTTGCCTAAAACATGGCAAATGCATGAAATTGCTTAAAACATTCTTTGGAAAAAACCCAAAAGCTTATGGACTTGTATTCAAGATGAGAGGCACATTTAAGTGAGTCAACAGTACAAGATGCATTTCAGATAACAAAATAACATAGAATGACTGTCATTGCCAGTTTTTTCCACTTAAGGCCTTTTTCTGGTTCTTTTCATTAGCAGACACTTACAGTACAAAAGTAGAGATGATGAAGAAGAAAAGTTCACTTGAAATTAAATTGTGGTAGATCCACACTACCCATTTGGAGGCAGTGTAACTTTCCAGTACTTGTATCCACTCAGCAACTGCAGCATACATGGAAGGCAAACCTCTGAAAGGACCACATTCCTCCGAAGGTTTTAATCTGAGAGTGTGAAAAAACAGCTGCTTAAAGATTTGTATGTTAACCAGTGAATTAGTTAATATTGTGATTTTGTACATCAAGATGCTCCTCAGTTTTCTATAGCCCTCTACTGTCTTTGGACACCCAGGGTACTTCCATGATGTGTGTTTCATTTTCCACTTGTGTCCCTCTCCAGCCATTAAATGCCCACCCCAGATAATGCAGTGAGACATGAGTCCTTGCTGCAATGGATCAGTACAAGCCCTGTAAGCACAACTTTCACATAAATATGACTTGTCAATCACTGTAGCACACACTACAGGAAATGGAAAAACTGGATTTTTTTAACATTTCACCACAAGGTGAAATTTCACCTTGCCTTCAGGGACATGAGTCACTGCAGATCTTCAGTAACAACAGAAGGTGGTAAAAGAAGACAGCCCATTATAAGAATTAACATTTTCAGGTAGACTGAAATAGGAAAGTGTTTGCTTTGAAACTGAACCACTGCAGACAGCCTGAAATTCCCACTTGCTGTCTGGAAATGATAGCTCTGATAGCTTTCATCCCACCTGGTTTCACGTGTAGTCACCTGTCTCACTAAATACCGAAATCACGTTGCTGACTCTTGTCAAGAAAAAAGTGTATCCATGCTGCCCTCCTTCCTGTGACCAGAGCAACACACACAGAACCAAAGCAGCTCTAAAACACTGGTAACAACCCAGATGCATTACTACAGGGTCAGCCCTGCCTGCAGAAAGAACCTCTGAAGTTCAGAAATAATCCAGGGGCTGACCCCAGCTGAGTTTTCCCAGGTGTTTCTCTGCTGCAGACCCAGAATCACCTACACTATAAGTAAGCTAGGAACTAGGACTTGGTCACAGGAACTTTTTTAAGAGGAGAAAAAGTAAAATTTGATGCATTTAAATAGGAATCCAAAAATTCAATGCAACTTTGTTTCTCCTTCCACTTTCTCATGGGACAAGTGAGCCACATTGTCACAAGCTCACAGAGCAAGTCTTGTTTTCAGAGTACAGAACATCTCATGAACACCTGAAACCTTCCACCAGCAGTTAATATAACTTCTTTTACAGAGAAATGCAGACCCCTCTGCCTGGTATCAGGTCACACAGCATCATTTAGTAGGCCTGGATGCCAGTGATCTTCCATACCTCCAGACAGTGACTCCAATGACAGACAGGACTCCAAGGAAGGAAGGACAAAACAGCAGGAAAATGAAGGATGTCATCATTTGAGCAGTTCTCCAGACTTTGCCAGGGGGCTGGCAATTCCTCATCAGACTGACCTTTAAAGAGAGGAAGGTACTTTGGAATGCTGTTGCCTGCCACTTCAACTTGGTTTAAGTCAATCCCACTGAAATTGCTGAAACAGCATCTATCAAAAGTTTCCAACAAGTTTTATGTGAATTTGATAGATAGAGTGTAGTTTTAGAAAAATTCAAGAATATACTCTTAAAGTAGTAAGAGGCAAAATGAGGTTCTGATGGGTTCTTCAGAAGTCTGCTGGCCTGGGTTTGCTTTTGTACCATATGCAAACCCATGGTTCAGGGAAATTTCAATCCATCTTTCTACCTACTTTGTTCTTCTACATTCAACACTAAAATCTGCTTCATGATTTAACAAACAACTTATAATCTGGTCATACTACTGAGACAATTCTGAAAAGAAGGCATTTCCACCATGATCTTTAGCTGAATCACCCTGCCTACACCTAGATGATTTCACAGGGGGGAGCTGCTGGGGAGCAACTGAGAGTCACAGCCACGGGCTGAGTGTCTACACTGACACATGCACTTGTCCACTGTTAGTTCTCCAGCCTTTAATTCTACTTCTTTATTATTTATGATGAATACATAGAAAGTTTGTTACCTTTTTCACAAAAAATACTATTAAAAATGCTATCATCTGGATTCCAGGCAACAGAGGTGAGAACAGGATACCAATCCTACAAGGAAGGATTTATAGGAGAAAAAAGTTACATATTCACTATTCACCATTCAGTTCTCAGAGCACTGAAAGCAGAAAAATACCACAATAACTTCATATACAGATAGTGTGGGATTAGTTGGAAATGTGATTTTGTTACCCTTGATCCTCTAGCAGTAAGTCCAGCTTGGAAAATATAAAATTTCAAACACACATATCTATGTACAGATCTGCAGAACCCTCTTATAACTGGAGTAACATACTCATTCTTGGAAATCAGGCATCTTTTCCAGGACTATTTCAACAAGGACATCATCCCAGTGAGGAAGTAAACAAAACTCCAGGATATTCCCGCAGGAACCTATCAGGTTTCTCCCAGACCAGGTGGCTATCAGGTAAAACTGCTGACTGAAGTTATTGTTACTGTCCACATAATTACTTTGGCAAGCCACAATCCTTACCAAAGGCACTGAACAGCTCATTTCCCAGTTATTTATCCTGTTCTTTCTGGGAAACACCCAGAAACATCGGAATAAGAATTTTTTACATGATAGTTCTACATGCAAATGAAGCTTTGGCTGTAAATGTAACACTCACCAGGTCAAAGTCTGTGCATAGATCAAATCTAAAACATTTCGTCCAATATCAAATTCTGGCAGCCCCAGGTTCATGCAGACTGTAGTTCCAATAATTCTGGGTGGGGGGAAACAAAAAACTATAGCACAACATTATTTGCTAGATGATAAAGTCCTCTGTAGAAATCCCTGTAAATGACCTTCTGAAAACAAGCATCAGTGACAAATTACTGAGAGGCTGCATTAGTATCATGCAAAGCAGCCACAGCTTGTTCATTAGACAGCACAGCAGAAATTAATCAATTTGGCAAAAAAACCCCCAAAACTGTAAAACAAAGCAGGCTTGAAGTAAGACCTAGTATATATTTCACACAACTGAAACAGAAAACCAACAAGGATTTCTTACTGGATCAGTATATATCTGTACTATAGTAACTGCTTGTTGCTTTAAGCACGAGTATTTTTGTGCTAAAGCAGCTGAAATGTCAAGGGACCTCAGAACAAAACTGCTTTTTCAGATCCTGAGAATTTTCACTGTCAATAAAAAAACCAATGAAATTTGTACACTGATACTCTTATTGTGACCTCAAATACATCCTGCTTCAAACTAACTGAGGTTGCAAGGAGCTGAAACAGACAGGTAAGCAAGTACTGAGAGGATTCCTACTGAGGACCAACAATCCCTTTTAGTCACCTCATTTTTCCTGAGCTGGGGAGACTCAGTTTCTTGCTTGTTGTGGTGAGAGCAATAAAGACTTTGGCAACTATCACACCTTGATACCACCTCATCAACTGTGTCATCAACAGAGCTGGGCTTTCAGGAGGTTACTCTGAGCACAAAATGTTAAATACAAGCAATTGCACTTTGAACCTTTCACATGTTTACGTCAGGTGCTTTTGCCCAGCTTACGGGAGGCCATTCATCACAGCTGACATTGCAGTTTTAGTTCTGTGACTTTTTGCTGGGAGGTGGTTTCCTACTGAACACAACAAGAACAGGAGGATTAAAGTACACTGGCAAGAGCCGTGGAGGAAAATTCTTCAAGATCTTCTCAACATTGTCTTGTATAAATTTAAGAAAAAGTTAACAAAGCCCTACCTTGTGAACCAGTCTTGTTCAAATCATGAGCAGAGAGCAAACAATGGATCTCCTGCACAAAAGTATGGCCAGGGATTTAAATGCTCTGTAGAGCTGGCAAGCACTCAAATACTGCCTAAGCCACAAGCAATGTTTGGCACCAAGAAGGTTCATACAACAGATATCAGAAGTAAAGTACTTTTTCCTTACATCCAGTCCACAATACTCTCTCATTTATCATCCTGGAAACCTCTTCCTTTGAGAGACTCATTATATGCTTAATAAGACTGATAAAATCAGATTTTAAACTTGTGGATGCTATAGTGACATAACTAAGAGGGAATAAAATCACAGTGGGTACACCAAGGAAAGGCAGCAGTGTGCCCATGCTTGTGCAGAGAAGATGAATTTGTGCTTGAGACAGCTGGTTGTCACCTCAGTCTCAGGAAATCCATGAGAGTAAAATGTGGCTTCCCCTCTGCATGTGTTTCCATCTCCAAAGGGAAAAAGGACACACTGACCTCCTTCTAAGGAGGAACAGCAATATACACAAGGCATGTACACAGAGATTCTGCCTGGTAGGGAAAATCAGGGAAACTTCAGTGGTGCCACAGCCATGCTTCTGCTGGAATTTTCTCACATGGAGAAAATAGATCATATCTTTGGTTAATAAATGATAAGAAGATTAGAAAAGTAGTACTCACCTTCGTAAAAACTCTCCAAAGAAAGAGCCAAGCAAGCAAAATATGAAGTCAACTAGAACAAGACGATAGATATCTTGGCCAACCAAAGTTTCCCAGCACTTTAAGAAACAGAAGAAAAAAAAAATCAAACTAGAATTTAGAAATTATGCTATTTAAACATTGTTCCCAAATGCTTGGGCATCTGAAACTTGATCAAAGATCTGAAATCTTGATCAAATATATTCTAGCAGCCTGGCAAATCATAGTTGACTTCTCAGTGAACAATGCTGCCATCCAGCTGAAACTTGAGCTGGGCCATTCATTTTTTTCTACAGTTGATTTCTCTCAAGTTGCTAATAAAAGTTGTTACGGTAGGAAACAACTTCCCAAGACACCACATGTGCTTCTCATTGCTGAAGCAAGTCTCTTATCCAAGTGGTTCCTAACATGGCACTGCAAGTCAGAGATTTGTGGTTTTGGAACTTTACCTGTGACTCTGAGGTAGACACGATGTTAAGCCAGTAGTAGCACAGTATTCCAACAATTGACATTTTCAGGATGATATTTCTAAAAAGAAGAAGTAAGAGTAACTGCACCAACAGCTGGTCCATACCTGGATGACCACTGGTTACACTTTTTACCTCCTCTTGGCACTGCAGGGTGCCAGGACTAACAGGAGCCCTGCTGGGAGGTCAGGTGTGGCATTGTTCTATTGTCCTGGCAGAAGGGGAGCTGGGCATGACAACCTTGGCACAACATGTGCTTTACAGGCTGGCTGGGTGTGGGGGCTCCCCAGGGGAGGGAGGGCTGAGGGACACCAGGGGTTAGGCAGAGTGAATTCCAGGCATCTGGTTTTAAGTGAGATGACCTCAGTCCTCTCTCTGCTTCCCTTCCTTTCCTGGGGAGGGGCCAACAGCCCAGGGGCAATCAGGGAGTGCTACAAGCCCAGTGTGACAGTACACCCAGCTTGGAGGGAAACCATTCCTCATCCTCATGCAGAGATATAACATCCCAGAAGCTCATAAAAGACAAAAGGTCATGATGACAAGAGTGCACAGAAGCCTTTGGAGAAGATTAATTGTACTCCATAGCTCCCTATTCCTCCCACACCACCCAGACACAGCTTTGTATCAAAAAGAACTCAGACAAGTTCAGGCTGAAAGACTAAGAGGTGGCAGCAAGAAATACCTGGTAATAGTGACATATATGTGCTGTCCAGGAGTCTGAAACTTCTCCAGGTGCCCAAGCCAGGAGAAGAAGAATGGGATCAATGTGTTGAGGAGAGATACAATCACAGGTAGCACCAACATGGCAGATTGTCTCTGTAGATCATTGCTATACCCTTTCATAAACAGCTAAGAGATAAAAAAAAAAAAATCATAATGAAACAACCCAAACTTATAGGCTTAACCAAAATCTGTCTCAAGGTGTGTCCACAGGGAAGCCCCCTGGCTCACCTCCCTGTATGTTCTCAGGTTAGAGACTGTCATGTTCTAGGGGCCCATGAGCAGCAGCACAGTGACCCTCTCCCCTTCCCATAAATTATGTGGGACCAAGGATGGGAGCCCCAGCCCAAATGCAGCTCCTGGGGAAGAAGGGACAGGTCTTGCTTCTTGCTCTTTCTCCCCAGGTCACCAGATGCACTGTCCCTGAACTGACCATGGGTCCAGGCAAGCAGCTGCTGGAGACAGGAGGGAGATTTGCTCAGACCCCTCACTCTTGCCACAGTCCCCAGCTGGGCAGGCCTTGTAAAGCAGATTTTTAGGCCCAGCAGAATTTGTGTGTGCTCTGGCAACAACTACAGCTCTGCATCCCTGGGCTCCTCATAGTGAACAGAGCAGTGCTCACACTCAGTGTGAAATACCTGTGTGGAAAAATGCAAATTCTGGCCTTACCTTGAGGTTATTAATGGAGAGGAAGTAAACACCAGTACAAGCAGCTACTGCTGTTCCCAGGGAAACAACCCAAGCAAGAAGATGAAAAGCAATACGAACAACTCTCTCCATCACAGAAAAATTTAGAACTTCTTTGTTTACTTCAGTGAGACCTTCCTGCAAAGAAACAATTCCTAATGAAGAAGTTCTTAGTCAACAGCATAAGGCAAAACTTGTTTCAAGGCACTACCAGAGAAACTGAATGAAAGATTATTGCTCTAGAAGATGGGCAGAGTAATATCCTAGGAACATTTACTGGGCAATTTTGTGTTCCTATCCTAGAAGTCAAGTTTCACAAATAATATTTCCAGCCTGCCTTTTGTTTATAAAATATTTAAATAGCAGGAACAAGAAAAACCTGAATAAATATTCTGTATGGCAAATATTTAATAATCACTGAGACTCGTTCAATAGAACAGAAGCATACAAATATTTATATGTAGCTTAAAAAGAAAAGGTAAACAAGCAGATAAGCTAATGCCAGGAGCTGAGACCAAATGAAACTCAGGAAGTCAAGAAGATGTAAATCTCTTAGGTACAGGACTAGCACACTTGTGTCACTCTGCCAGAGACTTGTATGTGCACACACCAATTTGTATGCACAGCTAAGTCTGTAACAGAATGACTCACACACATTAGTTTTGCACCTCCTGTGGTTTGTACCTTTATTTGTGTGTGGAGATTCTTTTGTTGCAGCTTCACAGCTTTTTCATTAGTTATATTGAAGTCCCAAGTGCAGAGCAGCTTGCTGGCATTCACAGAGAATGTCTGAGGGTTAACGAAGTTTCTGGAGAAGAATTTTGCCATGCTGCAATGAAAATTAAATTGGTCAGATGTCTAACAGGGAAATTCATCAAGTCTGCACAGCAGGGCAAGGAGGGAGATTTGTCAGCTTTTCCATCCCATCACAAGTTTTATTGGACCTATGTCAGAGCATGTCACATACAACAATGTGGAAAATAAACTTTAATGTAAGAAACCCTAGCATTTCCATCTCAAGATTGTTGTTGACAATCTTTACCCCTGGAAGGCCACATCAGTAAGAAACAATGTTAGGAGCAACAGCTTACAAAAGGGGATCACAGTATTCCCAGTATGAAGTGGGATTCTCTCTATGTTCTTTACTATTTTGCAGTTATTTTTAATTTCTGTAATAAAGGTTTGATTCCTGGAGACTGTCTTTTGAGCAGAAATTTCTACTTAAAATCTACACCTGTAAATAAGGATTTACAGAAACATACTCAAGTAATTATTACTTCTAACTGTTGGCAGAATGCTTTTTTATTGTGTGGCTATTTTCCACTTAATATAGAGAAATAGGAATTCATAGTCAGTTTACCTGAACAACAAGAAAAGAAAACAGATAACAAAATATATTCCAACAGTGAAAATATAGGCCAGCTGCATGTTGTAAGATGGACCATTCTCCACTTTACTGATTGTAGCATTGGTGTAAAAGCCATAGTAGAGCACTGTTTGTTGAAAATAACCCTGAAAAGACGAGGACATCATTCAGAATATTTGCTATCACCTCCACAGTAGGAAGCATCATCATCTGAAGACCAATTACTGGAGGTGAGATTCCATTATGAGGAATAGGACAGCCTCAGCCAATTACTGAGGCTGTCCTATTCCTTATAATGAATCAGAGGTATGATTAAATTTAAATACTTACAGCTCCAGTGAACAGCTCCAGGCCCGTGAATGAAAGGTTATTTGGTTCTGCTGCAAGAAACTGAGGAATTGTGATGAAACCAAAGTTTATGAGGAATGAGATGATGTTCAAATTTAGCAGCCACTTCAAGAAAACAAAATAAGAAAGAACACTTGTTCCAAACTCAGCACCAATGATCTTCAGGGTCTTGTGCCATGGCCGCAGTTGGTGAAAATATTCTGAAAGGGTATTTCCAAATCGCCGAAATGACTGGAGGGAAAAAGAGAAGAGACATGAATCTCAGCAAGCAAACAGGACTCCATTTCACATTAAAAAAGCTTCACATTTTAATGTTAGAGTTTCATTTTTATGTCAAGAATAGATTTGCCCCACTCCATGCACCATAAGATGGTGAACTGGTGCTCCTAAGTGCTCCTGCAGCGCAATTCATTGTTAATGAACACTGCAGCAATTAACTGGATCCTTGGTAAGTAACATGAAGCAAGACACCAGATTCCTCTGGAGACAGTGGTAATATTGCAGCTAGAGTGGTTTGCTCTGCTGTGACTGACAGAAGTTTCTGGCACTTACCACAGCTGCTCCCTGCAGACACTGTGTACACTGAGCACCACGATGCCTTGATTTTTTGGTTATTTCTTTAAGAACTTTGTTTCTGTGAAAGAGCAGGGCAGGGGTGACAAGCATTATAGAATGAGTTGTAATTGAATCAAGAAGCCAAAGAAGAACTGCAAATAGAGTTTCACCCCTGTGCACATGAACAGAATTAGTATAACATGGAGATGTGCTTACTGGTTCATTTTATATTAGCTGATACCTTGGCCCCTGTCCTGCTATGACAGCATGTTCTAACCCCTCCTCTAACTCACACTGGCAGCAGAATTTAAATATATTTCATAAGGAGACAAAAGGATGGTTGAGATCATGTGGTCTTTTCTCCATTTTCAATGACCAACATCCAAGTTTCCTTTGAAAATAAATCTCAGGTCATCCTTTATAACCAAATCTCAGGACCATTATATTTTGTTTTATATTACCATGAGAGAATCTTCTTATCTCCATTATTAAATTATTTTCTCTTGCAAGACATTAACTTTTTAAGAATGCATTTAAAAGTACTTTGTCATAAAGTGGCAAACCAAAGCTCAGCAAATGGCAAACTCCCATAATTGATAGCTAGATGTTGCTAGAAGTAAATGTTTTTAAAACCAAACAGATAAACTTTTATTTTTACCTGATCTCTCTCTTCTTTCTCATGGTCTCTGGCATCTTCTGGATTGCTTTAATCCTTTCTTTGCTGGACATACTTGCAAGATTTCTAACTAAATCTTCCTCTGCATCAAACCCATGCAAAAACCAAAATTTGGGGATAAGAATACAGTAATTTTTGTACACAACCTGAAATGGATATAACAACAGCCCCCATTTACACTGCTACCAAGTTGTGCAAGCTGAGACTTAATGATATTGCCCAGAATATCTTCAGCTCCCTCAGAACTCTAAATCAGATGCAAGTAGTCCAATAATGCTCATCGAAAGAGCTGCAATATAAAGGAAAATAAAACACTGACAAAACTCTAAGATTCTCGTCCATTGCTTGATCACTGATAGTGACACTTCTATTATGCTACATATTAACTTGAAAGCTAAATTTTTGCTTTATTTATTCTGCAATTTTAGTTGATGTAAGTGCCCATACTTAGCCCTACCTATGCCACAGAACACCTCTCTGACCTGGCAATCAGGCTGCTCCTGCATAGCTGGAATTTGATGCTAATTCCAGACACAGTGGCTGAAAGCAATCTATTAGCTGGTCAAACAAATTCTAATAAAGAGCTAAGCATTTCTTTCTAAATTTAACACCTTCATACTGCACTTCATTTCATTTATCATGGGATTTGAGTGTGTTGGGAGAGCATAAAAGATTAATCACTACCATAACACAAACCTAAGCTGTCCCCATGACCACAGAAGGGCTGTACACAGTTCTGGTGAGAAACAGAGCAGCATCAACCACAGCATCCCTGTACAAGACATTGTCAAATACTGAACCCCTTATGAACCCCTACCTTCCCTGCACACTGGATCTGTTTCAAACATACTGGAAGAAGTCATGAAGATCTCATCGGGGGGTCTTCGGTTGCGTCTCCGAATGAAGCTGTCTGAATGACACACATTCTTCAGGAATCCCAGATAGTCCTGACAATTTCACTTAAGAAATTCAAATTTCACTTTCACAAGAACAAGCTAAAAAGGTGTCCTTCAATCTCACTAACTTCTTGCAAACACACTCCCCCACTCCCTTCTTTCCTGGGCGTCCTTGACAAGTGCAAGCACTTTTTCAGATAAATGCTGGAAAAAAGGAATTGAGCCCAGTCTTCAGCTGTCATGGAGAACTCCATCTAACCCATTCACAAATGCACATATTCACTATTCAAGACTTTTTTCCTAGTAGACAAGCCCTTTCTTTAAAAATCCTTCCCCAGCTTTCAGAGGGATCATTTTAGAATCACACTTCATCGTGCTAAGTTCAATGTGCCAAACTCCCATTTCCCTGGTGCCAAAATGCAGCTGTTCTCTCCAGCTCCTTTCATCCACTTATGCAAACAGGTGACCACACTCCTTAAAAGCATCTCCCTTCCAGCCATGACACAGACTAGCTTAGGCACAGCTTTCCTTGCCTGGCCTTCCCAGTAAGATAATGGCCAGTCCCAGTGTCACATCCCAGTGTGGAGCTCGGCTCTCTGATGTGGAAGGACCCCATTTATGACCCCTTTTATTATGTGAAGATATTCATACCTGAACAAGGAGGCTTTAAAATATTTATTAGTATTATTTTATGGAGGGTGAGATTGACATGCAGTATTGTGATGCACCACAATCCTTACCTTCTGATCCACTGGAAATTCCATGAGTGTAGGGATAATCCAGCACATGGGAGGTAGCATGTGGGGTGTAAGTCAATTGTGGCTCAGGCTCAAAGGAAAGATTTTCTGTTGAAAGGAAATCAGAGTTACACAAAGCTGCAAACTGCTATGGGTTATTTACAGACACAAAATGCCAAGCCTATGACAAAATACAGATCTAGTGCCAGCACAGCAACCTAGTCCCTCAACAAAACTCCTATATTCCACTCCAATGTACATCCTAACATACTCAACAACTTACTCAGTCCATACAAGATAATATTTATTGATCTGTTAATACAACAATCCATAGATTTGCTAATAAAACACACAAACTGCTTAAAAAACCAAAAAGCTAAAAACATTTACAGAGCTGAGCTTTGGAGAGCAGCAGGATTCCCTCGGGACACAGCCAAGTGTTATTTGTTGCAGGCATTCTCCAAGCTGGTCACATGAGAAATTACATACCTGTGAAATTTCCATATGCACTTGTGCTGGGTAAATCCTGGCTGTAGTCAGAGCCAGCTCCCAGGGAAGCCATTGGGATGGCCACAGGGTAGTTGTGCTCCCTCTCTCTGTGCTCTCCATAGTAATCATACAGAGATGAATCATAAGGAGTTTGGTGAGAGAATGGATTCCTTTGAGAACTCCCCCTGTGTAAGCAGTAAAAAAGAAAATCCTGACTGTCATAAAAACCCTCAATAGGTATCCTGAATAATCTGCTACCTATTATCATCAAATTTGAGTATGTTATAAAACAAATTATGATACTGAGAGCTATTTTATATTTAGAACTTCAACAACATAATTCTGATTTGGTCATCAAATGAATGAAGAAGGGTAAAATTTTCTCCACCTGAAGTTAGCTTAGACTCTAACTAAACAGGAATACTTGCTTGGAAAACAAAGATATCCAAGGTTATATCCCATTGTGAAAATTACTGGAACTAAAAAATATGTATGACATTATGCCATAAATACATTTAACTAAAATTCATCCAACATGTAAAAAGTAAACACACCATTTCCTTTGAATGCTGCCTTCCTGGTAACAGTTCTAAAAATTTGTCTGAGAATGAAAGCATAAAGGAGGGATTAAAATAAATCCACAAATTAAAACTCCAGAGAAGAAGTATCTTCTACATATAAATGACTTTACTTCTTATGGCACAGTCACACAATAAAATTAAATAAACTCACCGTCTATCAATTTCCAATGTCTCTGAGAAGTGGTAGTCTGGATTTTCAAAGGCTTCATTGTTATGATAAGACATGACAAGTCCTTGGTTTGAAGGGTGAAATCTTCCTTATTTTTGTCTCTACTGCTTCATTAATATGTTAAAAGGAAGACTGATTACAGACCTGATTACAAAACAGATGCAGGTGCATAAAAATTAAAAGGAAGGAACTCCATTTTAGCACCTTAGAAGATTCTACTAACAAATAATATGAAACAGTGTAAATCAGCAGTGGTTGTAACTTCATCACCTCACCATTGGGAAATTGGGGTCCGCCAGAAACTGCAGGTCAAATAGGAATTCATTTTTCTCTATAGTTAGGTCTCTCCAAACCTACAGAAATGCAGTGCCATAGTTTTCCCAACACTAATGAGGCCAGGCTTTACAAGCATGTCAAAATGTTGAGAAAAATAATAAAGTTCTCTCTCTCTCCTCCTTAAAGAGCAAAAGTCAAATGCACAAATTTTCTCAACAAATAACTGCATTTCCAAAATGAAAGAGGAACTGAAACCTGCCCTGCTAGCAGTGCACCTCTAAGCCTGAGATGTGAATAAGGGACCCGTGGGACTGTGGCTTTGTACAGAGCTGACAACATCTAGAGACTCAATCAGGGCTCTTCTAATGGTTAAATGCCTCAATCCTTTAAATAGGCCTGGTTTTAGATTTCTCACAGAGTGCTCCATTTTAATCTTAAACAAGCCAGACTTAGAATTTATTGAATGGGAGTCCTCATGAGCAAATAAAAAGGGAATGCTACATTAGAAAAAGAGAATGCAAATTAAGCAGGCAGTTCTTGCAATTAATCAAAAATCATACTCAAAATAAAAAAGGAAACTATTTTTAGCATTTCTTCTTAAAGGCACCATGTAAGTTTCCTAAGCTGGTAAACTATTCCACATCAGGGAAGGGAAAAATAAACTATAAAGGGCACAGCTGGTAAAACCCATCAGAATCTATTTTTATTTAGGTTCCATTCCTGGAAAAGCAGAGCTGAATCTCATTTAACAATAGAGTCTCAACAAACATTTTCATTTGCAGTGGATTTTATTTGTGATTTTTACTGCAGCAAAGGAAGTATTATATGAAAAGTATCTTCAAAATGTATAATTATACAGTGTCTAGTTTCTGAGGGCTTTTCAAAATCTTATTGTGCCAAAAGAAGCTCTTAAATTACTTTTTTGTCATTTACACACCTTAAGAGCTTGGAAGACAGTCTAAAAATCTTGCAGTGTGATGTAGTTGTAAAACACTGCCCAGGTTTTGCACGCTGACTTGCAGAATTGTGCTTATAAACACAAGGGATTGATTGAATTCAAAGTCCAACATTTTAATCAGAACACTGACTACACTTTGATTACAGCAGGAGGAAGGGTGCTCTGAGGGCCAGGTACCCAGCACATCCAGGAAAAGCACACCAGGCAATGGGAACACACAGAACATCCTCCCTGCTGCTGCAAACAACAGGGTGTGACTGCTGCCAAACAGAAACCATAAACAGTCTCTCCTAAGTGACACTTGTGTTCAGGTGACAATTTCACACCTACAGAGACAGAGGGAGGTTCTTATGAAAGCACAAGAGTAGTTAGCAGAGCCTTCTTTCCTCATCTCCAAGCAAACTTAATAAATGTCCCATGAATCCAAGCCTCTTACTTAAAAGAAATCCAAGGCTCTTACTTAAAAGTCATGAGAAGCTTAAATCTCCTGAAGAGGTAGATTTCCTTTGACAGGAACCACTTAGCTCTTGGGGATCTTTCGAGAACTAGCTCAGAATATATCTGAACTTCTGCACAAACCCTTCAGGAATTAGTACATTCTGTCCCTATACTCTATTTAGAAGCATGGAAATGCTTCTTGAAAAATATTATAATGATCTTCTGCAAAGACTTGCTTGGAAAACTAAACATCTCCTATAAATGTGGTTTATATTTCAAACTGCAATGAAAAGCTGAAGAGGGAAATATTACTTTCTCAGGGGATGAAAATTCTAAGACAATTCCCTTTGAAGAGTGTGCAAAATGACATTTTTCTATTTTTTTAACTGGTTTCCCAGGAACCCAACTCTCTCGGACTCAGCTATCCGAAAAGCTGGGAAGCTTGCCAGCAAGGCAGCTGGAAAGCTCAGCACTGATCTAAACAGTTTGCCAACTTGCCTGGTCCTCATTGGAGCTGTAGAGAGCACAGATATTTTGTTGGAAGTGTATGGGCTGTGCAGACTCAGCATTACCCAGAAGCAAACTGGCAGAAAGCACCAGACATCCATATCAACCACCTTGCTGACATCAACCAACCAGAAGAAACAGATCAGCCTGGCTGGAAAATCTATCCAGCATTTCTTTCTCTTACTCATTTGAGAGACCTTGAGGCTTAGCCATAAAGGCTACCTCAGAAACTCAAAAAAAAGCCCAAGATAGATTCCCTGTTGGCTGTCTTTATGCACTTTGTTTTCTTTGAGTCTTATGATGTACTGCATGCCGGGATCACTATGAAAATCCACAGGGACATTTACAGTCTAACACTGAACCCAGCATCTGAAAACACAGTTTTTTCTCCACTCACAAAATTTTAATGACTTGAAGTAAATTTTCCATGTATGCTGAGGCTAATTCAAATCTGGCAGTTTATACATTTCTGACCAGTCATAGCTCACTGGAAAGAACCCAAAGCAGGTAATGCTCGAACTAAACCACCTCTTTGCTCTTTTCACCCTATGATGGAATGCAGCAAACCATAGTTCTAGGAAAGGATAGGACATTTAGACTTAGTTTTCCCTTAAAATATTATTTAGAAGGACAAAAAAAAATAGCTGGAAGACAGAGGTTATTTGTGAAAGACAGAAAGTGGGATCTGGACAAATCTTCCCTTTGCAGAGTGGCGTCCACTTGTGGGTTACATTTTTGGATTTCAGCAAGCAACTTCTCTTGCGGAAACAAATCAATCCTGTGTACCTTCTCTGGAGTACAGAAGTGTTTAAGATCAGTGGGTTTAATGATAATTTATATGTAAATAAGTTAGATGATCTGTGGAGGGCAGGTACTTTCTGCTTAAATCGTTCAACCCTGTAATGATATGGACCAGGAAACTCCAAGCAGTGCACACTCACACTTCTGAATCATCTCCCAGAAAAATAACTGCCTTCAAGTCACAGATCAACAGCCTTGACAAAATATTCCAGGTTAGTTTCATCCCTTCCTGTGCAGGTAATGCTCTGCTATAGACACTAATCCTCATGTAGAATATAATAAAACAAACATTAATGTCTTGCCAAAACAGCACTTTGTCTTGGCATCAAGTTTCAGGAAAGCCACTTAGACCTTCAAGCTCCTTACCTGGAATCCCTCAGTAAAAAAAGATTTCATTAAGTAAATCCTAATTGCACACATCTTGAAGTGGAATAAAAACAGGGAATTCCAGAACTGCATTATAGATAACTTAATAATGTTGAATGAAGGGAATAGAACTCATGGAAGAAGTGATTCAGAGGGCTGGATGTGCTCTATTTCCATAAAGACAGTTTAGTTTAGTAGGGTATGACTACACAGGGCTTCACTGTTACCCCAGTTTCATTCATGAGTGCCTGTCCTGTTCAACGTGTTCCACACATCTTCGTGATGATAAAGAACCAGACTGATTTCTGGAAGCCAAAAGCAAGTATAAGAGACAAGCTGGAGTTTTACATTCTGCATCAGCAGCTGGATTTCAGTACTGGTCACCACTCTTCCACTGTCTCAGTCCCAACAGTTTCAACACTTTTGCAACACACCAGGAAAGGCTCTCAGAAAATCTAAAGGGCCTGTGTATTGACACTAATCCAACACTACACTGGAGAAAACCTCATCTCTAAATGATGTATTAGCAATGGAACCAGGTGAATCATACACGGAAGCAAAAGTCACTTATCTTTACTGCATCTTGCCAAAGTACCCAACCAGCACCAACAACCACCTCTTACAGGACTCCCTTTGTGGTTTTATTGAGGTCAGCAGGGCCCATTACAGGAATCAACACCAACTCTGCTATTTTAGACCTTGAATTCAATTTAAGCAATCTAAATTGTGCCTCCACTACAAGTGACAGATGACATGCAGCAGCACTAAAAACTCATTTTCTTAGTCTTGCATAGGGACAGATGAACAAATTGGGAAGAGAGAGTGACAGCATCCCCCTGCTGCTGTCTCTCCCAACAGCTTGTTGGCTCTGGACCCCAAATGGATTTACTTCTACTCCTATAGTGTAAGGGCACCTACCAGAATCCAGATCCCACTCTGCCTATCCCTCAGCTGTTCCTGTAAGAGTGCGGTCCAGAGAGCAGCCAGGCAGAAGGAAGCAGAAAAGTGTTTGTTTGCCTCCAGCTGTTCTTCAGCATCAAGAGCTCTGTTCCTTATTTACTCATCCATTTTTCTGCACCTACTCACTTTTTTGCCTTATCCCTTCCATTTAACATTCCTCTTGTAATTCCCTCACAATATTGTAAGATTACAGTATTTTCATGGTGTTCACTTTCTTTGCAAGTTAAATCCTTTGTATCACCTGTGGCTGCTTAGACAAGGTTTTTGGGGAAGGACTGTCAGCTACTTTGTGTATACAGTGTCTCAGACAGGTTTCCACTTCTTCACCTGAGTTTAGAAGCCTGCATTATATATATATTATATATAACATGCCCCAGAAACATCTAAAAATTTGTTACAATATATAGTTAAATGTTAGTGTCCAGTAAAGTGTTACTAAGGTTATTAAGTGGAAGCACATACAGTTTTCTTGCATAAAGGGAATGGGTGAAAGTTCAGATACTTCATTAATTCTGTGAAATTCATAGCACTCTCCCTAATCTACCACAGACATCCCTGCTTCTCCACCCAAAAGGCCCCACAGATCCAGTTCCTGGGGACTGAAGTACACATGACAATGACTTTGAATGATCTAACCCTTTACCTGAAAGCTCCTTTGAGAGCAACTCTGTTTGCTGCTCTGTTGCTTTTATTCTCCTAACTCTGACCACAAGAGCAAACTTAATTCATTAGGAAAATCATAAGCACTGAGGTATATAACTACTAAAAATAGAAAGAGAAAGCTGAAGATCAAGAACAGTATACCTGGCAGAGAGAGGCAGGGTTAGCAACAATAAGTTACAGAACTCTACATTATTACTTTAATTATTGAAAAACATTACCTAGTTCATATTGTGACCATTATCTGGAAAAAAAGGCTGAAGCAAGAACCATTTCATATCAGTGCAAATCAGTCTTGTGACTAAATTTCCAAACTGCAGACTATCATGTTCTCTGCATTTAGCAGGACTAAATCTTACTTTGCAAAACAAGTTTTTTAAGTCTATTAACCAACATTACCAGCTACTTGTATTTAAAGAAAATAACTCTTTACAAAAAAAACCCAAAAAAAACCAAAAAAAAAACCCCAGGAGTGAGTACCTGGTTAGAATTAGTTTTCTGCTTTGAGTGGAAAGGCAGCCAACAACAGCAGGTCTATTGGAAGATACTGCTTACTAGCACAGTTCTGACTGAAAAAAAGCCATAAAAGAAAGCTGTGTTTATTCTGCACTTGCAATAGATACCTGTCCACCTGCAGCCTGCAAATTGTACTTTAATGAGCAGTATCAGTTACAGGAGTATCATTCACCAGTTCAAGTGGAAAAGCCTCTGAAGACTACACATACGATCATTTTGGATAATAAACAGGGTTTTGCATAACTCAAGGATCTTGGACTGAAAAAGGGCATTGTTCTGATTGTAATTTCTGGCTTAACTTCCTGTTATGAATATTATTGTCCTGTTACTATTTGCACAAGCAGCAATTAACAAGCAGCATTTAACAAACAGCATTTCCCACAGGGAAAACAAAAAGTTTATCTGTCAGAATATTGGGAATACCAAGAAACAAGAACGATGTCAGGGGGAACCAGTCAAAAGAAGAGAATGGGTTTTGTCAAAACCTTTATATGCAGTTTTCAAACTTTTTGACAAATAATTTCACATAAACTGAATACTTTTTAATTTTCCAGACAAAATGCAGCTCCATTAAAATCCAATGTAGCCTACTAGCATGTTAAGGGCGTATTCTACAATGAACATATACAACCTGTGGATTATACAAGTGGCAATTAGAGACTTTTTCACCAATATGTGATGAGGACACCACTGTAAAGTTCCAGTTCTTTACCACTGTAAAGTTCCAGTTCCTCTTATACTGCCCATGCAGCCATACCACACCACCTCAGCACTTTATCACTTTCCAGGGTAAATGTCCTCCTGACAAACTTACTTTGAGGGAAAAAACAACCAAAAAAACCACCAAAAGACTAAACCCAAAAATAAAAAAAAAAAATCAAAAAAGTTAGAGATGAATTGCTTTGGGTGGAGTATTGACATATCAGCCCAGCAGAAGTGCCGTTTCAACTGCATTCCTTATCGCCTGCTGCTCCCCTCATCCGAGGGCACAGCGCTGGGGCTGTGTCGCACGGGCAGGCACGGACCCGCACCCACACCTGAACTGTCGCACCTCGAACGTGGCTCTGGAGCCACTGCCCGGCTGCTCCTGCCACACGGAGCAGGACCAGGCTGCCGCGGGGCTGGCAGAGGGACCGTGGCGACACTCAGCCAGGGGAAGCAGAAGTCAGCGCAGCTCCCGAGCAGTGCCGCCGCTTGCAGGTTTGCTTTACTAGCAGAGCATTGCTAATGACAGCGGCTTAGCAATAAAATCCAGGACATGAAGAGTTGGCTTTTAGATGTGCATTAAGTATTCTGCATAGAAAGGTTTCAGCCTTTGCAGGTTAAATAGTAAGTCTCTGTGTTCTGAGGGAGTAACAGAGTGAAGGACCACAAAGAACACGAATACTGAAGCCCGAGATTTCTCCCACCTATTTAACCTATTTATTAAATTCCCGTTACCTGCTGTAACACAAAAAACTCACAGCCTGCTACTTGACAGTACAGCGCCACATCCATTCACCAGCTAGCAGCCACCAACACGCAACCCACACCGAAGTGAAATGCCACGCTCCAGGCTGCGATCCCAGCCGGGCTGGTGCCACACCTCAGAGAGAAGGGTGACACACTGGCTAAACACACACCTCGGGGAAGTGGGGCTGGTTCTCCCAGCCCTACCAGCGGAAGGCAGAGGAAGCTCGGATGTGACCGACGGGGCGGTAAAGCTGTGAGGGGCTGACACCAAGCCCTGCGCGGCTATTCACCCTGCAGCGAGCAGAAGCCGAGCACACCCCGACATGCCCGCAGCCCGACCCTTACGGTTCCATCACTCTAAGCGAGCAGCAGCCGTCTGTAGGCGGCAGGCACCTGTTGGGGCTGTGTGGCTCCTCCCGCTCCGCTCCGCGGACAGTCCGCCCTCCCGGCCCCTGCCGCCAGCGCTGCCCGCTGCAGCCCCCGGCCCTGCCCAGCCCCGGCGGGACGCAGGGCCCGGAGCTGCCATCGCGGCCGCTTACCTCGCTCCCCAGCCGGCCGCAGGAGAGCTGCCCGGCCCCGCTCTCCCGCTCCAGGTGCCGCCGCCCCGCCCCGCCGGCCGCCCCTCCCGCCGCCCGGAGCCGCCTTCGGTCCCCGTGTCGGGGACCCGCTGTGGCCGCCGGCTTCCCTTCCCTTCCCTTCCCTTCCCTTCCCTTCCCTTCCCCTCTCCCCGAACGGGCTGTGCGCGGAAACGCTCCCCCGGAAAGGGGAGCTGAGGTCCTGCTCGTACAGCTCAACAGACAGAGAAACAACTCCGCGAAGTTCTTTGCTGTTACCTACCGTGCAACACGTTGTTATGTTTCTGTTTGAGCTCCGAGACGTTCACTCCCCTTCTCCCAATAACTTAAACATGCTTTCTTTTGGCCTGGGAGAGCAATAACATCACAATAAAAGGACAGAGAGAAACAGTTGTCAGACACAGGATGCATTTCCTTTATCCCTGGATTAATCATCTGTAGAGTGAAGGAACAATCCTTCCTCACATATTTTTACTTGAATTAAAGGAAGGCTCTTCTAAGGATGAAAAATTAGTTCACTCCAGTGAACTCTAGCATATGCTGTCTAGCATAATCCACAGTTCCTGGACAGGGCGTTTAATACCAGCCCTTCCTGTACTCTGTATGCACCAGAAGGAGCTTCTCCTTTAGTCTGACACAGAGATACTGATTTTTCTTGCCTTTCTCCTTTCCCTTCTTTTACCCATTTCATGCAGAGGTACGAAAAACTGCAGATTGGACAAAGTTCCAGCTGAGCATCAGGCAGGCTGCAACACAGAGAAGCCAACAAAGTGCTGTGGTGGTGCTTCTGACATGAATTTCTATCCCACAGCAGCTTAGCAGGGATGCCTGCCTCACCTTCACTGACTGCACTGCAGCCGGACTCAGGGATACCCCAGCACACTGCAGGCACTGCCAGGGTGCTCCCAGGGCTAGGGCCCTTCCCAAAGGCTTTGGAGAAGGAGCATCCTCAAGCTGAACAAGGGACCAAACAGCCACCACTGGGGTGGGCACAGACAAAGCAGCAAACAGGGCAAGGAAAAGATTGCCTCTGCTGTCCCAGACCTGTGACCTGCCTTTTTCCTTTTTTTCTTTTTGTTAATGTATACATTACAGACCCCCAGCTGCTTGTGTTGATACAACTTCTTACGCCTTTTTGGCATATATTATCTCCCAAAAAAACCACACATCTTGAAACGTCTACCAACCATTCCTAAGTAACTTCTCTGGTCAGCAAGACTGAAAATGCAAACAGATGAAAAATACCCGTCAGCCTTTGGATTAATGACAGCAGGAACTGGTAATAAATAAATCAATCCACTCTGTGTTCAGAAGCTGTGTAACTGCTGACTTTTACCAAATGACTAGAAAAATGCAAACAGTTGAAAAATACCCCTGTCAGCCTTTGGATTAATGCCAGCAGGAACTGGTAATAAATAAATCAATTCACTCTGTGTTCAGAAGCTGTGTAACTGCTGACTTTTACCAAATGACTAGTGCTTTTCCAGCTCCTGAACTCAGTAAAACATGTTTATCCTGTACCAGACACATTCTACATAGACTTAAGTGAAGTTTTCTAATGCTGCTTTAAGATTAGGTTTTGCCCTAAGCAACATTCCTGGCATGGCTGCAGAGGACCTGTCTGCAGATCTCCTGTACTGCCCCAGAGCTGCCTGCACGATGCACAGCCCACAGCACAAGCACCAGGGTAGTGAAACATGAGATCCCCCAAAATTAAAGCAATCACTCAGAACTTCCCTGAATGCTTAGAAGCATTTTTGAGCTGTGGCATTAGGAAGAGGAACCATACAAAAGAACAATTGTCCTGGAAATGGATGGTGTTACTAAATGTGACAGATCTATCTCCAGCATCCTGGGAAACAGAACATGGCACTGGCTTCCATGCCCAGCACAGACTGAGAGCTGCTGCTTTTGTGGATAAGGAACACTGGACAAATGATATACAAGTGGAACTTACTGCATTCCCTGCATGTGACTTGTGCTCTGGTAGAATCATCCATTCTCTCCTCCTCAGCCTGTCTTCCTGTTTTTCCACCTGGGATTGCTGTGATCCATAAAATTCATTGAAACATTTCCAAGTGTCATAAAAGCTTTCTCAACTGAAAAAAATAAGGTTAGAGAATGTTCTCACAAAATTCCTGGGGAAGTCAATCTTGTTTCAATTCCTCCAATCTTTATTTAAATTTATTCTCACGGGATCATTAACACAATACTTCTCTAGAACACAGAGTTTCAGAAACAGTCTAATTAACCTCAAGTGTATTGTTCACCTTTCCTTTTTGTATTCTTCATGGTAAAAAAAGAAACATAAATAAAAAGTGAAACTGCCACCCCAGATGACACCCCAGGGCAGCTTTACCCCATAAATATTTCTATTTAGGGCCACCCAAAGACAGCCCATGCTTGGGTGGCTTCAAGGCACAGTAACAGTGGGTACAAATGAACATTCTCATCCAGCACATGAATCACACGCTCAGCATGAATGCTCAACAACACTAAATGATTTTTCAGGGATGCTGCTGAGGGGTTTTATTTTCCACCCCCTGAGTTTTTCAGAATGATCAGCTGGGAGTTGTTCAAAGGAATCCCATGAAATGTGGCACCCAACCAAGGAACCACAACCATCTGTACAAATGTGAATCACTGACGTGTCCAGCTCTGTCACCAACACCCCGTTCCTGCTGACACTCACAGCATCAGCTTTTGCTATACAAAAAATCCCACCTGGCAAAAACCATCCTGATCTCTGAAAAGGAGAAGGGAAAAAAGCAATAGGCCTCCAGACTTACAGAAGGATGAGAGCAAGTAATAGGTTGTTCTCATCAAAAATAGCTAAAAATCCATATTCATTAGAGAACCATAGGACCATCAAGGCTGAAGGAAACCTTTGAGATCATCAAGTCCAACTAACAAAGATAAACCTGCCAGCACGAAGGCAAGAACACCTCCACAGTGTGTTTCTTTGTTGTTTTTTTAAGTCATTTGGTGCAATAAGGAAGTTGCTGTGCTTTAATTCCACGTCTCTGAATTTCACAACAATTCCCCTTAAGATATACCTTTCACCTCTGCTGGTAACACAGATTACAAACATGTACATCTAAATTACTTTGAGAACTTTTATTTTTATCAACAACATTTTATGGTTTTATTATGAAAACAGATTACCTACATAGATTATTGCTAGCAAAGCAATTTGAAAATCATATACCTGAGCTGCTGACATACAGCTCAAAGAAGAAACATGCGCATTCATGTCCGATTCGGCATTCTGAAGCCTAATAATGACTTATTTTTAAAACCACTGCAGAAAGTGCATGAAGAATGTTCAGAAAAATCTGTTTCTCTTTTAACTATCAGTAGAATAAAGTAAAAAAGGTTAGAAATATTTTTTTTCCACCTCCACATAAGGCCTTTGAAACTTATGGAAGTTTCATTTCTTTATTTGTCACACATGGTGTTATTTTCAGACAAAAGGCAAGAATCGTTCTAAGAATAAGTCTCTCTGAGACGTTTACTACAAGTTCACACAAAACCCACCCTCACTCTCAGATCGGAAAAAAGGTTCAGCATCTACTGACTTTACTTGCTCCAGTTCACACCAAGTTTTCACATTCGAGAGTAAAGCTGTGCTGTTTCCACTGCAGCCTGTGCCACTGCGTCCAGTCACAGAACAAACTGTGAGCTGGAGCTTGTGACCTAATGAAAGCATCGGAATTTGTAAACTTTCACAGCGCCCAACACCAGCACGGGCAGTTAACACTGACGGAAGACATTGAAATTAAACTTATTTCCAAGCCAAACGTCGGTGAGAGATGCCCAGCAGCCAGAGCACCCCCAGCCCCGCACCTGGGGTGCGTGAGCCCCTTCCAGCGGAGAGGGCGGGCGGATGGCAGGAGCCTTCACACCCTGCCGTGTATCTTCACGGAAGGTTTAAAACAAGCCTGGGCTAAGAGGAACAGAAAAACTCCGGTGTCCCAAAGCGCGATCCTGTTGGCTGCGGGCGCCCCCGGCGGGCGGGGGCCGGGGGAAGGCGGCCCCGGGGCAGCCTCACCCCGCCCGCCGGCCCCGCTCGGGCGGGGCGGCGGCAGCAGGTGGCGGGCGGGGGGATGGAGGCACGGCACGGCACGGCACGGGAGCGGAGCTGCCCTCGCCTCGCCCCTCGCGGCGCCGCGGGGTCCCGGCTGCCCTGGCGCCGCGACCCCCGACCCGCAGCGCCCGTCTCTCCCTCGCAGGGCTCGCTCTCCTCGCCGAGGAGCCGCACGGCGCCGCACCTGTGGATTTCCTGCAGGAGCTGCCCAGCTGCCAGTCGGCGCGGAGGCGCCGCGGGGGCACCCAGGAGCGCCGGCCGGCCCTGCTGGGCACCGCCGGGGGCGCGGCCCGGGCGCTGCCGCCCGAGACAGGCGAGCTGGCTGATCGCCCCGCCAGAGAACTCCCGGTGTGCATGGCAGAGAAGAGGAGAACAAGGTTAATTTCACGCATTTCTTCCTTGGTTTGGTTTTTTAAATGACTTTTTCCTAAACACAGCCCATGTGCGCTGCAAGGGTGAAGGAGAACTGGGTTTGGCTGTATCTTTCATCCTGTAGCATGTGATTCTGACAAGAAGGTGCCCGAGTGCTTTGGCTGGCACGAGGGAGTCGCTGACTGGGGGCAAAAGTAGGTTGAATTGGAAGAAATTAGTCAAAACTGGGAATTACCTGTAGCAAACGTTTCTCACTGTTTTTCGTTTGGGGTTTTTGGTACTTTGTTTTTTTCCTCAGGGTTTCGTGCTTTCAAGTGTCACTGTGAGTTATCTGCACGAACACACACACCGCCCCCCGCTGCTATGCGAGTGCTGCTGCTCTTGAGTCTGCTTAGCTGCTCTTACACAATGCAGTGCTCTCTCTCTGCTGTGGCTCTGTACAGTTGATAGGAAGCTTCTCAGGCTCTTTGCTTCTTTTTATCTTCTCCCCCAGCTCCATTCCTTTTCAAATGACTCTTTCCTGTGGGCTGTTCCTGCCCCCCTGGTGGTAACCCCCCGGAGGGAGGGATTGTAAAGACTTTGCTTTGCCCCGCCTGAATTTCAGTGCTTGGTGTCTCACGTCTCACTGCTGGGCTGAAAGCTGCTTTGAGGACAGAGGATACAGGATGTGGTTTTGCACTGTCAGACAACAGCTGCACCTTTAAATCAGGTACATTGTACTTCTAGTTATGAATCAGAAGAGAGCTGGAAGTACAATTAATGTACTCCAGGGAGAACAAGAGCTACTCTATTGCAAGAGCAGTGGCAAACAGCCTGACCCTGGAGTTTCACTCTATAGCCTGTACACAAGAAACAGTAGAAGATCTAGGTCATGGTAAAGGAAAGTGCTTGATACCTTGAATTTTTATTTGAAGTTGGGTATCTAAAGTTCAGCCCTTCAAGAAAAGGGAACTGGAGGGAGGAGTGGAGTTGCAATGTCCCAGGCTTGTTTACACATGTTAGCACTGATTCTGGTGGGGCTTCTTGGCACTTCTACAGATCGGTGATCTGCATTCGTGCAGCAGCTGCCAGCACCAAGTGCTTGGCACAAACATCCTGAGAGTGGAACACTCAACTTCTGTGTGAACTCTGATGAATGTGCAGCCCACGCATCTATTTACAATGCAAACCCAGCATGGGCCAGACAGTTCTGCAGAGTTAAAACACTGCAGACTGCAGCCTGTGGCTTCCACAAAATGAAATCTCTTGAGAGGAGCTGTATTTGCTCTTAAAGCTGAGGTCATCTGCTGCCTGACTGATTGTTTGTATAGGTTTAATTTGACTTCCTGCCAAAATGCTGGAGCGATGAAGAAACAGGGAACACAGAGCACACATGGCAATGCATCCCTTGGGCACATGAGTAGGGTTGACTACAAGTCGTTTAAAACTGAAACCTTGGTACCACAGCATCATGTCCTCATGGGTACTTACTTAACTGCTGCCCTTCTTCAGTGGCATCAGAGGCTGAAAAAGAATTTGCTGCATACAAGCCCATTTTCAATCTATTTCTGTGAAGTTTTGTCTGGTTTTAAGATTTCTTAAAAGAAACAACAAAATGAAAACTCTGAGACACTCAGAATTCCCCTTGATGCTGTTGCTGTCTGGGCAACAATTTTTACAATGTAAATGTATTCATATAGTATGAAAATCCATAAGTGAGTGGTTAAAAATTACAGACAGTGGCACATTTTGTTTGTTTGCAGCTTGTTATTAGAACAGTGCATCCCTAGGGTGCTGGCAAAAAATGTTTTCTCAGATTCATTGAATTGGCACTTTCCAGCAAATATTTCAAAAAGCTATTGTTGTCAACTTTGTTTTGTTTTGTCGGGGGTTTTTTCTTTGTTTATTTGTTTTTTTCTCCAAGAGAGGTGAGTGTTTTTCATGAGACAGCTTGCCCTATTGGAATTAAGTTGATGTTGCCCTTACCAGCAAGATCAGATGGGGAGAGCTTGTGTGTCTGTAGCTATTCCCTGAAGGCTGTGGGCAGGCTCCATCCTGCTAAAGCCCTGTTACATGGAGTGAAAAATTATTTCTTGTGCTTAGTAGCTGTATTTCTGGATTCTTAGGGACTCTCAGCAAGCTGAAACAGAACGTTTATCCAGATGGAAGAAGTGGAGAAGAACTAGCAGTAAATCATTGAAAAAAGCACTCAGTGAAGTCAAGGGCTTGTCATCTTACCTGGTGCTTTGGCGACATGATATTCACAGCATAGAAGGTATTTCTTGTCTGGTGTCCATGTCTCCTCTGGAAAGTTGCTTCTGTTATTGGCAGTTTTACCTGTGTGAGCATAGTTTCATGTATAACTACATGTGTTTAAGAAGTTACTTTCTTCCCTTATTATTGCTGAATGTAAAATCCATGATATGGTAGAAGGAAATATATTGGAAAATTATTAATATGTCCAACCTGCATTTCAGTTACATTGCTAAAAGTCCATAGTACTTAAAACTAGCTTTAACAATGTTTCTTTGGTTCAGTGAAACTGATTTCATAATCTGCTCTCTCTGTATTTTCAATGGTTTTATCATCTTAATTATTGGCACATGTTTCTTTTATTCCCAGGGAAATTTGGTACTGGCATCCAGTCCTACTTCTCCTTCCTGCGTTTTCTGGTCCTGCTGAACTTTATAATTTTTATCTTGATGTTCAGTTTTGTTATTCTTCCTACCATAATTTCTACATATGGACTATTCAACAGTACCACTGCTTACATTTCTCCAAAGGACATAGGTAAACATCTTCTCTATGTACTGTTGTTGTAAGATTCCCCCTTTCCATCAGCTTCCTCTCCACCTCTCAGAAAAAAAGGAAAGCCTTTTTTTAAGAGTGTGGCATGTTTGAATTAATGTGATCTTGCATTTCAGTGGGCATTACCATTTGAGTGACTTTTCATGCCTTTCTTTTGACAGATAATGTCTGCACAACTTATGAACCTAGTGGTAATAAGGGACTTGTTTACTTCTATACTTACCTCAAAGATTTGCTCAGTGGCACTGTAAGTAATTAGTTGGTTTTTTTTTAATTGTCTCATGTAGCACTTAAAATAACAAAAAAAAATTACTTGTGGAATGAAGCTTTGATAATTTTGAAAAATGGTAAGGCATGTGCATCACTGGGGTATGTTATCTCTGAGAAGGGCAGTTCTCAAACTGTTTTTTACTGAGTGACCACAAGGCCTGGCTGGCCACGTGCTGCAGCCTGTGCCTCTCCTCCCCAGCTGCTACCCCTTATTATTCTGGAGCACACTGCCCATTGTGCTCTCTGTGTAGGCTCCCAGTGTCTGTGTCCTGCAGCTCTTTCATTGGCGAGAAGAGGGATTTTAAGCACACAGTGCCTGCACTACAGTTTGGTAGAGGCAATGGCAGTATTTAGAAGCTACAGGCTTGTAGCTTGCTGGGGGCCCTAATTTTAAATTTACAGAATATTTACTTGCTTAATGTAACCATGTTGGATTTTATAGGGCAGTTGTTGCTGCTGTTGTTACAAATTCTATTTCAACTTCATTTTCACAGGGATTCCTTGAAGTGACAATTTTGTTTTATGGCTATTACTCAATAGATTCTGTATGGATCAATATCACGAGGTACAACTTGCCACTTGCATACCTGCTGGCTACATTTGCCTACCTTGCCTTAAGTTTCCTCTGGATAATAAAGAGGTAAAGATGTTGGTGTTGTTTATTTACTGTTACTTGTTGCACAGTTTAGATTGTATTCCTGCTTGAAGGGAACACACTGTTTTCTAGAGCTGTTTGTGTGCAAATGGGCAGTCTTTTGCCTTAGGATGCAGTGCCACAGTAGCCTTTGGAGTGCTTGGGAAAAAGAAAACAATTTGAAGTATCAGTTTTTCATATGTATGCATAACTATAAGTAAAAGCCCCTCAACTATACTGAATTTGTAGGAGGATTTTTTTAGGGTTTTTTGATGGAGGTTTTTTTAGCCATCTCAGTTTCCTTTGCTGGGTCTGGATGAAGTGAGAAGGTGTGACTGTGGTGAAGTGCAGGTGGGAATACCCTGTACCAGTCAGGGTGAGCTGCTGCAGAATCTCACACTGAAAGAGTCCCAGACACTGGCTGGTACTAAGCAAAGGTGACAATTTGTTCAGTGGGGGTCATTTAGTCTTTGATCAGCCAGGCTGCTTTTGTGTGTTTTTCCTGTGCATAAAATTAATCTTCTCACAAATTTTTCTCTAGGTCTGTGGAAGGCTTTAAGCACAACTTAGTGCATGATGCAGATCCATTTCAGAGTTACTGTAACAAAGTCTTTGCGGGCTGGGACTTCTGCATTACAGATCCAAATGCAGCCCGGCTGAAACATCGCAGCTTGCAGTACGAGCTCCAGGTGAGTGACTTCTGCCTTTTTGTGATTATGGTTTCTTACAGCTGAGATGGCTAAAAAAGAAATGTGTGCAGTTTTGCAGATAAGGGAATAAAGTTAAGAAGGGTTGAAGTTGCTTGTTTTGGGGGCACAGCCCACATCCTCTTGCATGCTTTCTAGGAACAGGAGCCGTGCAACGTGAGAAGGATTGGCACGGTTGTTGTTGGCCCTTCCCCCATCCACTGGGGACCGAGGCCAGGCTGTTGCTGCTTATCTGCCTCTTCCTCACACTCCAGTCCTGCTTCCTGTGTTAGTTTCTGCATAGTCCAACAGGAAAATCTGTCCCAGCTGCAGGCAAAACCCTGCAGGGATCAGCTGGAGTTTTCTGGGGTTTAAGCATGCAGTGCAGTAAGCAGTAATTTGGGGAGAAATAAAATTCAGATGGTGCTGTTTGTACTGTTTGAGAGTATTATTGCAGTAAGAAGATACTGAAAAATTCTCACTAGGTGTCTTTGGCACACATGCACATACAAAATGCTGATGCAGCTATAGATTTCCCAAATCATAAAGCTCTGAAAAGAGTCTGAAAGGCTCTTTTGGTAAAACAACGACCTTCTTTTTGCTCTCTGTACACTGGAAGCAGAGATTTGTGTAGTGAAAAAACTACCTTTGAGAAGATGCTTCCACTTCAAACCACAAAGTGGTAATTACAGATTTCATAAATTACAGTGAGTTGCTTTCTGCTCTGGTGAAGTTCTCAGTCATCTATTTTCATCACAGAATCAGAACCTCCTCACTTGCTACACTTTTGCCTTCAGAACACACATCTTAGAAGAACCAGCCACTTAATATAACTGTTTGATGGACATAAATCCTCAGAAAATACACTCCCATGGGTGTTATGTGGGTTTGCCCAGGTTAAATTGCCTTCACAGGAGACACTGTATTCTCATCTCAGTTAAGGTGCAATACACCAAGTTTACATTACAAGCTGCTCAAGACTCTGCTCCCTTCTTTCAGTGTCATCCCCCAATTTTCCTTCACAAAGAGTAGAAGGAATTTTGAGCCATAGTGGTGAGGGCTGGTTACTTACCTGCAGAAGTAACGAGATGAGTGACTGGTTTACTCATTTCAGAGTTTAGTTTCAAGCTGAGATCAGTCTCTCTCAACAAACAGACAAACTGTCTGTCCTCAAGGAAATGTGTTACTGATACAGTAGAGAGAAGAGGATTGCAGGACATTTGTCTTTGGCTACAGAGCCCTCAGCTCGAGGAGGCTGAGCACACAGGGGCTTCCATCCCTGCATGGACCTGTTTTGTCAAAGAAAAGACACTCTGTTCTGTGTGCTTGGGCAGGCACTGGAGTGACTGTCCTAGAACAGGCTACAGATTTGCACTTCTTGGGGTAGAAGATATGGAATGTTAAGTGTTGTATGCTGCATCAAAAAAACTGCATCTCTTTTTCTTTTCTTTGTAGACGGACTTGCAGGAAGAAAAACTGAAGCAAAAAATAGCTGAGAGGAGAATGGGAGAAAAGCTACGCATCTACTCTCTGAGAATATTTATAAATATAATTGTCATTGCCATTTTATCAGGATGTTTTTATTCAATTTACAGAGTAACTGTCTTCTCTCAAGAAAACTCCAGTGTGAGTATAAGAAATGACACTAGAACAGATTTGGTGAATGTAATCTGGTATTACAGCAAGAGGAACTATTGTGAAAGTGTCAAGTATCTTAATATAGCACCTTTCATGCAGGGATCTGAAAATGCTCTCTACAGACTTACAATTTTTTTAGTAGATGAGAACAGGAAAGATCAAGAACCATGTGCCAAAAAAGCCTCGCCAGTAATGTCTCCTATTGCTGCAGAGGCTTCAGTGTTGGGTGCCTTGCAGCTGACAAGAAGAGCAGCCCTCACAACCCTTCTCTTGTAACTGTGCTCACTTCAGTGTGATCTGCTGGGTCTGGACAGTGAACTGGCTCGGAGAACTCACCTGGTTAAATCAAACTTCATCATGATCAGTTTCTCATGATCTGGTTCGCTGTCAACTGCAAAAATACACTTCAGGGGAAGGAAGAGTGAAGATTGTGATCTGTCTTGTGGCTTGAGTTACCGTGTGTGGGGAAACAGGAAGGCTTTGATCACAGAGCAGTTTTCAGAAGCAAAGGTTCTTGCATCACTAGCAGAAATAATCTGGTTGGGTTGGTTTCACCTCCAGCAGGACAAGCAGATGGAAAGAGTGGTTCAGAAGCTGAACAGAGCAGACAAGCTTCTGGTTGTGACAGCTTCACAAGAGTAATTGACTTCTCTGTAGGACCCCAGGGTTTGATTAGTCTGGTAGAAAGGGGGACCACAATTTTCTCTCCCATGTGTAAGTTCCTGGTTTAATGGACTTAGCTGTTCACAAGGAAAGTTGTGCTCATGGTGGACCTAATTCTGAACTTCTCTAAACTACCAGGATTGCAGGGACAGAAGCAGGAAATGGGGGCTAAATGAGTTTATGTGTCAGAGGTATTGTTTGAGGGCAGACGACAACACTGAACAACTTCAACAATAGCTTCACTTACTGTGGGCTTTAAGTAGAAGGGTTGATATATTGACCTTGTCTTAATGAGCAGTTAGAGGAGCTTATCAGGATGGTAGGAAAGTCAGGGGAGCTGCTTGGCACCAGTAAGAATAAATTGATACGTGTCTGCCCTTGGAGTAGCTGTAAAACCTGGTAGCCTTGGTGCTGGTTAGCAACAGTCAGACACAAACCTTGGTGAGTTGAACCTCTTCAAACAGAAGCTTTGAGGAAGTACAGAAACACTCTTACCTAGAGGGGGAGGGAGTTCCTGGTGAAAGGAGCAGGAGAGAGCAAGGGTGTGTATCAGCAAACTGCAGAGACAGCAGTGATCAGGCTCATATAAAGGACAGAGATTTGTTTTCCATGATACTTGCTTGTCTGGAGGTATTCAGAATCAGCCCTGGGTTTGCCATCCTTGTTACACCTGGTGTTGATTCCTATTGCCAATGCAAATGTCAGTGGAGGCTGAGGATGGAGTAAAAGATGCTTTCTGGATCCTGGACAAGGCAGGCTGGTGTGTAGCTGGAGACAGCACGCTCAGGAAGGTGTGTTTCTCTAAGCATTGTGTTTGTCTCATCTCTTCTCCTGCAGGACATTGGCAATGCAAACTCCCAGGTTAATCTCTTGGTGCAGTATTTGCCTTCCATAGTGATCACACTGGCCAATTTCATCGGTCCTCTGATCTTTGCATTTCTGATCAGATTTGAAGACTATACACCAGCCTTTGAAATCAAGCTGACACTCTTGAGGTAAAGATGTTTTTATTGTGGCCTTGGATGTTTCAACAACTTGTTCTTGGTAGGCTGTATGTATTGTAAACATTGAAACATCAAGAAGCAGAGAAGTTGGCACTGGAAACCAAGGAGGCATTGTTTGGCCAATGTTTAGTTGGAAACTTTAAATCTGGGAACAATGTGTTTTGATGACAGTGCAGTGCAATCATCTCAGTGTCCAAGTTTTTTTCTTGGTCCCATTTAGCTGTGTGCTCTGGACATCTTCAACCTGAATAAATAGTCAGGAGAGAACTTGTGGCTGCAGAGCTTTGCATGCAGCAGTTCCCTGAATGAGCAAAAGTGAGTGTACAGAAGTGACTGAAGCAGAGCTTTGCTCAAGGCAGAAGTTAAAGTTTTGGGGTGAAAGATACTGCAGCGTAAGAGCTGGTGTTTGGCAGCTTAGGGCAGTAAGATCTGGGTTGAAGCACCTGAACTTTGCAAGTCCATGCTTTGTATTTGTGATTTGGCCAAGTGCTTCAGAAGGCCGGAAGCTACATGAAATAGAAATGCTGCACACAGAAATGCACCTGAGGAAATTGCAACCCATTGCAGCATCAAGATCTGCAGCTGAAATTCCTGATCTAGGAACACTATTGAGAAAAGAAACAAAGGACTGTAGCCTAAAGCTGGGAAGGTGAAAAGCAATTTTAACTTACTGCTAAGGAAAGAAATGTGTTTATTATCTGGCTGGCTGCCCTGTTAAAGGTCTGCATGACCCTTCTGTGTTTTAAGGCTTCCTTGGACTCCAGTACAAGGCGAGCCCAGTTAATGGCTGGTTTTTGGTACATTTGGAGTTCGGTTTTGCCTTTCTTCCAGATGTGTGTTCGTGCGGTTGGCCAATATCGGCGTTCTCTTGTTCTCACTGTGGAGTCAGATCTCCGACTGTGGCAGTGACAAGTGTAAGCCCTGTGGATACAATTACAAACTCTATCCTGTAAGCAGATTTATCTTGGTGTTTAATCATCTGAGCTTGTGAAGGGAGATTTGTTTTTCATGAGAGTTGCTTGTCTGGAGGTGTTCAGTAGGAGCCCTGGGGTTGCTGTTCTTGCTGTGCCTGGTGTTGATTCCCATGCTCAGTGCAAACCAGGACAGTTGGTACACAGATATCCTTTGCTTATCTAAAACTGTGATTACAATTAGTCCAGTGGCAGATGATTCCTTAGCACAGACTTCCTGTCCACCATGAGGATTGTCTGAGGTAGCTGTGTTTTGGCTACATTCTACAGCCTTGTGTGGCATTAAGGCAAATGGGTTTTCCTCAAAATAACCCCCACCCAAAAAAAAAAAAAAATCCCAACCACCTAAACCAAACCAAACACACCCAGCCACCACCCCCACCCCTCCCCCACCTCACAGAAAAACCCCAGAATCAAACCAAAAGAAAAAAAGTGAAAAGCTTGGCACGGGAACTTTGAAATACTTGAATATTTTAGAAATTGGAGTTAATAGCATTTGAACTTTTATGGTGTTAACTGAGATGATTATTGCTTTAGTGGTAGACAGATTTTTCACTTGTTTATTCAGACTGCTAATCTTGTTTTTCCTGACTTGTTTTCATAGTGCTGGGAATCTGATGTTGGACAAGAAATGTACAAACTGATGATATTTGATTTTATTGTAATTCTTGCTGTGGCCCTGTTTGCAGACTTCCCCAGAAAGTATGTATCTCTGCTTTTTGAGCATATTTTTTACAAATGACATATGAAACAAATTTTCTTTTTTCTGCTTTAAATTCCCCATATTGCTAACCAAATTACTAGTTTTAAAATAAAGCATAAACATATTTCTGGTGGTTTGAGCACCTGTTTGCCATTCAGATGGCTGTATTGGTTTTGATATTTGAGAGCTTTTTTATTCAGACCTTTTCTGTTATGTTGTCTAATGTTTAAATGCTAAATTGTGTGTGTTTCAAATGGGTTAGAATGCATCTAAATTCTACAACTTCAGTTTAGGATTAAAAATATTCTTTGGTTTCAGGTTGTTAGTTACTCATTGCTCTTGCAAGCTTGTTCAGTGGTTTGGACATAAGGAATTTGAAATTTCTGACAATGTCCTGGAAATCATTTATGGGCAGACTATTTGCTGGATTGGAACTTTCTTTTCACCACTTCTTCCTGCAATAGCAACTATAAAATACTTCATCATCTTCTATGTTAAAAAGGTAATGAGGGCATGTGCTTGATAAAGAATTGAGTACATCTCTGTGGTTTTTGCAATGCAGGCATATAGATATGCAGGTGATCTAAAACCAGCAAAAAACCCTAAAACCACCTGTGGATGCAGTGGAGGGAATGAACCAATGATATTCCATTTTCATTAAGGTTTTGTGCTTTTAAAAGACAGTAGAATTTTGCTTTGAAATCAAGCAAAGCCACGTTTCAATTGCTACTTCTCAAATTATTTGCCTTTTTTAAAGAAAACCTTTTTTATGTAACAAAGCTAGTTTAAAAGACTTTCCTGCAGTAATCTATTTACTAGCAACACAGCTTAGAACTTGGACAAAAATTTGCAAAACTGCTGAAAATCTGGGAGCAAAATGGAAAATCCAAGCTGGGTTGGATGTTCATGGGATTTCTGTCGGAAGTTTTGCTCAGTGATTACACAGCTCCTTCTGTGTGGCAGAACAAAGCCAACAGCAGTGCCAAGGTCGTACACTAAATGCCTGTGTCAGTTGCCTCTCTGCAAGTGTGTGAGGTCCTCTGGATCAAATTCTTACACAAATTAGGAGACATTGACTTATACCAAAATGTGAGGCAGTCTTTTCTTAGCCCTTCTCAGCCAGCCCATACACATCAAAGGAGGTGGTTATGTGGTAGCTTGTGGCAGGTTTGAGAATGGAAAATTCAGTCGCTGGGGAAAGTGCATTTGGATTGTATCTATATGGATGTACTGGTAACAGTTTTACTCACCTTCCCTCTTCAGATTGTTTTGATACACACACGCAAACCTGCAGCAAGGCCTATAAGGGCATCAAGTTCCAACTTTTTCTTCCTGGTGGTGCTGTTGATTGGGCTCCTCTTGGCTTTTATCCCTCTGGGATTCAGCATAGCACGGTAGGTGACGATTGTAAGTTCTGTGAAGTTGACATTTGTTCTAAGCTTGTCAGTTCTGCAAAAGCAGACACACAACTTTAGGATGATTAATGGAATAAAATATATAGGGTATAACACATAAACTTATAGCTTGGTTAATATAAACAAAAATTACAGTTTAATTGACATAGGACACTTACTGCATCACCAAACTGCTGCTGGGTTTGTGCTGGATTATTTTATCTCTACATTTTGGTGTAACATCTTTCTATTCTGCTTCTTTGACAGTATCCCCTCTTCCAAGGCATGTGGGCCATTCAGGAATTTTAACACTTCATGGGACGTAATTCCAGAGACAGTACTTCAGTTTCCAACAGGTCTGCAGCAGGTCCTTTTTGGCATTGCATCAGAAGCCTTTGCAGTGCCTTTTTTTGTGATCCTTTGGTGAGTACTGTGGACATTTGATTCCCTTATGCAGCTTCATTTCCTTACTTACTGAACTCATGCCAAGCATCTATTAGACCAGATTTTCCATTTGCAGTCAAAACCATCAAAACTCATATGAATCCTCAGCCCTTATGTCTTTGCCCATGTGTTCACACTTATCAGCTTTGTTCCATTTCCTCTTGCACGTCCCATATTCAAGTGTCCTTCTCAAAAATGTTAACTGTGAATTCTCTGCAAATTAGTACTGTAAGCCCTGTGATCACAACTCCTATCCACAAACCCTAGTCTGAAAAAACAAGTAAAACTCCCAAAACAGTCATTCTGTAAGATGAAATTCAGTGTAAAGTCATAGAATTATTAAGGTTGGATGTCATGTGTAGAGAAAATCTAACTCAAACCTCCTGTTCAAAACAGGGTCAGGTAGAGCAGGAACCATAGCCAGTTAAATTTTCAGTATCTCCAAAGATACAGAGAATCCACAACACTGTTCCAGGGTCTGGTCAGTCTTCTAATAAAAAGGGGTGTTTTTCATAAGTTCAAATGGAGTTTTTTGCACTTCAGTTTAACTAAACTGTTTGCAAATTTTGGAGCCTTATTACCTGATGCTTTCTAAAACTTCTATGCTTGAAAAACCATGTGGCTTATTTAGGACTCCACCCAGCCCTTCCTTTTGTAGCACACATTTATGTGTTCTCCTGAACTGAGCTTGTTATTACACACATAGGAAATCTCAAGCCCTCCCTTTTTGTTTGTTGTTTACAGCATCATCATGTTCTGTGTTTTTGTTTGTTGTTTACAGCATCATTATGTTCTGTTTTTGTTGTTTACAGCATCATTATGTTCTGTTTTTGTTGTTTACAGCATCATTATGTTCTATGTTATTGCCTTGGCTCGAGCACACAAACGAGTGGTTGAACAGCTGAGAGAACAACTGGTTTTGGTAAGATCTGACCCAACACTTTACTGACACAACAAAGAGAACTTTAGGGGTACAGAAATGAGAAGAATGCAGAGCAGCATTGGTTTTCATAGTCTCCTGGATAATTGTTTTTTGCAACAGGCAGTAAAGAATGTTTTACAAATTACCCAGGAAAAATAACCAAAGCATTGTGGTATTTCTCAGTGGAGTTGATTTCCTTGGGTACCAGCTGCAACTACAAGGTCTGCTTATATCAGGCAACATACATCCAAGAGATGTGCCCCTCAGAAGCTGTGTTCCTGTTTTTCATCTGTTGCCTTGTTTAAATCCACTTATCTGCATGTTTGTTTTTTTCTGCCAGAGAACCTGAATCCTGTGTTTCCTGTCCTCTCCACCATCTTGCACAACCTCCACTTCTGTTTCCTTCTCTGCCCTCACAAACAGGCTCCCAACTCCCTACCCTTCCCTCCAGGCCTGTATTTCTACTGCATCTTTTCTGGTCTTGCTGTTGAGTGTGGCCCAGAGGTGCTTGAGCAGGTTCTGAAAGTGGAAGAAGGCAGCACTAGCAGCCCTTTGGAGAAGGTGCCAGTGCAGAAATGCTGCTTTGTGGCCATCCAAAGCCACTGCCAGGTTTGGCAGCATCCGTGTGCTGTGCTGTGACAAACTGCTCGAGTCAGAACTCAGCCTCAGCAGTGAGACTTCTCACTTTCTTAGGAAATAGTCCATTTCTGGATATTTCCTAAGAAATATATATTCTTTTAGATATGGCATTTAACAACTGTGGGCAGAAAAACACTTACTGGGGGGAGCCCATTTCTGGATATGTGCTTCTTTTAGATATGGCATTTAACAACTGTGGGCAAAAAAACCACTTACTGGGGGGAGATTTTTGAGGAGTGAGGAATTTAGGAACAAAAGCCTTCCTGCTTTTTGAAGGGTTCACAAATCAGCTGGGAATTCTAAAAATTCTTCTGTGCTTTTTCTTTTTGTTTGCTTGCTCTTGTTCAACTTCCTGGAAGAATGGTTTTAAATTTTGAGGTGTGTGAGATGCTGCAGAACTGTTAATGTGTAACCTGAAGTGAGATAAATGAAGTCAAGGCCGTTGTAAGCTTGAAATTGTTCAGACAGTTGAGAGTGTGCTGGGGGGAAAATGTGGTGACTGCACCTATCTCTAATGAAGAAATGAGCTGTTGTGGATGACTTGAATTACCACTGTTCATGTGGAGCTTTCTTGTTCTTCTGTCTCTCCAGGAGAGTCGTGACAAGATGTTCCTAATCAGAAAGATAGCAGAAGCTCAGAAGTAGCCTTGAAAACCACACAAGCCAGAAGAACTCGACTTCCTGAAACCCCCAGAACAAGAAGATAACAGCAGAAGCATTTGCAGCTTCTACAGCGTGGGCAGCTGACTGGCACCCTGGGACTGTGGTCTGTGGAATGGGTGCTTGTGGTCTGAGGCTTAACGTTTCCAAAATTTGGAAATTCAGCTGATTTATACAGTGTTGGAGCTGTCAAAAAAGGATACTCTAATGCTCATCCAGCTTCTGGGCTGTTGGGATTTGTTACATCCCTATTTTTTCAGGGAGTTTCGGTAGAATGTGATCAGAACTGAAATGCTTTTGTACTGTTTTTACAAATTATGCTATAAGAATCACGAGAGGGAAAAGGGTATGGTTTTATATGTTTTCAATGCCTTTTATTTGTTTTGATTTTAAAAAAGATGTATGGAAGTATGTTGAAATAGTGCATAGGAAAAGAAAATACGGCATTTGAAATCAGTTTTCTAAATTTTTTTAGAGGTGAGGATTTGCTATTTATGCTGCTCTGAAGTAGAAAGAGCAGTTAAACACTGGATAAGTCATCATAAAATGGTTCAGAGAAAACAAACTGATAAAAGAGCTCTGAATAAACACTTGGGGTAGGGAGAAGTCCACAGGCACAGCTCTGCTGGGGCACCAGCCTTGCTGCTGTGGAGGGGCCTTTTGGGTTTTTTGGGTTTTTTTAATGTTTTAAGTCATTATTATTTGTGTTTTATTCTTGTATGAACATCTTGACTACTGGTCTATGTGATCTAAAATGTGAATATTTCAGACTTAAATTATTGGTTGGCAATACCATGTGTCAGTACCCCTTATTTCTCATTTTTCCTGTCTTACCTGAACTGCTGGGACCATGTGTCTCAGAGAGCCGCGCGTCCCTGTAGCCACTAACCCAGTCCTTTATTTAAAGGTTGTGATTAAGGATTTCCTGTACAAAACTGCGTTTATTGTTTGAAATCTGCATCAGTCCTCTCTTAGTTAATGTAAGACACTATCCTCTTAATATAATATTGTGGAATGTTTTCTGTGCTCATTTTAAAGGAATGACCGTTCAATAAACGCTATTTATTTTACCATACCTCCTGGCTCCGTTCGCTCGCTCTGGGGGCTGTGGGGGCCCCCGTGGGGACCGCCCTGGGGCTGTGGGGGCCGCCCTCAGCGCTGCTCCGGCCCGCCCTCAGCGCTGCTCCGGCCCGCCCTCAGCGCTGCTCCAGGCCCGCCCTCAGCGCTGCTCCGCCCTCAGCGCTGCTCCGCCCTCAGCGCTGCTCCCGCCGCAGTTCCCGCCTCGCCCGCCAGGGGCCGCCCCCGTTCCCATGGCAACCAGCCCACGGGCTTTGATTGACAGCTCCGCTCTCCAGTGCGGTGGCTGCGCCGGGCCAATCGGAATCGTGACGGGCGGCGCGCGGCGATGACGTGACGCTCATGGCGATGGCGGCGGCCGCGGCCCCCGCTCTGCGCTCGCTGTTGCCGCTCCGGCCCCTCCGCCGCGGGCCGGGTACGGGCTCGGCCCCGCTCCCCGCCGCCCGGCGCCGCCCCAGGCCGTTCGGCTCCGCGGGTGGGGCGGAGCTCGCGTCACCTTTGTCTCTCCGGCAGGTCCGCGGCCCGGGCCCGGCGCTGCCCGCAGGCCGTGCAGCACGCGGGGCGCCGGCAGCCGGCCCCTCCTGGAGCGCATCATCCGCGTGGACCACGCGGGCGAGTTCGGCGCCAACCGCATCTATGCGGGGCAGATGGCCGTGCTGGGCAGGTCCAGCGTGGCACCCCTCATCCAGGTCAGCCTCTCCCAGGCTCTGCTGCCTTTTTGTGTGCTTAACAGCGGCCGGGTGGTGGTGAACGATCGTAGCCTTCGTGGTGTGAAAACTGTGTGCTTTATGACTGGCTTTTCGCAAGTATTAAAATGAATATTGTACGTGCATGTTAGAAAGTTATGCTGTATTAATGTTCCTAAATACAGTTTTAGGTTATAACATAACGTTAAAATAGAAACTATGCTATGTAAGGTATTTGTTTAAGAAAGGACTCACACCAGATAGAAGCCACAAGACACCTAAATCTTTCAGAGAAAGGGAATTTATTGCTCCCTTATCAGCAGAAAACTAACTTCTTCCCACCTCGCTCAGACAGGAAGACAGCATGAGGATTAAGAGGAAGAAGTTGACAGTGACCAGACAGAATCCTGGTTTGAATGGAATTTATGCATCATGTGTGAGATGTATGAATATGCAACAGGCAATTGTTTTTAGGGGTTAATCCTCTGTTAACTGGGTCCTTTTTCAGGCTTGCGCTGCCCAGAAAAAGGTACCCAGCCATCCGTATCTCTTTGTTTTTATTGTCTCATGTTGTCCTAATCTCAGTTGTTCAAATCTCATTGCTCTAATTATATTACTATTTTTATAACCATTTTATTACTATTAAACTTTTAAAAATTTCAAAGACAAGTGATTGGCATTTTTCACAATGGCAGGGTTATTGTCCAGTGTTTGTGTGGGTTTATAAAGAGTGTGGGGGTACCTGCTGAGGAAGTTACCATGCTGCAGTTGCTGTAGTGTTGTCCTGTTTTGTAAATGCTTTTATGTTACCTTCTTATAACTGTCCTCTCTGTCCTTTTTATAAAAATCTGCACCTGCCTTGTTCCACCATTTCTCCTCTCTGATGTTACAGCATTGCCTCAGCTATCCCAGCATATCTATCTGAGCTGTTTTGGGTTTTATTAGTTTGTTGGAAATGTTTACCTCCTGTGGTTTTATGCTTCTCTGTGATCTGTCTCTTTTGCAGCACATGTGGAATCAAGAAAAAGAGCACCTGAAAAAGTTCAACGAGCTCATGGTTGCACACAGAGTTCGACCCACTGTTTTATTGCCCTTCTGGAACGTAGCAGGTTTTGTTTTAGGTCAGTTTGGATAATTACTGTTGTTGTTGTTCTGTGAAGTCTGCAGTTGTGTTAAATTATGTGTTTTGCTTCAGATTTCATTGTATTCATGTGTCTGGTACCCCAACCCCAGGGGCTGGAAGTGCTTTGCTTGGAAAGAAGGGTGCAATGGCTTGCACAGTGGCTGTGGAAGAGAGTATATCAGAGCACTACAACAACCAGATCAGAACTCTCATAGAAGAGGATCCAGAAAAGTACAAAGAGCTATTGCAGGTATTTAACCATGACTTAAAAGTTGTTTAACAAATTGAATAAATTATTTGATGTGATTTAGCCTTTTAAAAATAACATGCTTTTAGAATTTACAGTGCATCTTTTTCTTCTGTTGCTTCACTGCTGAAGTCAACAGAAGCTATTAAAATAAAAGGTTGCTTTTTCCTTCAGCAGCACTGAATTGATCAAGCACCAAAATTAAAACATATGTTGGGTTATCTCCAGCATTCTTTCAGTAATGCACTGGTTCCTTTTCAAGTGGGAGAATTGTGCTTTGAGTTTGATTAATTTTAATTGAAAGGAAGGGTCTAGAGGGGAAACAAAAGGAGGAGCTACTGATTGCACAGCAGCTGTGTTGCCCTCCTCTGAAGGCATTTCAAGCACCTTCCCAAGCTGCTGAACCTGAGCTGCACACAGTGCTCAGGGTGAGCTCGGGGTCCCCTCTGTGTTTGATCCACCCCAGGGTGGGGTTTGCCCTCCTGGCACTGCTGCCAGTAGCAGCCTGGTCATCTTCTAGTCCTGGACGCTCTCAGTGTGTAAGGAGCTGGTGTTTGTCAGCTCTGTGAGAAATTAACTTCCCAAGCATTTCAGGTATCCAGCTGGGACGCGTTCCTGTGAGGGGTTGTGGCAGATGGAGCTGTTTCCACAGGCAGCACAGGGTTCATTTCCAGCCTCGCTGGCTACCGGTGTGTTCAGTTGTGCACAGTGTAACATGTAGCAAAACCTGATTATTCCAGTGTATCCTTTTGTTACAGAAATTGTCTCTGAAGTAACTGGGGTTGTGCTGAGGCGCACCAGGGAAATACCACCCCTGAAGATAATGATATAATGAAATGGACAGAGATGGCACAAAATAAAGAGAAAAATCCAGACAGTGAGTTCACTCACAGTGCCAATGTGAGGAGAAGTAGAGGGGACACCAAAAGCAATGCAAACCTGTTGGGCAGGGACCAGGTGTCTGTAATTGCTGAGCTCTTCATTAACCAATCCTGGTCATCTGCAGCCATCTCGGGAGAAAATCCTCTAAACCTTTTTGTCCCAGCTGAAAAATTAGAAGACAAACAGTAGTTCTTTAGAGTGTGCTAGAATGGACAAAAAACACTGGTTAGCTTACAGGGGAACACCCTTACTGATTGGCAAGGCAGGGACCTTAATTCCTTTATTCAAATTGTCAGAATAGTGTGGGGGTGTGAAACTAGTCAGTCTTAAAAGTTACTATGGCTATAAGTTTTTCTGAAACAGTGAAAAAAATTGTGATTTATTAATATTAATGGAACAACAGCTTGAACTTCTTTGGAGACCACCAGAAGAACTTCAGGCTAGGGGAATGCTGTAAATAATTCCCTTCTTGCTGAATTTGAAATTCAGATCTTTGAGAAGTTTTTGAGAGACCCTGGCTTGCCATGGTGCACATAATGAACAGCAGCATCTAGTTTTGTGTGCTGGCTGCATTGGTTTCTCTGCCAAGCAGGCTCAGTAACTGCTGCTTTTCCAGGCAATAAAGCAGTTTTTGCAGGTAATAAATGCTGCTTTTCCAGGTAATAAAGCAGTTTTTGCAGGTAATAAATGCTGCTTTTCCAGGCAATAAAGCAGTTTTTGCAGGTAATAAATGCTGCTTTTCCAGGTAATAAAGCAGTTCCGGGATGAAGAGCAGGAGCACCACGACATTGGGCTTGAGCACGATGCAGAAGCTGTGAGTAGAGATTGAGTAATGAGGCTGTCAGGGAGGGTGTGGATGTGCTGCTCTTACCTGCCTTACTGAGAGACTGGGATGTGGCTCTTTGAGAAACAGAAAATCAGGCTCTTGATACCCTTTCCCAAAGATACATATAAGAATGTCCTGCATGTTATAACTTCCATTTTTCTAGAACAGAACTAAATCTGTTGGGATAAATTTGAAGTGTTAAAGTGTTTTGATTTTTCTCCTAAGAGGTGTTCTCTGCAAATTTTTAGATTTTCTTTTAATTTCAGTTTAAATTAAGTATTTTTGAATATAAGGCTAAATATAAGGCTAATAAATGCTATCCATACAGTGCTGGGAACTGGAGGCATCATCTTATTAGGAATACTGACTAAATTCTGTGTTCCCTTGGGTACTGTATGGGGAATATGTGACTTCTCTCCTATTTTTTCTCTTGACTTACATTTGTGGAGAAATGGGAATATCCTGAAAAATTTATAAATTTTAATTTAGTTTTCTCTAGGATAGACTAGACTGCAAATACAGGTGGGGTTTTCTTGGCATGCTTGTGTTTTTACTTTGATTTTTTTAATAGTGCTTACTGTTCATTATCACAATCTGGTTCAAGCAAAACACTTCAGTAAATGTATTTAATCTTTTATTCTTTTTACAGACCCCAGCTTATTCTGTTCTGAAGACAGCCATACAACTTGGATGCAAAGCTGCAATATTTTTATCAGAGAGAATTTAGTTGTATTTTTCATAATAATTATGGCAATAAACTGTGACACAAAAGCATATGGAAATTGTGGAAGACTCAGCTATTTTATTCAGCCTTCTAAATTTTTCTGCCCTAAGCACTTGATTCAGCCATCCTTTGTCACATTGAATCCCCATTTAAAAAGTATCTGTATTAAAGTCAGTAGAGCTAAATGTGGATAAAGGTGGCAGAATTGAGTCTGTGTGAGCTGAACCTCCCTACTCAGAGACTGTTCACAAGGTGGCAGCACAACATGTATGTACATGGTTTATATGTACAATATTTGTGTATGGATGCACCCACATAGAAATGACAAACACAGTCTCTGTTGCCTTCAAATTTATGTGTACTTGAAGTGAGCTGGAGCAGCTCATTTTAAAATATTTAATACAGACCAAGAAGAATATTTTTTTCTGTTTCCCAGGGTGAGTGAAGTAATAGTAAATATTTATTTTCAGTCCATCTTGAATAAAAACTGGTATTATAAGACCAGTTATTCTTAAAGACTTCTGTGTTTGGGGTGGGCCTTTTCCAGGCACAGTTCCAAATTATTTAAGTAGAATTGTACTTAGTATATTTTTTCTACTGTGGTGGGGATTTTTTTTTGTGTTTTCTTGGGCTTGTTTGGTTTGCAGTTTTTTTTTTTTAACCTGAGCATGTTAAGAATTGATCCCTGTCATAAAGCAGGTGGAGAGAGCAACTTGGAGCACTGTGAAATTGCATTTTACTTAGCATATTTTTTCTGTTGTGGTGGGGATTTTTTTTTTGTGTGTTTTCTTGGGCTTGTTTGGTTTGCTTTTTTTTTTTTTTTTTTAACCTGAGCATGTAAAGAATTGATCCCTGTCATAAAGCAGGTGGAGAGAGCAACTTGGAGCACTGTGAAATTGCATTCAGTATTCTATTAGAGCTTTCAAACTTATCTTACTTTTCTTCAGACAGCACTTAATCCAGGTACATCTGAGCTTGCCTTTCTTAGTAGCTCTGTTAGTGTTTGTAGGTACTGATTGGTGTGTAATTTGACATTAAAGGCTTCTTAAGAGGATTATTTACCCTTTTTTGGTGAAGGAGCTTAGGCAGAAGGTTAAATTTTAATACAGAAAAATTCCTGTTCTGTGTGATTTTGTTATGACTGTCACTTGGTATGTTCTTTAAAATTAATATCTCTCAAAGTGTTGCAAGTGTCACCTTGTTAGAATCAAATTACTGATGTTATTTACTTTGTTCAATCAAAGTAGCATTTGGTTCTCTGTCTGTGAGTGGTTTGGAATAACGTGACTGGAGGAACTCAAAGCTACATCCCAGATTCTCAGGGACTGCAGAATCAGGAGATAACTCTGAGGGAGTCTCATTTTACTGCCTCAGCCCCAGGCAGCTGTGAGCAGTGTGTGTGAAAACTCAAGTTTACTAAAGATTCATCCTTTTACACTAATGTAATATCTTCCCTAATTTTACCATTTCTCTGAACAAAACTTACATCCAGCAGATTTCTTGCCTTAATTTCTCTAAAGTATAAAATATGCATGTGGACAACTCCCAGGTAATTTGGAGGAGAGAGGAATCAGCACAAAAGAATGATTAGCTGAGGTGATTAGAGGGGTAACAAATGGTGCTGGAAGCTTGTGCAGTGCAGTTGTGTAAGTCACAGGCTTTAATAATTTAATAAAAGAAGAATAAAAGATTTCTTGATGAATAGTCCATTGTAAAGTCTTTCATACCAGGGGCAGCATGGGATGGCATCTTTTATAAGTCCATTATTGCAGAGGAGGGAGGGCAGGGCTTGGTGTATTTTCACTGAAAACTGCATGCCCATACATGCTGTGGTCTTGTGACATAAACTGGAAACTGAGCCAGACAGTTCCTGCTCTCTTAGCCATTGCATCAGGGTTGGAAGCTGAACAAGGCATCTGTGGGGTTTTCCAAGAGAGCTGGTGCTCAGCTGAAGCCTTGTATTCTCCAAGGTTGCAGAGATTCTCTGAAGATGTCAGTGGTGTTCAGCAGTGGTGGGATTGGCTTGTGACAGAGTGACAGAGACGTGCTCATGTGATTGTCCAAGATTTGGGTGGCCCCTGACACCATCACACACTGCACACTTGGGGCAACAGATTTTAAGAGACAAATCTCATGTTAAATGTATTTCATTTGGCTGAGGGCTGGGAACATCAAATACCAAGAAATTGCCATGTGAGGCCTGTGTTTGGTCATATCTGCTGTAATTGAAAGTGCTCATAGAGAGTTCTTTGTCCTCAGCAGCTGAACACATCCTGCACATTTGAGAAGGGTGTCAGACAGTAACCCTGTCTCCAGCTGCAGGCATGAAATGTGAACTGAGAGATCAAATCTGTTTTATGCTCCTGAGCAGGATTTGTTCATTCTTTAATGGAGCAGCAGATTTCTACCCATCCATTAAAGTGTGGGTGGGCTGTTCTGCCACTTCCAAAGCTTGTGCATTTTCCTGCTCACTGGCAGTTTACTCTTTTTTTGTTGTACTTTTACACAGAAAATGGAGTTCCTTTTCATTTTTCTCATGGAAAAAGGACTTTTTCTTTTGTTTAGAAACCTGTTTCAGATTTTGAAAGACTAAAGAAAGTGGTAAAAGGTTACAAAAGAACAAGAGGTGCTTAGTGCTGTACAATTCTATTGTACAGCTGCTGCAAGGCTGTAGTTACTTTTTTATGTTGAGGCAGAACTAAGCTGAATAATACCAGCCTTCCCAGCAGGGGTTAATGGCAGGCAGAGGCCAAAGGATATAGCTTATACAAGTCTGTTATCATAGTAATCCTCAATGAACTCTGGTCGTGTTGACAGAGGAAGGGGAGACTGGATCAGAGAAAGGCTGTGAAATGCTGCATTTTCAGAACAGGGAGTGGGGAAGATGACTGGGTCTTCACTGTGCCTTTGAGTTCTGTGGCTTCCTTGTAAGTGATAAAATACACACATAATTTAGGTTTTATAATATACAGTGGGATGAAATCCTTCCCCTCATAGTAGTGTGATGAGCCAGGGCTTGGTCCCAGTTTTCTCCTGCAGTTGTGTCTCTCAGTGAGGAGGAGCACAGGCACCCCTCTGTGTGTGTGCAGGGCTCCAGGGCTGCTTTCCTCTGTGAACAGCATCTCCCCTCTTGCTGCTTTCCTCTGCAGGCAGCGCTGGGGACGAGCTGGGCCCTGTCCTCCAAAGCTGCTCTGATCAGAGCTCGGGGTAACGATGGGGCCGTGCCTGTGCTGAGCTCTGGGGCTGCTCTGGAGCAGCATCTCTGCTCTGTCTGTGGGCACTGCAGAAGGCACGTGTGGGGCCCTACCGTGCAGCTCTGGCTGTGCCAGGACACGTTCCAGCAGCAGCAGCCAGGCAGAAATCAAATCCCCGTGCCTGGGATTAACGAGGTGATGCTGACACAAGCTCAATGGACTTTTGTCAAGGGCAAGTAGTGATAGGACAAGGGTTTATGGCTTTATGTTGATAGAGGGCAGGTTTAGATTAGATAGAAGAGAGAAATTCTTCGTGAGGGTGGTGAGGGCCTGGCACAGGTTTCCAGAGAAGCTGTGGCTGCCCCATCCCTGGGAGGGTCCAAGGCCAGGTTGGATGGGGCTAGTGGAAGGTGACCATTCCCATGGCAGAGGGCTGTGGAATGAGGTGAGCTTTAAGGTCCCACCCAACCCAGCCCAAACCACTCTATGATGCTGTGATTTATGATGCAAATTATGTAAAATGAGACTCATAGGATTGTTTGACAGCTAAATCGTTGTCTGGGTTGGACTTCATTTTTGTCTGGAGTAAATCTGTGTGGCTCACTCGAGCAGACAGAGCTAGGCTTGTGATCAGCTGAGGATGTGCCATACAGTCCCTGTGCTGGGGATGACATGGTTTGTACATCTCTATTTGTTCTTACTATTACAGGAGTTACTTAATCTATATGCATCTGCCTTGTAACTTGACTGTAGGGAAGACATAATTTCAAATGGCAGTCGTTTTTTGTCACTAGCTTTGAAGTTGTGGCATGTCACTTGCATTGAATTCTGCACATATTTTTTAGCTTGGGAGGCTTAAAGGGCTGAGGCAAAAATATTGGCCAATTTAAAGGAGGAATATGTGTTATAAGGGAGGAGATTGTTTAAAGGCACTACAATTTTTCTGTTTGTTACTTCAGTTTTCATTGTGTCTGACATGAAATATCTGAATGGATTTAGGAGAATGACAGCAGCTTTGTAGTTTTACTTCCAGAATGGCAGAACTTAGCTTGTGTTGGAGAACGCTTGCTGATACTCTTTTTTAGAGTTGTGAGGCTAATCTAGTGTTGAGTAAATGAATTAAGAGTTCCATTTCAGTGGGTAATGTATTTCTAAAATCTTTACTGTGTTAGAATGAAAATTCCAGTTGTTGTTGTTATCTGCTTTCAATAAATACAGCCTCCTGCTCACTTCAGTTGTCTTTGAGAACCACCACCTTATGCTTGAGTTTTGCAGAGCAGGGGGGTGGTACCTCTGTGTCCAGAAATGCAGCTTATGGCAGCAGCAGTGTTTTGTTGTGTTAGTGTGCAGATTAATACACCTATGCTGATACTTATAAAAATGGGGATTTTTTGGTTCTGAAGGTCTTTGTCTCACAAACTCTGTCCGTGGCACTGCCTTTACTTGTGCTTGTTCTTAGCTGGAAGTAAATGATGATCTGATGGGAGCCCAGGAGTCATGCAGTGTTACTTGGAAAGGAGCTCTGGAGGTCATCTTGTCCAGCCTCCTGCTGCACCCAGGACTGTGGCCAGCACTAAAGCAGGTCAGCTGTGATTTTTTCCAGACAGGTGATCAAGACCTCCAAGGACAGAAATTTCCCAGCCTGGTGAATTTCCATGGGCAGCCTGGTCTGGTCCTGCATTGCCCCACCAGTGGCACTTTTTTTACTTTCCTAAACCTTCCAAGACTGTCACTGCTGCTGCTTGTTATGTCATGTAGCATCATGGAGAAGAGTTTGACTCCACTGTCTTGGTAAATACCCTTTGAGTAATTCTAGGCAACTATTAGATCATTCAGGTTAGCTGTGCTTTCAATGCCTGCTTCCTGAACTGGCACAGAGGAAAGCAAGAGATGCATCTGATGACCACTGTGACAGTCTCGTTTTCTGCTTAAGACTTCAGGCTTCATATGTCTTCTCTCCTTGCTGGTATTTTCCACCCAACTGTTTGAATGTCAGAGATTTGTTTTTCAGTGTTACTTGTGCCTAGGACAGATGGATTTATTGATTTTATGGTATAGGTGGACGTGTGTAGTCCAAGATACTAATGAAAGCAAGTCATACATACAGTGTGTGGTTTTCATATTTAAAATACCTTTTCTGAGCTGTAATAAAAAGATTATTTCTGGCACTAAAAGTGCTTTTCTGTTTTCTCTGTGGCTACTAGCCCAGCCACCTGCCTGGGCTGTCCAGGTCAGAGCAGAGGCAGCAGTGGGTGAGGGGGATTTGAATTTTCTTGCAGTTCATTTTGAAGACAAGCTCTGCCAGCAGTGTTTTAGCAAGCTGTCAAGAATTTTCCCAAGCATGTGGCTTGAGGGCACCTGTATAGTCAGAGGCTGCTAACTGTATGTAAATGGATAAAATGTTTAGTGGAGTGAAAAGCCTTTGCTTATAGGTGCAGACAGACGTGCAGTGTCAAGGCAGATGACTCAGTCCTGTTGATCTTTGTTGCTATCTCTGCATTAAAGTGAGCTTCCTTTTTAAGCAGTAGCCTATGTCTAATTTAGGGCTGTGTCTCATCTTGCTGATGATAAATTGTTTCCCCCCTCCTGTGGGGCACAGCCATGCTCCTACCAGGTCTGTGGCAGAAATACAGTGGAAATACAGTTTGAGGGGAGCTAAATCTCCCTTGTGGCTGTATGATTGTCCTAACCATACAGCACTCCTGGTATGTGAAAATGTGCTGACCTTGCTTCTTCTAAGTTGGGTTTTATCCAGCAGGGTTTAAAATCACTGGGGAGATTATTCTGCAAGTGTAGCTTAATGGCTTGATTCCAGCTCTGGCCTGGAAAGGTAACTGCTAGTGACAGATGAGGAGCTGTCTTCCACATCTCATCTTGTCAGCTCTCATTGTTCTGACTTTGGCAGGAAAAATGCTGTTTACTTGAATACTTTGAAGGTGGTTGAAAGAAGACTTTAGACATGGTTGAAATGTGATTTTTTTTAAAATTAATAACTGTCCGCTTTTCCATTCCTCCCACCCAAATATCTCAGCAGTACTTGCTAATGAGAAATAATTATGTCTCAATTTTAAGTGACACAAGTGCTATTGTTTACACAAAATGTGAGAATCTTGTAAGACATGGGGCATATGCTTGGAGGGATAATGCATGAGAATCAGTTCTGCCTTCTCAGGGAGCCAAGCCTTGCAGAGGAAGATGACAGATACATGTGTTTATATACAGACTCTAGAGCTGGCTGTGTTTGCTTATCATTTGTCACAAATGCAGAGACTTGCAGCACAGAGCCCCAGTTCAGCATGAGCTGGAACATATGGTCCTCTCCAGCAGATGTGACACGAATCCCAGCACCCACTGGATGTGTCAGGCTGATGACCAGCAAGAGGATTTATCCTGGTAAGATGGAACATTCTTGAAGCTTTCCTGTGGATTGCTGCTCCATTTGGGATTATTTTCCATGGACAGGGCAGAAAAAGTGTGGCCTGGTTTTCAGCTTTTATTGCTGGCAGTTCTCAGCTGCTGGAGCAGCTACCTGGACTCATCTGATACATTGCTTGGATATGATGTTGCAGACTCCTGGGATAAAGACACTTACATGAAGCTGTTGCTTTGGAGTGACCGGGTAGTTCATTCTTTCTTTCCATCTGACTCATGGATCAAATCCATCATTCTCCACAAACTTGGTATTCAAACAGAAATAACTCCCCAGACCCAGTGGTGAAAGCCCTGTGTGCTGTTTTCCATGACTTTCCAACTAACAAGAAAATTCATGGTTATATTCTTGCCTCTTTTTATCTCTCTGCACTTACCAAAATACATGTGATATTGCTACAGCCTTTGCTTTTAGATGATGTGTTATGACACTCTCCATGTGTCACCTAGAACTGATCTGTAGTGAGTTAGGAATAATCAGCAGAACATTTGTATTTCTGATTTACTTTTAAAAAACCTCAAAAAACCTAACCCCAAACAGTCTAATTATCCCAGCCAAGAGAAACTAATAGAACAAATTGCACACATGACCTGCATGTGTTATGAAAACTGCATAAAACCAAGAGAAGAAGTTTGCAGATATTTCCTAGAGAATATTCATCCACATTGTAAAAACAGTGATAAATTTTCCTACATCTGGCAATTATTATGCCATACTCTGCTCTTACTCAACGTTTACCCTGTTCATCTTAGGCAACAGTTACTCATCCCTGAGTTCTCTCACATACCAAGATATTAATCTGCCTCTCATACAAACAGTCAATGATCTGGAATTGCTGCAGCACACCAGCACGGGCTTGATTCAGTATCTGTTTTTGTTTCCTTTCTTCTGTTTGTTGTTAGGGAGAAAGCATCCAAAGTGCATCAAAGTCCATTTGGTGTCTGGAGCTGCACCCATGCCCCTTCTTAGCACCTGTGTTTAGATTTGCATGCTCTGAGGTTTTAGAAGTCACAGCCACTACCCACCTGTATTTGCCTTAAATCAAACAACTTCTTAAATGAATTTTAGGTGTTTCATTTTTTTTGCATTCTTGGATGTAAGCTGGGTCTGATTTTTCTTGGGCTTTGCTTTCCTTGGCTTCTAAAATAATTTTATAAGGTGTTGCTTACTTGAATCACGTGGCCATTGGCAAGTCCAGCTGTGCCCCCTGCCCAGCAATGCCTTTCCTCAGGGAGCTACACACACAATCCAATTCTGCTCCAAAGGTAACAAATCACAAGTGGAACCATTATCAGGGCAACTGACTGTCATTATTGATGGGTTGGTGGAAGTATCTGTGCAAACACAAACCAGTGTGTGCTTCTTTATCATAGAGCTCTGCTGGCTGGAGGAGTGGGCCATGTGCCTTTCACTGAGAGCCTGCTCACAGGGAGGAGTGCTGCTGTGGCCTGAGCCAGCCTGGGGTGCACTCAACTGCACCTGGAGAGCTGCCAAGGGACAGGAGGTGCTGAACACACTGTGGTTGGAGCCATTTACACCTAGGGCTGGCAAGACCCTTTTACCGGCCCCATCTTCACCTGCTGGGTGCTCTCCACCCTCCTGCAGCATGCAGAGAGCACACGGGTGTATTTGTGTCTGTCCTGCTCCCAGCCCTTCTCCCTGACCAAGGCTGAGCTTGCACTGCTGAGCAGGGCTGGGCTCCCCTGGAGCAGAGGAGAGGAGGTTTCATGCTGTCCCACGGCCTGCAAGCATGGCTGGAGGCCAGAGAGGACAGCCTGTCTGCCCCTGGGCTTCCACATAGTGAGCCACTGTATGTTCAGGTATGTTTTGAGCTGGGTGCCTTGCCTTTTGCTGATGGATGAGGACAGGCACTAAAAGTGAGTCAGGCATGTTTCTACTCCCTGTCTTTGATCAATGGAGAGGTTGTAAATGGACTTGTTGCCTGGCTGTTTTGGGACATGCCTATTTTTTGTAATATTCATCTACTTGGGAGCTAAATCAAGGGAAATAAATTCAATGAAGCACTCAATTATCACAAATAATTCATTGTTCTCTAATGTATTTAGGAGTGATATTTAAAATATATTTATTTGGCTTATAATTCATAAACCTGTCAAAAAAATTGATCTAGAAGGAGGGTTTATTATTTATTCCAGAGCCAAAGGCTAAAGTGCTGAAATTGTGTGAACAGAAATCTTTTAGCAAGATCAGATACAACCCTTAGTATTTCATACTTCTTAAGTGACTGAAAATCTTCCCACAGAGATGAGCTGTTGAAGCTGTGCTCCCCTCAGAGCACATCCCAGAAAAGCTGTAACCACAGCAGAGCACAAGGTATGGATATTTCAAGTGTATAACTTCCAATATCAAAGTGCTCTCAGAGAGAGCTTGAAATTCGTGCAGCCTGAGGCAGCTCTCCCCAAGCCTCTGTTCTCTGTCATGCTGTGGCAGCAGGCAGAGCAGAGAGATGGAGGGAAAAGCACATTAATATGAGGACAGTGTTGTGTCATTTAAAGAATGCAATCTGAACAGAAGCTTGGTTTGGGGTAGGTTCAGTTCTTTGTTTTTCAGTCCATGCTCTTCATCCTTTGCCCACCATGGATATCCTTTTTCTGTGCTAGCCTGGGGATCAGAAAATGATTGCAGGGGTGGCTGGCACATCTGTGCTCTGCAGCACCACATCCACAGTCCCTAAAGAGGGATGCTGCAATGGGCTCAAGTCTTTTACTGCTCCACACTTCCTTTAACATTTATGCCCTCCTTCAGTTGCAAGCATATTCTCCACTCAGCTGTAAAGATCCCATGGGCACTGTGAGCCTCTGGCTAGGGAAGGGGCTGGTTCTGGGCACTGCAACATGAACCCAGTGCTGGTGAGATGTTTGTAAACCCCAGTGAGGGATCCACTCCCTTGCACGGGTAGGACCTCAGCCAGATGAGGGATGTGTCTGTTCACACAAAGGCTGAGATGGGGAAAGTGAACCTTTTGCATTCACCATTCTCCTCCCCTGTTTGTGGGTACCACTTTAGGGATAGCAAAGAGAACAGAAAAGAGAATGTGTTCTGGAAGGAAATAAATAACATTCAGACATGAACCAGCTTGTTGTAAAGGCAGTTTGTTCTTGACCTCAGTCTCCCTTAGCAGAGCCTGGGCCATTCCTGTTGTTCCAGTGGGTTTGCTTTGCATTTGTATCTGTGTGAGAAACTTGAATTTTACAGTTCCAGGGAGTAAATATGATGTCTTCAGTATCATAAATTAAAAAAAAAAACAAATTTAAATTGAATTAGGTAGAACATGAAAGATGCTCCCACCTCTGTTTAAGTGGTTGACACTGTAATAATGAAACCTATGACACCATATGTAAAAATAGCTATCATTAAATGAGCTCATCTGAATGGCCTTCAAGATAGGAATATGCTGCCCTTGCTGCCTTGCAAATGAAATAATTGTGTTGCTTTGCATCGATCTGTGCAAAATTTAATCTTAGTTAAAGAGACACAGCCTGAGAAATCACTGTGGAGAGATGCTGGGAAGAGATCAAATTTAGCCCTCCTGGTGAGATTTCAGGCTCCATCACTGCACTGCTCATCCCCTCAGAGGGCAGCCAAGCAGGTAAAGAATTTACTTTGAGCCAGGAGGATTACATGGCTGAGGCTGATTTTTAGCATCCAGGGAGTAAATATGATGTCTTCGGTATCATAAATTAAAAAAAAACAAATTTAAATTGAATTAGGTAGAACATGAAAGATGCTCCCACCTCTGTTTAAGTGGTTGACACTGTAATAATGAAACCTATGACACCATATGTAAAAATAGCTGTCATTAAATGAGCTCATCTGAATGGCCTTCAAGATAGGAATATGCTGCCCTTGCTGCCTTGCAAATGAAATAATTGTGTTGCTTTGCATCGATCTGTGCAAAATTTAATCTTAGTTAAAGAGACACAGCCTGAGAAATCACTGTGGAGAGATGCTGGGAAGAGATCAAATTTAGCCCTCCTGGTGAGATTTCAGGCTCCATCACTGTACTGCTCATCCCCTCAGAGGGCAGCCAAGCAGGTAAAGAATTTACTTTGAGCCAGGAGGATTACATGGCTGAGGCTGATTTTTAGCCATCATTTCAACAACTCCATGTGCAGACATCTCCTAGACCAGGCACTGTGCTGCAAGGTTTTCATGTCAAGCGACTCTGAGCAGTGCTGGCAGCATCCCCCAGCATCTTTCCACCCAAACCAGGTGGGCCAGAGCAGTGCACAGGACCCTGCCCTCTGCGGGCTGGTGTCCCTGGGGTGGTGTTTCCTGACGGAGATAACCCAGCTGGGGAGTGCTGCCAGGCTCCATGTGAGGGTTTGGGTGTGGTGTGAAACCTCCCTGAGCCCAAGGACCTCTGCTCCTATCCCTCTGGGAATGCAGTGAGAAACAGTGCTGCCTTGGTCCTTTGATAGTCCGGGTTGCTTTGTCTTCTCTGCAGGTCACTTTCCTTTTAAGCCATTAGTTTTCCCCCTCTCTGTCCTTGGCAGGATGAGGTGAGGGTCCAGGACAGAGCTTCCTAGAGCTGCCACTGCCCTCCAGCCCTGCAGAACAGGTGCTGTGAGGCAGAGCTCAGCTTTTCCCACCCTAATTGCTGAGTGCTGATAAGCCAGTTTCCCCAGACAGATCCTCCCTCCCACGCTGTATTTTCCCTCCTTTTCCCTGGGTGGGTGATCCAGCTCAGGCTCATCAGGAGAGTGTCAGCTGAGCCAGGATCATCTCATTATTTGGGACTGTAAGCTGATAACAGAGCTTGTTTCCTGTTGTGTGCTTTGCTTTGATTCTCTGAGCTGTGTCTCATCACCTTGTGCCTAAACTTCATCTTTGTAGCTCACTGCTGCAGGGTATTTGTCAGGCACAAAACCCCTTCTCTAATTTCATGACAGGCTTAGGGGTGCATAGACCCAAAGCAGAAAGACCCAGTAATGACAGTCACTGGAGGGGACAGGGGCAGCTGCTGCTGCTTTGCTGCTCTTTGAAAGCCACCAGTGACACTGACACAGCCCTGCTGAAACCAGCACAGAGCTGTGGGACAAGCTCCTCCAGCTCCCTTGCACTGGTCGTGAAAAACAGAAATGGCACAACCCCAAACTGGTATAATGAAACTTCTAAAATCCTCATTTAAAATGCTCTGCTTGAATCAGTAAATTAGGGCTCAGCTATGCGATCGTTTTTTATTAGTTAAGCAAGTTATGGTGCAAATGCACATTTCAGTGACTCACCATTAATTAAAAGCAACTGTTTCAGTCACTGATTAACTTCACATTTGAACACACTCAAATGTGTCCAAGTTTAATTAGATCTGTATTAAACTGTTTTTTGTTGAACTATTTCAACATAAGCACGTGCAAGGTTTGGCTCTATCTTGATGCTTTTTAAACCTGGGGATTCCACAGTGGGGATCCTCAGACCCACAACATCTGCTGTGCCCTGGGGGTGACAGGGAAAGGGAAGGGCTGAGGAGGCTCCTATATGGAAGGTGTCCCACTGGGGCCTTGTCACTAGCACAGCGTGATCACCTCCTCTGCTGCCTGGGAGAGTTAGCAGGGCTTGTTGGCTGGAGTGTTTGGATACAGCACTGGAAGCTGTGACTGCTGTCATTCAAACGTGGATTACATCGAAAACTGAACTTAAAGTGCAAGACTAGTCTCGACCTGGAGAGTTTTTGTGTTTCCATTTTCAGTGTAAGAAACATTCCCCATCACTGCTGATAACCCTTGCGTATGATGGTTGTGTACTTGCACTCTCCTTCCTGAAAGATTTCTTTTCATGATGCTTTAGCTGGAATTTTTCACAACATGAGCCACTTGAGCTTCACAGAGAACGGGACAGCAGAGTCCCAGACTCACAGCTCGTCAGACAGAGCTCAGTGTGCCAATGACACTGATGCAGATGGGCTGGGGGGTTTCATTCCTGGTTCATTGCTTGGCTGGAAACACATGGGCATGTCTTCCTCAATGCCAGGTAAGGGGTAAGTATAAAAGCCCCACTGAAACAAGTTTCTATGCAAAAAAGTAATCCTTGGGGGTTTTCAAATGATGTGGGATAAACTGGAAATGAACCAGCTGATGCTGGTACTGATCACCAGCATAGAGCCAGGGTATTTCTGTTTGTGATAAGGACAGGCTTGGACAAGAGATTGTTGTCTGAATTACTCAGGAAGCCATCCTTCTACAGAAAGGAAATCCTGTATTGGGCTGTGTGTGGGTTACAGCAACCCAGTCTGCTTGCAGGCTCTCAGATTAAGGAGTGCTACACCCTGCTGATAGTGAGCAAACAGACTGGCAGAGGTGGCAAGCACATCCGATTTAGTAAACAAAACATTTTAAGAGAGAATGTGCAGTAACACCCTTACACCCCAAACTCCTTCATGTCCACGCAGTGCTCTGGAGGTCTGGCTCCCTCAGCTGTTTGTGTTAGCAAGACACCCCCTCCTCTTTTCCCATCCCCTGCTGCTGTGACTGGCAGAGTTCCATTAGTCCACAATAAAAACTGGATTTATGTCTGTCTGATGCTGTTGGTTTGTATTGTAGTTAATAGTATCCCATAAAATCTGGGAGTCAGAGGAATGGCAGGCAAAGGATATTTATTTTGATTATGGCATCTCCTTGGCTGGACCGTGGGAGATATGTGCTGGTAGCTTTGCTTTCAGAGGAAATAATTAGAAGAGTAATTACTGGGACATGAAGCCAAGTGACCAACCATTCAGACTTGTATTTTTTTGCAATCAGTCATTGTACTTTTCTGCTATAGACTGTTTAATAGTGCATTATGAGAAGATGGAGGTATAACCCACTTGCTGTAGAAAAGCAGCTGCACAGCCCTGGTGCAGGAAGGGATCCCCAGAGACTTCCTCCTGCACCTGCACAGTCTGTGCAGCTCTGGTTCAGCCTGGGGTAGCTGGCAGGAAACCTCAGGCTTGTGTCTCAGGTAGCTCACAAAAGCATCAATCAAATAGCATCACCTGTTTGTGCCTCCTGTCTTTCTACTTCCTTCTGTCCCCTCAGGTGCTGTGCTCTGCCTACGTCTCTGACAGTGGCTGGTGTACTGGAGCATGAACAGATCAGTCACACAGATGTGTGAAATACTGCCAGCTGTGGAGAAACTGTAATGGATGCTCTAACCCACTGCTTTCTTTTACCTCTGTGAATCTCCCCCAGAGCTATCATGAGCTATTTTTAGCTCAACTTGTTTAAGAAGAACATTATTCCTTATTTAGTGAGCAGGATATCCTGTATATGGGACATTCTGCAGTGAGTGTTTAGATAACAGATTTAAACAATGGGTGATTTAAACAATGGTAGTAAAAATTGATGTTATGAATTCTCTCTGGTCACATTTTTGAGGTCATGTTTATTAGTGTACAACCTATTATTTCTCTTGAGTATACAATTGCTATTAAAAACTTCATAAAGCTGAGCACCTCTGGGACATTTCCCACCTCTGACGTACTCAGCATTTTTCCCAGAGACTCACCCTGTGCTCAGGGAGCCAAGGTCCCAGAAAACAGGCCACTGACCACCTTTCATCAGCCCAAGGCTCTACAGATTTCATCTTGCCTCTAGCTGAGGAGGAGAGAAAGGACTAATTTAATTTAATTAATTAATTTAAACAGCAGTGGTAAAAATCAGCGCTGTGGATTCATTCTGGTTCTGGTGTTAAGGCTGTGCCACTGGCTGGGGTGACACCTGCATGTCCCCCAGCCCGTGGGGCCCGGGGCTGGCTGGGGAGCTGTGGCACTGCCCTGTGCAGAAGTCCCAGAGGGATAACTGCTGTCTGCTGAGCTCTAGGTCCCCGTGGGCAGCAGGCATGAAGGGCTGTGCCAGCTCCTGCAGATGCAGCTGTCTGTCTGCTGAGCGTGGCTGTGCAGCTAATCAAATCAACCCTGCATGAAACGAGAGTGCAGCCTGTCTTCAAAAATCAGTGTGCCTGGAGCAAGGCCCAAAGGCATGTGAAACATGCTGGGCTTGGGGGTGAAAAAATACCCACAGGCTAGTAAAAATTGAATGTATGAGCCAAGGGTTCACAGAGTTCAACAATATTTTCCAATAAAACATCTTGAAGGATCGGTTTAATACCAGGACAGCTGTGTTATTTAAACAGTTTGGAGTTTTGGGGGTGCAGGACAAAGTAAAGGGATGGGTCACAGGCAATAAGCAGAACAATGAATGGTTTTATCCCCTCATTCAGCCCTGTGAAGAAATATAGGAAAACATGAAACAGGGAGTGGGAAAGAAAAATGCTTTTCAATTCCTGGGTTTTCTTTGCAAGATATGGCTGTTGTGGGATGATTATTTCTGAGTAGCAAGGCTATGGACTTACCTGGCTGGAGATGTCAGAAAACATGCTTCTGGTTGTAGGACATGGAATATTTTGCTGGCTGAGATGTTATAAAATTGCCTGCAGTTTCTTGCCTTTACACCTGCTTTATTTTTAATCTTAAAAATCCCCACTCTCTTGATTGTAACTCCAAGAGTCAGAGTTGGAGTGATTAAGACTTCTCTTTGTATCTCTAAAGTGTACTCTTAACTCTCACCCTGGTTTGGTTACCTGTGAATTAATTCAGGCTGCTTGACCTTGGTTACCTAGTTTGCCTTTGTGTGCAGCATCTTGGCTATGCAACATATGCTACTTCCTGTCAGGTTTGATTTTTATGTACCTAAAGTCATATTTTGTTTCATATAAACACAATTATATAACCAAATATTTGTATGGCATATCTCTTGGTTCTCTGACCCATTCCTTGTTGCAGCATTTGCAGCTTGCTGGGTTCAGTCTCATTTGTTCAAGCACTGCTTTTCACTTTTGTGGAGCCACCCATGCCTCAGTGAAGATACAGCAGCAGGAACTTTATCACCCGAAATTAAACCGAGCAGAATGCTTACATAGATGGTCCTTAAACTTCAGCAAACAGCTTCAAAACTCTGTAAATATTTATTAGGCAAACAGAAGCTGAGGATGATGACCCTGTCCCCATCAATATTTGAGACAGTTTAGCATACTCCCAGCAAACTATGTGTTTAAAAATCATCTCAAGTGTCTGTGTAGATTTAACCCCTGGGGTTATTTCTTCTCTCTTAATTTGTTAATAATTTGGGCACAAGGTAAAAAACCCAAGGCTTTTGAATGATTCTATGACTGCAGGCAGCTGTTAGTACGGCAGCAGCCCGTACCCACCCTGGTGCACTGGCACTGACGGTTTTGCTGCTCCTTTGGCACCGACACCCTGAAGCAGAGCTGGGAACCTGACGGGCTCGCCTGCAGTGGGCCAGGCCCGTAACACTTTGAGGAAAAACGTACAACGTGGAGCTTGTGACACGACACCGCCGTCCCCTGCTGTGGGGGTACAGAAACTCGCAGCTTCACACCAAAACTCGCCGCAGGACGCTGCTGCCGTGAGGGGGGCACGGAACGCGACTGTCGCTGCTCTCTCGGGGCCGGCACGGGCAGGGCTGGGGGGCTCTGCCTGCCTGGGCGGGAAGGCGGGAAAGCGGCAGAGCGGGAAAGCGGGAGACCGGGAAAGCGGGAGACCGGGAAAGCGGCAGAGCGGGAAAGCGGGACCCCGCGAAATCGGGACACCGCGAAATCGGGACCCCGCGAAATCGGGACCCCGCGGCCTCGCGGGCGGCGCCGCTCCCCGCCCCGGGCCGGCCCCCGTCGGACAACGCCCCCGGCCCTCGGGCCGCCGCCCGCGGCATTTCCTCTGAGCTCAGCCGGCGGCTGACGCGGGGCCGCGTCCCTCGGAGCCCTGGAGCGGTTCCACGCGCGGCAGCTGCGGGTGTCGCCGCACGTGCTGGGGCACAGCAAGGCGCACGTGGGGCGGGTGGTGGCCGAGCTGGTGCGCGCCGCCAAGGCGCAGGGGCTGCAGCCCGGCCCGCTGGCTCTCAGCCTGCGCGGGGACTTCGTGCGCATCGGCAGCGCCTACGAGCAGCACAAGGTGCGCAGCCCCGACTGCTTCGACATCCTGGTGCCCCTGCGGCTGCCGGCGCACCTGGAGCCGCAGCCGCGCTGTGCTGACGGGCTGGGGCCATGCGGCGCCTTCGTCTGCGGCCTGCGGGCGAGGGACGGCTGGACGCGACGCTGCCGGCCCTTTGCCGAGGGCTTCTGCGTGGAGCTGCAGGGCCGCAGCCACCTCTCCTCGGGGCTGGTGCTGCGCTGGTTCCAGGGCCATCTGCAGCGCTGCCTGGGAGCCGTGCGCTACCGGCTGCAGGAGCGGTGCCGCGTCAGCCTCTCGGCGTGCCCCGGGCAGCCGCCCACGCTGCACATCCTGCCCTGCTCCGACTACGTCTGCTGCCACATCTCCATGGCCGTGCGCCTCATCCCAGCCATCCCCCTCGGCGACGCGCTCTACCTCACGGCCCTGCCGCCCGAGGGCCCGCACGGCTCCCTGGCCGCCGAGGCGCTCTGGGGCCTCAACGCCTCGCGGCAGGAGCAGCGGCTGCTGGGCTGGCTGAAGGAGCAGGCCCCGGCCGCCTCCTGCCACCTCAAGTGCCTGCAGATCCTCAAGGGCCTGCGGGACCTCCGCCGGCACGGCCTGGAGGAGCCCTTCTGCTCGCAGTGGGGCCGAGTGCTCTCCTCCTACGTGCTGAAGACGGCCCTCTTCTCCCTGCTGCTGCGGGGGCCCTTGGAGGCCTGGGATGAGCAGTTCCTGGTGGAGCGGCTGGAGGACCTGGTGCTGTACCTCAGGGACTGCCTGCGCAAGCAGGTGCTGATGGATTTCTTCCTGGGCAACACCAGCATCCCCGAGGCCGTGGCGCTGCCCCGGTTCCTCAAGGAAGCGGCCCCCGTGAACTTGCTGTCTGCTTTCGACGGGCGCACGCTGGACCTGGTGGCCTTCCAGCTGATCAGCACGTGGATCCAGGCCCCGCACATCATCAGGATGTACAGCAGCCCCCGGTACTGGCGCCCGCTGCCCGCCCCGTGCCGCCACATCGCTGAGGCCAAGCGGGAGCTGCCAGCGGGAGAGTGAGCCGGAGGCGGGAGAGCTGCTGGCACCCGGGACATCGCACACCCCGGCTCGCTGGTGCTGCGACAGCCTGAGGTGCTGGGGCTGAGGAAACGTGCTTTGTTCCTACCTGAGGAGAGCAGGCCAAGACTTAGTGAAATTGTCATTCTCGTTCTCATCGGTTGTACGTGGGAAAATTTTGACTTTTCTGGGGAAACGCCTTAGTCCTCAAGTGTTGCCTTTGGTCGACAGTTTGCAAACTAAAAGGCTCAAACTGACATTTTTAGAAATCCATGTTAGCTTCTTGTCTTAGTGGCAAAATAGAGCTTTTTCTGAGATTTTCTTTTTATGATGCAAAATCCGTGTGCGATTTAAAAATCTTCCAAGTGCAAACAGCACATCCCCCATCCATCAATGTACCAAGATGTTCCTAAAATGTGATAAGCACTAGAGCATGGGTGTGGATCACAGTTTGAAATGCTCAGTGCCATGCTTTAAATTTCCTGGGTAATCGAGCACATTGTGCTAAGTAGAAGTGTAACACATGTTAATGTAAACTTGAGGGAAGAAGTGAAACTGCTCTGATAACAGGGTGAAAATCTAGTTTCACATTTGTGTTCAAGTGAAGGTTATACTGAAGGATTGAAATGCAGATAGAAGGAAACAGATAGCACTTTATTTTCACAAAGGCCTTATTTTTAGGATAATTGGCTGCACTAAATAATTCTTTGAGGAGGCATTAGTGTTTTGTTAAAGGAGTGGTGGTTGAATTATCCCAAGGAAAACCTTTTAAAGAAATACTCTGAAGTTCATCTATGGTTTGTGGGTTCTAGTTTTATTATTTGTTTCTGTATTCAAGTATTATTTCCTTAGAATATGCTTTACCTCAAGGACCAACAACAAAATAAGAAATTCTCTATTATATTTTGGAACAAACCTTAAACCAGTCCAAATCTCAGTGCCATAAGTTGACTGTGGCACCCTCCTGCTCCCTGGTAGGAGTTTGGTGGGATTTTTTGATAACTGCCTAACCAGTTGTGTTGATTGTGTCAGTGTTTGAACCAAATAACATTGATGGGATTTTCTAGTGCTGTACTATAGCAAATTGTTATTTTGTTATGGGGAGAAGAAAGTAAAATATTTCAGGGTACTTCAGAATTATTTAGCACTGATTTGTGGTACAGCAGCAGTCTTGGGCTACAGATTCTGGTGCCTTCTGAGTATAAATATCAGGCAGATAATTGCCACTTTTTGTCTGGTTCTGTCCCAGTTGCTGGAATAACCTGGTGAGTTGTGATGCAGCCAGGTTTGCAGGTGTCCTTAGCTACTACTGCAGGTGTGCCAAGGTGTCAGAAAATTCAGAAATTCAAATCCTTGCTTTTTTGGGTCACCTGCTCAAGTATTTGATGTATTTAGTCCCAAAATGTGTTGCTAGATTGCTGGTGCTCAGGAAGCTAAGCATGTGCCTTATTATCTGCAGTGCTGTGTCCTGAGAGAGCACTCCCAAATTGTGAAGGACCAAGTGTAACTTCTGGGAAGCTTTAGGACAGCCTGAACTAACCTTCTCTTCCTCTCCCTGATGTATTGGTGTGCCTTAATCACAGTTCTGTGCATCAGAACATGAAACAAATATTGTCAAAATCTATGAAGCTTTATACAAATCTATTTTTCTAAACAGAAACACTCCCTAGGCAGATGTTTGCCTACTTCTATTTCTTTAACTGCTCTTGCAGTCATATTTTCAGGTAATTATGGCATAGGTCACACCCACAAGCTGGGTTATTTTTGTATTCGAAGCCCTGTGCTTCTTTCTGCAAATACAAATAGTGTATTTATAGGTAGTATTGATCAAATGTTCTTTGCACATGGTATTTAAGACTAAGTCAGCTACATTGGTGTTTCTGGGTTGTTTTTTTTTTTGTAGCAGACCATGATATGTACTATTTTTACAGGCTTGTGTTTCTTGGTATTTAAAATAAGATGCAGTTCTGCAATCAAAGCCATTGAATCTTTTGCCCAGAGAAGAACTAGATGGCCAGCCCAGAGTATTGTGGCTGCCTGAACTCTTGACATGAAAACCTCTGAGCTGTTAATTCTGGCATCATGATCACTTCAGTCAGCTGTCTGTTTGTTTATATCACTGCATCCCTGTCTCTGAAAATGGATCTTTTCTCTGGAAGGGGGTGTGCATTTGTTTAGTATTGCCACAATACATGGAAACTGTAATGGACTTGGTAAGGACTTCCTCACTAACATGTAGTAAGGTCAGGAGGAGAGAGTTGCATTGGAAAATACATGACAAGAAGAGATGGTGGAGAATGTAAATAGTTTAGAAAATGAAAGTTGGGTTGAGGGGTGAGTGACAATGATGGTAAACTCTCAGTGAAGATGCACTGCAAACAAGCCAAAGGACATGGGGTAAAATTGGAGAACTATTGAAAGCAAGTGGATTTGGAGTGTAGGGTAAAGAGATCTAAGTGGGTTTTGTTTTGACAATATCTCCAAAGCAGCTGAGTCCATCAGGGTGAAAAGTGAGGCAAACCCTCAGTCCATTAGCTATGCAGGTAGATCTTCAGTGTGAGTTTTTGCTCAGCAAGGCATGCTTTGAGTTCACGATGGAGAAAATGCATGTGTTTGCTTTCACCCTAAGCTTGGTGAGCCTTCTTGAAGTGAGAGAGCATCCTGCCATGAGGCAATGTGTGTGCACTTGGTGGCTCAGGTGTACAACTGAGATATTCAATGTATTCCCCTTATCTGCTCTAAAGCATGCATTCATGAACAGGATTGATGAAAGGAGCTGACAGAAGTTGGGTTTCTGTGACAGCATTCATCTTATTCCACAGAAACATGACAGCACTGGTGCCTGCTGTGTGCTGGAGCTGTTTCAGGGCTTTATCTCCAGGGACACGTACAGAGAGCTTGACCCATATGAGTAATCCTGTGGCCCTTTTGCCTTCTTCCTCCTCTCCCAGCCCATGGATACACAGCAAGGTTGTGCTTACCTGTTTGCTAAGGCTGTAGCTGTTAAAATGTACCATGGATTCACTAGGGTTGCCTATGTGTGTGTAAACAGAAACACAGAAAAAAAAGAGCATGTTATTTTAGCACTAACATGGGCTCTTGGTTCTCTTACCTGCAACCTAATTTTGCAAAGACTGTGCAAATGAAGTTGTTTTTATTGAACGTTGATTGGGAAGAGGAGTCACACCTGCAAGAGAATAAGTTAATTTACAGTCCCAACATTCATATATGTAATTTTATTTTGTATTGAAAAATGCTCTCTGTTTCTCAAAGGCATTATATTTTATCTGACCAAATATCTTACAAACATTCCTTTTTTGATTTCAAATCTCTGTGGAGTAATGTAAATTTTAAGTATCTTTTTGTAATGGACATTCCTGGTACAACTATTTTTTGCTGGTTAATCATAAGACCAAAGAGGAAACTGAAGTGTTCAGCTGCTATTGTTTTGGTTTTTTAAGTGTTTATAGGCTCAAAGTGTCAGCCCATTTTAATGAAACGTTTATAAATTCTTTTCCTATTTAATTCCAAAGTACATTTGCACTTTTATTGTTTCCATAAAATGTTGGTGGTTTTGTTTGACTATTTCACTGTAATAATAAACAACTGTGTTAAAGCTTCTGTGCCTCAAGATTTAAATTCCTTGTTGCCTTTTTCACTAACAGCTACCTGCTGGCACAGAACTGTAATTGGCAGGTTTGTGTGCTCTTTAGGAGGAGACTACTAAAGTGGCCAAATGATGGAAAAGCAGGAAGTCCCCGCCTTGGGACTTGAGCAGAGGGATGTGGAGGAGAGCCAGAAGGGAGAGTGGAGCAGGCCCCGTCTGTGGTGCTGCTGGCTGCTGAAATGGAGCACCTTGGGCTTTGTGGGTGGCTTGCTCAGAGTTGTTTCCTTGGCTCCAGTGTTGGGTTGCTGCAAATCTGCTCTTTCTGGTGCTTCATTCCACAGTATCAGTGTGAGCCATCAGCATGGTATGTCCAGACACGTCTCCGTGCCAAACCGTGTAGGTCAGGCTTTTATTAAATGTGGGAAAAGTCCTGCTGAAGCCAGCAGGAGCTTTGTGGATGGGCCAGCAAATTACCTGGCCTTTATTAGTCTTTGTGAGGTGCAAGAACTATACATATAGCTTTGCTGGTGTTCCCTATTAATGGAATAACAGCAAGATCCTGAGCTTTTAAATCATGGAATCAAAGCCAGGCTGGAAGTGGCTTTCTCCAGGTCTCTGTGTGCCTGCCTTTACCTTGCAGGAGCTGCTTCTGTGAGAGGGGCAGCAGTTGCTGGCACAGTGTGGCTAACGGGCTTCTTGCTGGCAAAGTCTGGAAAAATGTCAACATTTAGTGTCAACACTCAGGCACCCAAGTTGGCATGGTGAAAATGTATTTAGAGCTTCACCTCTAATAACATTATCTCTTATTAATGGCTTCCTTAAAAGCAATAGCCCTCTTCTGGTCTCCATTCAATCCTTGCTCTGAAGTTATTCTCTGTTTGAAGCCTGAGTTCCTATTCAACAGGAAAGAAACACAGTACTTTCCTTTTGTGATAAATCTATTAACAAAAAATTAACTGGCCTAAGGACTTGCATGCTGGGTGTTTAAAGAAAAGCCTGTTTGCATCCAACACACTGGATAAATTGTTTAAAAATCTTTCCATCCTTGTGCAAATACCTCCTTGTAATGCAGCCAAGGTCAGCAGTGAATTGCTGATTAAATACTTCTAATGCAAGTTAAAGCTGTCTGGAAGGGAGTCTTATTTGTGCATCCCATTTTCATAAGGCTCCAAAAGATTTCAGACACGAGAAATTTCCAGGCTGGTTTATTTCTTGTGTCACCTCTTTAAATGTATGCCTGCTGAGTCTTTCTGAGTAAGTGACATCATTTCAGTAGCTGGCAAGAAGAGCAGCCAGCCCCACTTTTCTTGGGCTGACACCACTGGGAAGCTGATGGTTGAGGAAGGAATGAGGACTGGCACCCCTTAAAGCACAAGGATTGTCCTTCAGTGCTCGCTGGTGCTTTGGAGCATGCTGCTGTGCTTGCTGGAGAGCTGAAGGAGCTCCAGCCCTAAAATCAGCAGGATATGGAGGGCTGACCATGGATAAATCTGCCTGGATTTCTCAAACAAAAGAGGTGGCTAATTAAGAGACTACCTCTGCTCTTGTGCATTTACCTTCAGTGTCCTATTTCAAATAAATAACCAAGAATTGGCATATTTGTAACTGCTTTCTAAGAGATCAGCAGCGGAGCTCTCCAGGTGATGTGTGTTCTGTGGCTGTGAACAGCCTGTGGATTCCAGTAACGATTTATATGCAAAACGCTTAAAGGTTGTTAGCAACGTGTGCATCAAATGTCAGCGTGTACCAGGCTCTGTTAAGCCTTGGTTTTTTCCTTTTAAAGGGTAGCAATGGTGATTCAGAGACTCGGAAGGATTCGGTGTATTCCAATGACAAGCTACTTTTCTTGACACCTCTGGGAGTTCCTCCTCCCTCCCCCGCCCCACCCAAAAAACCCCAAACCAAACCAACAAAAAAACGGAACACAAACACCCCCCCCGCCAAAAAAAAAACCAACAAAACAAAACACAACAAAACAAAACAAAACAAAACAAAACAAAAAAACCAAAAAAAAAACCCAAAAAACAAAAAAAACCAAAAACAAAAAACAAACAAATAATAAAAAAAAAACTAAAAAACCCCACCAAAACCACGAAAAAAAAAAAAAGAAAAAAAAAGAAAAAGAAAAAAAAACCAAACCAAATCAAATAAAACCACCAAACCCTGAAAAAAATGGGACCAGATCTGCATAGAGAATGCACATCTCTCTGGGCTGGGCTGGATGTGACAAGGGTTTGGTAGTGATTTCATTAAAACCACCAACCCCTGGAAAAAATGGGACCAGATCTGCGTAGAGAATGCACATCTCTCTGGGCTGGGCTGGATGTGACAAGGGTTTGGTAGTGATTTCATGATACTTGTGATTGTCTGTTGGCTTTTATCTCTGCCACAAGCTCCCCATGATAATCTGGGTGCGGGGGAGGGAAAAAGGGGATGCAAGGAAACGAGCAGACAGGCTTGATGGAGATAGTGCTGCAAAGACTACAGCTATCAAATTAAAGAGAAGTTACCAACATTTACCAAAAATTTATGATGGATTCCTAGGGGAGAAAGGGAAAGAGTTGCTTTGAGAAGTCTCACTGTACTGACTGAAAACAAACAGCTGTAGAAACAGGAAGAACAGCAGCAAAGTCCAACCAACAGCCCACTTCTCCCTGACAATTTCAGTCCAGTCCTTTTAGTTTCAAACAGGGGAGAAAAGAAACTTGGAGCTGAATTCACTGGCAAATCCATGTGTGTACTGTTTCAGGGGAGGGCAACAGGGAGGGCCACTCTTGGTTCTCTCTTTCAGGGTTTAATCCTGTGCAAAATCAAAATGCTGAAATACAAAACTGCCATCGAGGGAGGGAGCGTTTGGGTGCAGTTTGCCAGTCTGTCTCCTGTGCTCCACCAGATGACAATCAGGGATCACTGGTTTTGAAGGCAAGTCAAAATTCAGTGGGATTTACACATGCTGGAGGCTGCCCTTGAGTTTTCCCGTTCCTCCTGCCGTGGCACAGGGAGCTGCTCCGCTGCCTGCGAGTGAAATGCCGGAGCAGCCGCTACAGAGGAAATGAGTCATTCCTCTATTTCTGTTGCAAAAGACTTCTCTGTGCTGTGCAATGCGTTTAGGAATATATTCCTACTGCTTCTTGGAAGTTCTCCTAGGACCACGTTTACGCATAGAAACATCAGCAAATGAACAGGCACATTAGAGACTTTTTCTTCATTTAAATTGGCTGTGCAGCCTTGGCTTCTGCAGGAGGGGTTTTCAGGAATGCTGAATTTTGTGCAGTTCTCACCTCTGGGTCTGTTTGCTGCCCAGGAGGTGACTGTATGGGGGTATGAGTGTGTCTCCTGAGCATCTCTTTTGGTTGTGTCCCGTGTGAAGCTTGTTGAAGTGTGTTTCAAAAAAGAGAAACTTGCAAGTCATAGGGATTGTGAATCATGGGCACTTCTCCAGAAAATATTTCTGCACAGAGCCTGTATGTTTTCCCCAGGAGCCGCTTGAGCTCAGCAGTCATTCAGGCCTTACCAAAAGTAATGACATCTCCTGAATAGTAAAAGAAAAGGGGGAGTGGGGAGGAGAAAAGCAGCAGTACACTCTGAGAAAGCATCAGGCCCATGTCTTGGCTTTTATTTCAGTGTGGTGTTTTGCAGAGCACTGTGAGCAGACACTGAACTGCTCCTTGGCACAGGGTGGATGGGGCAGCACTTGAGAAGCATCAGGCCTCCCTGTGTCCTCATTGCTGCACTGACAGATGGATGATTCAATAAAGTGAACTGGCACTCAGTTGTAGCTTCTGCTGTGGGAACACTGAAGATCTTGGTAAGAATTTGGCAAATTGTCCATTTTCAAATCTCTCAGGAGTCTGACTCGTTCAGGAATGAAGGAAGTCTTGGCCCAAGCTTTGTGTGTGCCTAAGGATGAGTTTCGTCTGACAGTGTTTATCTCTTGGCTCCTTGAGTGCTGCCTGCCTTGAAATGCAGACTCTTCACGATGTGCTGCACCTGGCTGGGGGTACCAGTTCCAGCAGAGCAGCAGCAATGCAACTTCCCTGTGACATTAACCCCTTGCATTTTACAGGTGCTTCTTAAAATGTTCCCACTTTCAGTTACATGGCATGACGAGAGCATGAGGGAAGGACAGAGGGAGACTGGTAGCAAAACACACTGACTTCTGTGCTTTACAGGTGCTTCTTAAATGTTCCCACTTTCAGTTACATGACATGAGTGCATGAGGGAAGGACAGAGGGAGACTGGTAGCAAAACACACTGACTTCTGTGTTTGCTCCTTGAAAATGCTACTAGTGCTCCAGGAAAGCACATAAATCTGTGTGCAGAGCTTGTGTGCACAGCAGCATTTTAAATTTGCCTCTTGAAATCATTTTCATTACCCAAAGGGTGTATAGGGGCACATAACGAGCTTTTAACACTCAATTCCTCAAGGAAGAATTGTTATGGCCTTCCAAAACGATCCCTGTGTTAAGTGGCAATTAAGAACTAATATAATGAGATGCTCTCGGATGAGATTAGTATCTGACTTTGGCAACAGAGACATCCGTAGATAAGATGGAGGGGAGCTGGTGAGAGGAAGGGGTGAGAGGGAAGGCAGCAGGTCCACTGCAAGGAGGGACAGAGATCACCCTGGGGAACATGGTCACTGCCTGGGTGGGCATCAGAAGAGTCAGCCCTCAGGGGAAAACATGCCAGTGTTTCTGAGGGAGAACCATGGGGTTTGCATGAACCTCTTCAGCCAAAGCTGTCAGGGCTTCTAACTCTTGTGGAAGATGTGGTGTGAGCCCTGCTTCCTGCCTCTGGAATGCCAGCTGGTGAAAGTGCTGTTCCCCTGTCTCTGGCAGCTGGAGGGACTGTGGAAAAGGATCATTCCAGTGGTGAAATTTATCTCTTTGGATGATAAAGACCTTCATAATGAGGCTTTCACTTCAAAGGGCTCCAGCAGTGCAGCAGTTTGAGTATCTGTTTGCCTGCCACTAGAGTAGCTGTATGTGAAGTGCACAGGTATTTTATTTGTATAAAACTGCTCACTCTCAGAGGTCAGCAAACACAGCTACCCCAGAAACTTTCCAGTTGCAGAGCAGCAGGTTAACTTTGAGTGACTAAGTTCTTCTCTGATTGAACACAGGACCCTGCACACACCAGAGTATGCTGCCCTGACTGCTCTGGCACATCTTTGTCCCTCAAGAGCACCTAGGGCTTGTTTTCTGCAGATCTCCCCGGTCCAGGCTCACAGAGGGAGCAGGCCCTTGCAGTGAGGGGAGCAGATGGATGCCTCCTTTCTCTGTCCTGCTCAGTATTTTCATAACCTTTCAATGGCATCCCTGTGGAATGGGGACAAGATGGCAGTCACGTGCTGCCACAGCCACTCGGGTTCTTCAGCGGGGGAGGAAGCTGGGATGAGATCACATTTGCTTTTGTCCCTTTTCTGCTTGGAAACTTATTTGGGTTGCTAACGAGGTCCCCAGTCCAATGCTGTAAAAGGGATGCTGCAGGGAGGAGGACGAGTGAGCTTCCTCCCTTGGGAGAGGGCTGAAGCAGCCCTTGACTCACATGAACTGCTTTGCTGGGGCCAGTGGAGAGTCTGTCACCCGTCTGGGCAGGTGACACAGACTGAGCTGTTGGCACAGTGGGATGAGGGGCAGGGAGGGACTGGACCCACACCTGGACACGGCTCAGGAGCAGGGACATCTTCCCTGACAGCATTGCTCCATCAACTGCATATTCTGGGGCAGGAATGTAACACACTGCTACCTATGCAATGTAAGGAGCAGCCCGAGATCAAAAGTGTTTCCATCTGATCTGTAAGAGCAGGGTGTTCAGTCAGACACCCAGGGGAACTCCCAGCAGCAGGGAAGAATTTTATCACCTGGATTTCAGCAGCCTTTTGCATAGGAGCCTGGTTCAGTCTGCAATAAAACAGGTTTGCCTTCCAAGCTTGGCTCTGAATGGCAGAGCACCGTGTGTGTTGCTGTGTGGGTAGTGATTCTGGTTTCCATTAGTGTCCAAATGAGAGATTCCTTGTGAGAAGGAAATTTTAATTTGGAAAGGACTCAGTTCCTTTATATTGATTGCATTTAGCTGGATTTGCAGCCTCCTTCCTCAGCAGAGCTGTGTCCCACTGAAAACGCTGCAGGGTAAATGCATAGAATGGAGAGGAGGGAAACAACAGGTGAAACCCGGGTCCTTTCAAGGCAGAAATATTCAGGAATTCCATTTATTTCTCAGCTACAGCACTGCAGTGCTTTAGAATGCAAATTGCCCCTTTAGCCCACCAAGTCTAGCTCTACTGCACGATACAGTATTTTGCACATCTGCTTAATGAGATGTGCAAAATGGGAAAACCAGATGTAATGGTCTCTGCTGCTGTGAGGAGACGACTGGAAACAGAACCTTTTGTCATAAAAACAGTCATGCCCTTCTGAACCTGTTGCATTCTGAAGCTGTCTTGGGCATATTTTTGCAAATCATTATTTGGTATTTGTGGCTGAATGACCCTGAACATGGTCTTGTAGCTGTTCCTTTACAGCTCAGAAGTGGGGTTGGCTGCTGTTGATACTGCATTTTTTTCAAAAAAAATTTAAGCAATCTCTATTTTTCTGTTTTGTTAATTTGTTTCATAATTTAAAAGCTTTTCTCTTATGAGCTATATTTAAATGGTTTTGGATAACTTTTCCCGTATTTCACAGCTGCATGGCCCAGGGCTCAGTTAGAAAGCCTTGCTGATTCAGTTGAAGAAACATGCTTGACCACATCTGTTTCTGTGTTAATTTACATCTTTAAGGCACTGCTGGAAAGGAAAAACCTGTAAATTCTAATTCCTTCCCTGTCCACTTTCTAGGCTTGATGTAGTTTTTAATGCTCCTGTGAATATGAATTGTGACTTGCCAAATTAGTGTGAATTAAATGGGAAGAGTCATAGCACAGTTATTCAAACTATTTTCAGGGGATGAGACTGTTCTTCTGAAATAAGTCATCCACGAGTCTGTAACACAACCAAAGCTCTCAGCATTTATTTTACAACTGTTCCCAGGTCTCAGAGAGATGATGTTGAGACAGAGCTTGCCTTATTCTATAAAATCCACACTCTGGCCTTTTTAGAAGATATTATCTTACTTTTTAAGGTGGGCACTGAAAGTATCTTGAGTACTTTTATCTGTAAAGTTGTGTCACCTTGGAGCCTAGGTTCTGTCCCCATTTGCTGAGCCCCTTCACCAGGATCACACTCAGTCCCCCAGGGCTTGGGAAGCCACATCTGCAGCTCCCACCCAGCTCCCCTTGGTAGAAGTGACTCTCATTCCACTGAGTTTGTCTTCCTGAGAAAGAGGGACACTGCTTGGCTTCACACTGATGTTCCTTGCTTCTCAGTCATTAAATTGAAAAAAATGTGAAGTAGAAATTTGCTTCTAAAATAGAGCTGTCTTCCTTAGGAATTTGCTTCAGTGGGGACTGTGAGATATTCTCTCTGTAATGATTTATATTACAAAAATAGCTCTGTCCTATGTCTGCAAACAGTTAGAAATGTGAGCCTGGAAAAGCAATCTAGCAGCTAACTCCTCAGCCCTAGAGCTTAAATAAACCAGTCATAAACAAAATGAATTTCAAAAGCAACTGAAGAACTAAACTTCCCTATAAATACAATGTCCACTCCTCGGAAGTCTGAAAATACTCTAGGCTTTTTAGCCTGACCCAAAGCCTGCTGTATCCCGGATTTTCTGCCCCCGAAGCAGGGAGTGAGCTGCAGAGCAGCAGTGTCAGTGGCTGTGCTGAGCCGGGGGACCCCGAGCCACAGGTCACAGCTCCCATCTCCCCTGCAAAATGCGTCTTTGAAAGAGCACAGCCTCAAATTCCTGTTTATCCATCTGCCCCAGCAGCCCCTTCAGCAGCTCTGCTGGTGACAGTCGCTCGCACAAGTGACACTGTGAGGCCACCCCAGTGCTGGTCAGAGCTGGGATGGAGCATGACCTTACTGGTGGCAGCTCCTCCAGGGACAGCTTTGCTTTGAGCAGGAACTCGGATAACACACGGTGCTGGCTTCCTCGGAGCCTGCATGCCCTTTGGCTGTGGTTTTTATCTCTGTTTACTGTTGGAAAAAGCTTTAGCAGATTATGCTGTGTCATTCAGTTCCCTGCCAGGGTGTATGTTACAGAAACTATAAAGTGTGTGAGTGAAAAAAAAAAGTAGCTGTAATTTTTTGTGGCACAGGCAAGGTCATTATAAATTATATGAGGCAATGAGGATGTGAGGATCTTAGATCAAATTTAACTGCTTTATCTGGAGACTTAAGAAAAGAGAAAAATGTGCTTTTTACTGATATTACCAATTAGGGAGCTGCCAGGTGGCCGTTTAATAACCCAGATGTGCTACAGGATGCAGCATCAGCAGAGGCTGTCTGTGCAGTGAAGCAGAGGAGACTTTTCCAGGGCACAGCACCAGGCAGCTCCTCCTGGCTATGGGTGTGACTTGTGTCCAGGAGATGTGACAGGAGGGGACCCTGGGGTGGGAAATGCCAATCCATAAAGGGATAAGAAAGAGCTTAGGAAAATTGCAGAAAAGAAGGAGGGAAATGCAATGAAATGTACAGAGCAGCTGGCCCCTGGCAGTGGTGTCCTGACCACATCACGGGTGTCCGTGGTGCTGCTGGGCTGATTTAGAGGCAGCTGAGACCAAAGGCTGGGTGAGTCATGGAAATGGGCTGTGGCACCTTCCCCTTCTGTCACTAGCTGGAATCTGTGTCCGTCACACTGATGTCAGCCCAGTTCCTGCTGGAAACTGCATCATCACTGGCACAGGATCAGCTGCTGTGACTCTGTCATGCCTCAAGGGACCAGAGCCTGAGACAGAGGCGCTGGAGCCCAGGCTGCTTGCTGATCCCTGAAGTACACCAGGAATGATGTAGGAGAAGGGGGTAACCTTTCACCACAGACTGAGCTGTCTGGGCATGATGCCCAGTGAGAATTTGGGAGAAAGGACTGAAGGGAGCAGCACGTGAGCCTGGGAGGCAGCCAGCAGGGTTGAGCTTGCAGCTTTGCCATCAGCAGGAGGCACAGAGCTCAGCTCAGCTCACTTCAGGCACTCCCTGCCACGGAGTCAGTCACAGAGCTAGAATAAATACAGGTCCCCATGGCAAAGCCACAGCTAATCCTTGCTGCTGACAGACTGGGAGGGGCGACCTCTCCTGGGTTGTAGGAAGCAGTCCTGCTCCTGGTTGCCCAGAACTTCTTGAATAAAACCTCCTGGACTTGCCTCTTCAGAGTACAAATCCAAGGCAGAAAACAGCCTCGAAATCACACAAGGAAAGAAACTGCATTTCCATGAAGCCAGTAAATAGACAAATGTTGCTAGAGATGGTTCTGAAGAGTTAATTGCAGGTACTTTTATTGGAGGGATGCTGCTGCAAGGAAGTTAAGTCAATTCTGAAATGACAAGAGAAGCTGGACCTTTATCAGCTGCCAACAGCAGTGGGGAAGCACCAGCTACAGTGACTTGCCATTTGTAAAAAACATCTGGAGATAAGAAGCTTATTTTTTGGCAGAGGTAGCTGGCTTTTTTTTTTGGTAGTGGTAGCTGGCTATTCCAGCAGGCTCAAGTGGAGATAATAAGGATTTGGCAAAAGAACAGTAGAGGAAGACACCTCACCTTACCTTGTATAGCCTCTGTTCTTCTTGCTTGCCCCTTGCAGCAGAAAACACTGTCAACTGCCTCAGTGGGATTCAAATGAAAATGCTCTGAAATAGCCATCAGATTGCCTTCCTTTGCTTTCTTTACTTTTGCAGCATGATGCTCTTTTCTCTTAACTTTCAGGCACAAAGAGGCTGAAAGTCTTTGGGTAGGTTTGGGCATGGCATGGCACTTTGAATCCCAGCCTCCCTGGTTTGGTTTGTCTGAGAAGCTGCTGAACTGATTTGCTGTGCTGGAGGTAGATTTTGCTGCTTGCTGGGCTGGTTGTAACGACTCGAGTGCGTGCTTTGGATGTAGCTGATGTTATTCCCAGTGTGCATTAGTAAGAATAGAAATCTGCCATAAAATCATGTTCTGCAAAAGCAGTATTCATTTCCTCGTTTTCTGCTTTAAAAATTCTGCATTTGCAAGCCTCGCCATCTGTATCACAGCCATTACATGTGGGAAGTATGGAATGTGTCTTATCACACACAGAGCGTGCACAGCAAAGGACATCCAAAGGTTATGTTGTCATCATGTCAAATGGATCTGTTTATTCTGAGTGCTGTAGAAGCAGAGCTTAATCAGAGCATCAGCCATATGCAGATTTGAAATTAGATTTTACAATAACCACCTGTCTACTGTTTTGAATCCTTGTCATATTCCTTGGGTTAGAGCTATGCTTGCTTAGTGAATGTGTGTGCTGGGAGAAAATCATCTAAAAGCCTTCATGCCACGATGTGAAAAGCACTTAAATGCTTAATATGTATGAGTGTGCAAGGGGAGCACATGTACTTTATGGCTTTGTGCTACAAGCTGCTACCAAAGCACATGAAGGGGAAAAGAGGGCATTCCTTTCATGTAAAAATCAATAGTATTGGCAACTCCCCATATAAACTTCTTTTGCTCTTCTTTTTTGGCTCATGATTTTTATATGTGTCAGCCAAAAAAGTCACTGCGAAGTGATGCAGCATTTGATCTTTCTCTTCTGTAAGACTTTAAAGGAGTAAGTACAAACATGCACATAATGTTTGTGTGGTGCCTGCCACAGTTTTGTGACTCACAGCATTCTGCCTTTAAGGAGTCAAAAAAATCTGTCTGAAAGCTTAAGCCTCTCTCCTCATTATGTTGCAACATAAAAAAGAAAAAAAAAAGAAAATCTGTGCATTTGGTTATTGCAAGCTACATCAAGGCGGTGGTGAAAAGAGCAACAATAGTCAAAGTAAAGGTTGACATTTTAAACACTGGCACTTGGTAAGAAGTGGAATTAAAAAGAATTGCAGAGCAAAAATTGACAAATAGCTTGTACCACCACTTAATCATATGCTCAAAACTGCCTGAAACAAGTAAGCACTACAGGCTTTTTTCTTGCTTATCTCCACTGTGATAATTATTCTTCTAAAGCAGTAGCTGCTCTCCCTGGGGAAAAGAGAGTTCATTTTTTTTTAAATTCAGAGTATGGCCCTTCCCACGGAAGTCAACAGCAGTTTTTCATTGAATTCAACGAGAACTTAAAAGGGCCATTAAATGAGATGAGTAATGCAAGAGCTTTCCAAAGACATCCTGGCCCAGATGCTCCCTCCTTACCACAGGGAGCAGCAGTCACCAGTGTTCTTAGGCTGGCCAGTATCTGAAGCTGTAGTGTCCCCTTCTCCAGAGCAGACGTTTTCACCACTCACCACAGCAAACTGAAACGTGGTGAGTCAGAGCTGTTGGGAGTCAGGGAGGTGCCCTGACTCCAGCTGGGCTGAGGTGGAAGCTGCTGCCTCTATCCAGGGTTTAGCGTGAATCAATGCACCAGGAAGGTGCCCAGAAGTGCAGCCTGAGCTTCCCCCCAAGCCGAGGGCAGAAGCCTTTGTTTACACCAGGGTGCTGGGAAGCTCCAGTTTGTGTGGCACCGAGGTGCTGGTCAAGAGAATGGCTGAAAAGCTCCACTTTTCCTCTGCTTTCCCTTTCAAGAGTTTGACCTCAGGAATGTTTTGCTACTTGAGTTCTGCAGGTCCAGCCACCCCCGTGGTGGGATTTGCCCATTGCTGGCCCACGTTCCCTCCCACCCTGCCTCTGGCTGGACCCAACACATCGGGCAGGGACAGGATGCTCTCTGCGGTCTGCGGGTTAGAGCTCACTCCTCGCTCCAGCTCCTCGGCTCAGCTGGGGAAGGTGTGACTTTGTATGTTTTGACTTCGTTCATTCAAGCTCACAAAACAACCGCATCTGCCTCGAAACTCAGCCGTGCCTTCCCATCCAGCGGACTCCTCGCGGGCAAGCGCCGCTGTGAAATCCTCAGCCAGCCGCGGCCGCGCTCGCCCCTGCCCTCGCCTGCCCCGTCCCCTCCCGCGCCGCGTCCCGGCGCCCGGCAGGGCTTCTTGTCCCTGAATTTCCGCGCGGGGCCCTCTGGAGGTCAGTGTTCGCCCGCGCTGCGGCGGAACCTGTTGCGGGCCCGCGGAGGCTCCGCGGGCAGGGCCGGGCCGGGCGGGAGCCGCCCGCCCGCTCGGAGCGCC